>NC_059205.1:32756143-33103643 GCF_020615455.1 Coregonus clupeaformis | reverse complement strand
TTGAAAAAAGTTGCGTGAACGGCATGAGCTCTGCTTTGTTTTTTTGTGCAGGATGCACACACTTCATCAGTCTCTCATTCACAACTTGACAAGCACTTGATAATGCCTCAAATTTCCAGGTGGCATCCCCTTTGTGTGGTCGTAATGCCCCCTAAAAAAAACATGCCTTTTGCGGCCAATTGCCGTTGTGCCCTTGGGCTGAATATAATAATTATAATTCCCTTCTCCCGGCCTCTCACTCACATGGCTCCCGCTCAGCCCAGCTCAGCCCAGTCAAAGCTATTCGCTGCTCTGGCACCCCAATGGTGGAACAAGCTCCTCCACGACGCCAGGACAGCGGAGTCACTGACCACCTTCCGGAGACACTTGAAACCCTACCTCTTTAAGGAATACCTGGATTAGTATAAAAGTAATCCTTCTTCCCCCACCCCCCATAAAAAATAAATAAAAAAAGTGGTTGTCCCACTGGCTATCATAAGTTGAACGCACCAATTTGTAAGACGCTCTGGATAAGAGCATCTGCTAAATGATGTAAATGTAAATGTAAATATCTCGATTCTTATTAGCCAATGCCAGTCATGTGATCGGGTCCTTCTCACTGGCTACAAGTGAAGGCAGACACATCGGGGACGCAACTGCGTGCGTGCTTATCAAGATGTTGGAAGAACTGTCCACATTTACTTTTCGTCAGCCAACAAGATAAGTAGGCCTAACGAACAGCAAAAGCACTAGCCTATGTCAATCTACTATCCCCCATAGTACAAAAGTTCACCTATTTTATTCTGTGCGAGAAATAAATATTCCAAGCATAGTCTGGGACAGTTGAGGGATGCGACAAATCCCAAATTAATACAACCACTAGCATAAAAAAAACTTTCAAAAGCAAAGAGGCTGACGCAACAGATCAGAACGTTTAGCTTAAAATGTTGATAAACTATTAGGCTATGTCTTCACATTATAAGCGCAGCAATGAGCACACGGCAGTAGGCTATGAGCGCAAATGTTCCAAAATGCAATCAATTTTCGGGAAAACACAATTTTCAAAAGTGACTGAAAATGTGATTATGCATGTTATGCTTTTATTATGAAGGTACATTTTTATGGTGAAAATTATCTTCCCCAAACTTGAAACTCACACGCTGCATATGTATGCCAGTTAGGTAATACGGTCACCGTAAAAGCCCTAGCTCAGACCCACATCTTCCCACCGTATCCACACCCAATGTTGATTCTAATGTTTGTAAGACTCATATGACTTCAAATTTTATTATGTTGTTTCTATTTTTTTCTATATTTAAATCATAAAGAATTTGATTCTTCCATTTTCTTAATGTTGGGGTATCATTTGACTTCCAGTATTTAAGTAATAGCTTCTTGTAAGCTTCCATGTAAATGATGAAAATAATATTGTCCAACCCATTCATTGGGAATCTCACCGCAACTCCATATGCCATGTCTTGAAATATACAGATAGATGGATTAAAAGTAAGCTTACATTGTAAAACTTCTGACAGCCAGCTTTCTAACTCTGCCCATAACTTTTTGACTTTTGTAGCACTCCCAGATAGCATGAATTATTGAGTCTTTGTTCATTTCAAATTTGAGACATGACTCTGCCATTGTGCTGTAGAATTTATGAATTTTGTCTCTTGTATAATAAATTCCAACACTCCCTCCATCTTGTGCCAATATCAGTTATTTTTATGTCTTGGTTCCAATAGTTCATCTTTTTTTCTAAGAGATTGTCAGTTGGATATACTCTCTGAAAGGTTTTGTATATCTTACCTATCATATGAGTATCTGTTTCTGAATCAAATAGGATTCCCTCAACCTTGCTCTGATGTCCAAAAGCTTTCAGGTTGAAATGTTGTGAAATAAAACTTTTAAGCTGCATATATCTGAAAATGTCTAAATTGGTCAGTCCAAAATTGCTTTTTAATTCTGTCATGGAAATAAGTGTATTTCCTATTACCACGTCATTTACGGTTTTTATACCTTTAGTTTTCCACCTTTAGTTTTCCATTTATCGGTGAATGCTGAAAAGCTATTCAAGGATGGTTCCATAGAGGTGTGTTTTTAGGTAGTGATATTGGTTCTTGTAGAATCCGTTTCATTTTCTTCCATGTTGTTATAGTGTTCTTAACTATGAAGTTGTTAATGTTCTTAGCTCCATCCTTTGAAAACCGACTCATGAAAATATTCTGGGGATGAGCATGCGCATCTTCAATATGTACCCATTGTTCTCCTTTAGTGCATTTAACAATATGTTGCAAGTAAAAGCCTTGGGTGGTGAGTTGATACAATTCCAATCTAGAAGTTTAAAACCACCCTCAGATTTAGGGACATGTACAACTTTCCCATTTATTCTATGAGTTCTGATATGGCCAAGTATACTTTTTTAAAGAATGTCTTTGGTGGGGTAATTGGTACTCCCAAAAATAAATATAAAAACTTTGGGAGCCATGCCATTCTAAAGAGGTTTATTCTACCTGTAAGATGTATGGGGAGATTGTTCCATTTAAATAGATCTGCTTTCATGTTGTTGAGTAATGGAATAAAGTTATTTTTATATATTTGTTGTTTGTTGTCACTTATTAAGCATCCTAAATATATAATATTTGTTGTGGTCCACTTAAAGGATTGCTGTAGATCATGAGTTATTCTTTTCCTGTTTCCTATTGCCATTATTGTTTTCTACGTTAATTTAATATCCTGAGATTTTTGAGTATTCTGAAAATATTTTTAGCAATGGGGGAATTTTTCTATATTAGTCAGGTACATCAGGAGATCATCGGCAAAATGTTTTAGTATATTCATGTTTACCAATACTGATACCCTGTTACTTTTGGGTCCTGTCTAATTCTTTCTGCAAGAGGTTCAATTGCCAGTGCAAAAAGGAGGGGGGAGAGAGGACATCCCTGTCTTGTGCCCCTTTCTAAAGCAATTTCATCAGATAATGTATTATTTGTCTATATTTTGGGGGGATTAAATATAATTATTTTCTCACACATCTACACACAATACCCCATAATGACAAAGCGAAAACATGTTTTTAGACATTTTTGCAAAGTTATTGAAAATGAAATACAGAAATATCTCATTTACATAGGTATTCACACCCCTGAGTCACGACTTTGTAGAAGCACCTTTGGCTGCGATTACAGCTGTGAGTCTTTCTGGGTAAGTCTTTAAGAGCTTTCCACACCTGGATTGTGCAAAATTTGCCCATTATTCTTTTCAAAATTCTTCAAGCTCTGTCAAATTGGTTGTTGATCATTGCTAGACAACCATTTTCAGGTCTTGCCATAGATTTTCAAGTAGAATTAATTCAAAGCTGTAACTCGGCCACTCAGGAACATTCACTGTCATCTTGGTAAGCAACTCCAGTTCAGATTTGGTCTTGTGTTTTAGGTTACTGTCCGGCTGAAAGGTGAATTCATCTCCCAGTGTCTGTTGGAAAGCAGACTGAACCAGGTTTTCCTTTAGGATTTTGCCTGTGCTTAGCTCCATTCCATTTATTTTTTATCCTGAAATACTCCCCAGTCCTTAACTATTACAAGCATACCCATAACATGATGCAGCCACTAACTATGCTTGAAAATATAGAGTGTGTTGTATTGAATTTGCCCCAAACATAACACTTTGTATTCAGGACAAAAAGTGAATTGCTTTGCCACATTTTTTGCAGTATTACTTTAGTGCCGTGTTGCAAACAAGATGCATGTTTTGGAATATTTTTATTCTGTACAGGCTTCCAATTAGGTTAGTATTTTTGTAACTACAATGTTGTTGATCCATCCTCAGTTCTCCTATCACAGCCATTCAACTCTATAACTGTTTTAACCCTTTGACACGTACGATCTCATATTTGTAATTGTTGTTGAGTGGTCTCTGCAGCGTACCATCGCAAATACAGTGGGGAAAAAATGTATTTAGTCAGCCACCAATTGTGCAAGTTCTCCCACTTAAAAAGATGAGAGAGGCCTGCAATTTTCATCATAGGTACACGTCAACTATGACAGACAAATTGAGCAAAAAAATCACAAACCACACGGGGGGACCTAGTGAATGACATGCAGAGAGCTGGGACCAAAGTAACAAAGCCTACCATCAGTAACACACTACGCCGCCAGGGACTCAAATCCTGCAGTGTCAGATGTGTCCCCCTGCTTAAGCCAGTACATGTCCAGGCCCGTCTGAAGTTTGCTAGAGTGCATTTGGATGATCCAGAAGAGGATTGGGAGAATGTCATATGGTCTGATAAAACCAAAATATAACTTTTTGGTAAAAACTAAACTTGTCGTGTTTGGAGGACAAAGAATGCTGAGTTGCATCCAAAGAACACCATGCCTACTGTGAAGCATAGGGGTGGAAACATCATGCTTTGGGGCTGTTTTTCTGCAAAGGGACCAGGACGACTGATCCGTGTAAAGGAAAGAATGAATGGGGCCATGTATTGTGAGATTTTGAGTGAAAACCTCCTTCCATCAGCAAGGGCATTGAAGATGAAACGTGGCTGGGTCTTTCAGCATGACAATGATCCCAAACACACCGCCCGGGCAACAAAGGAGTGGCTTCGTAAGAAGTATTTCAAGGTCCTGGAGTGGCCTAGCCAGTCTCCAGATCTCAACCCCATAGAAAATCTTTGGAGGGAGTTGAATGTCCGTGTTGCCCAGCGACAGCCCCAAAACATCACCGCTCTAGAGGAGATCTGCATGGAGGAATGGGCCAAAATACCAGCAACAGTGTGTGAAAACCTTGTGAAGACTTACAGAAAACGTTTGACCTGTGTCATTGCCAACAAAGGGTATATAACAAAGTATTGAGAAACTTTTGTTATTGACCAAATACTTATTTTCCACCATAATCTGCAAATAAATTCATTACAAATCCTACAATGTGATTGTCTGGATTTTTTTTCTCATTTTGTCTGTCATAGTTGACATGTACCTATGATGAAAATTACAGGCCTCTCTCATCATTTTAAGTGGGAGAACTTGCACAATTGGTGGCTGACTAAATACTTTTTTTCCCCACTGTATGTGATTGGAACAGTAGCAAAAGTACGTATGATGCAATAAACACATCTAAACAGCGTTGTTGTCTGAAAAGCATCTAAACAATGTTTTGCACTGATGGGAAATAAAGGTCTTCACAACTTTATTCCTCAATTTCACCTTTTATTGTAAAAGATAAATGCAAACTTCATCACCCAAACATCACACGGAACACATCCACAGCCAAACTCATTCCATACACCAGTCTAAATAACAGGTTGTGCTGACAAAAAAACTAAACATAAGTTAGCGACCTAACAGCTAGACTTGTTTACAATGTACCTTATCTCTGGTGAGCACAAGGGAGAAATGTAATATTGTTTAGAAAAGAGATGTGCATCAGCTAAATTCTTTATGATGGCAGCCATGTTTGTTTATGTTTGACAAGCGAAAACTCCCTAATCCCAGAATGCCATTCACTATAAGATGCAAATAAACAAAGTCAAAGTCAAAGATGGCTGCGCCCATTGCTTGAAAAATATGAATTTAGTTTGGCCTCTTTTCAGCATATTACAACTCTTCGATGTACTTTTTACAGTGTATACAAGAACAGGAGCACATGACTTGACAAGTCGTTTACCATTTATGACAAATCAAAAAAGCAAATAAAATCTTATCACCTTACAGATCATCACCCCAAATACAAGCCTACTGCATAGCCAAACAGGGATTAAACCATTTGGGGGGGTTTCAAGTCCATGAGGGGTAGAAATGGGGAAGGTAACATGGGGGGATATGATGCAGGAACTATTACTATGATGGGGGATTTATCAATAAATGGGGGGCACACACAGGAGAAGTTTATACGCTAAATAAAAATAAAACCCCTGGAAAGGGGGGTCTGGGCAGGCAACCCTGACGTACCATAGTTACAATCTGATGCCGCGTTCAAAACAACTGGGAACTCGAAATCTCAGACTTCCAACTTCAGTGCGTTCAAGACAACTGGGAACTCTGAAAAAAACTAGCTCCGACTGGGATTTGTTTTTCGAACAGTCATCCAACTCGGAATCTCTGGCCTCTTTCTAGAGCTCTGACCTTCCGACCTGAAGATCACTGACGTCATGAATTGACCTCGTATTTTTCAGAGTTCCCAGTTGTCTTGAAAGCACCATATGTCAGTCACGTGAACTATCCTTTCACATCGTTTTGTTATAACATCTTTGGTCTGACAGACGCTTACGTGGCAACCAGAATGCATTGTATGATGACAACAAACATGGCGCCACACATAGCTGGCAAATAGCTTAGCATTAGCTCATCGTAATCAGTACAACCTTCAAAAAAGTAATTTACACCTATTGTTTGTGTGTGCTAGCGGGCCGGGGCTAGCAGATGGATCTTCGTGGTCGTCGCAATGGGAAGCCTGTTGAAACCACAGACGATTACGTCGGCAGACCAGTCGTGATGGATCGGCGGGGCTCCGTGTTGACTCTAGGAGGTCCCGTCCGGTTGACAGAGAGGTAGATAGCCGGGAGATGGGCCTGACTCGAGGCTAGCTCAAGGCTGATTAGCCAACAACAACATCCATTTGGTTGCAGCTAGCTAGTTGCGATGATCCAGAGTTAAAGGTCCAGTGATTCAGTGATTCCGGCAGAAAAAACGATATGTTCTGGGTCGATAACGCGCTGTGCAGACAGTGCAGACTGGCCGATAATAGTCCAGGCTAGAGCTGGCTGGTAGGTAGTGCAGGCCACGGACAATGGTGAAAAACCGCTAATGGTGGCTAATAGCAAGTAGCTAGTTAGCTGGCTACTCCCGTCCGGTAGACAGAGGTAGATAGCTGGGATATGGGCCTGGCTCGAGGCTAGCTCAAGGCTAACTGGTGCTTGCTTCGGGGGCAGTGGTGATTAGTCAACAGCAACAGCCATTCGGTTGCGGCTAGCTAGTTGCGATCCGGTGTTAATGTCCAATGATTCAGTTATTCCGGCAGAAAATCCGATGTTCTGGGTGAAAACCGCTAACGGTGGCTAATAGCAAGTAGCTAGTTAGTTGGCTAGCTAGTTTCAACTGGAGATTCTAGATAAAAGGTAAGTCAATAATATAATCCGTTCCACATTGAGTGAGGTGGGTTGCAGGAAAGTATATTTAGTAGAAGGATGAAAAGTGTGATAGGGAAATATGTACGAAAAATACAAAAAAATACAAAAAACTGGCTATTTACACGACCACACTGCTACGCCATCTTGGATTATACAGATTCACTATAATTGTAGGCTAACTCTGTAAGGCACCCTGCACAATCAATGAACCAACAGCATCGCCTAGTGTAACGTATACGCAGGGAGTCTAGAAGCAGGTGCAGAAGGTGAGTTTAACAATAATAAGCATGCAGCTAATACAAAACGGGCACCGCGTACTGAATGTAACCAATACTGCCTGATGACTGAGGCAACTGAGGGCTATATGAAGAGAGAGTAATCAGGGTGGTGATGAAGTCCAGGTGTGCTTAATGATGGGGAGCAGGTGTGCGCAATGATGGTTGCCAGGTGTGTGCAATGTGGGTTGCCAGGACCAGTGGTTTATTTCATTTTAAAATTTTCAGTGGGTAGATCAGCTTTAATATTGCAGATAGATTGTGGTTAGTAGACCGGTGACATTGAGCGCCGGAGGGAGGGAGCAGGAGTAGGCGTAACACCTAGGCCTATACGTTCTCGCCCAGACTCGTGGATAGAAAGTTTGGAGCATAGCATAAGGTAACCAGTCCATCCAGTATGCATAATAATACAGTCTACACCAGGGTTCTTCAATTCCGGTCCTGGAGGGCCGAAACACCTCTGTTTTTCATCCTCTCCTTCTAATCAGGGGCTAATTAAGACCTGGGACACCAGGTGAGTGCAATTATCTACCAGGTGGAAATAAAAAACAGAAGTGTTTCGGCCCTCCAGGACCGGAATTGAAGAACCCTGGTCTACACTCAAAGGCAATTACAGAATGTGTTTAATTTCGGAGTATAGGCTAGACCAATTATGTGCCAATGGCATCTTAAATCTATGTTTAAAAAATAAATAATTCTGCCATGGGTAATATGCGGTAGGCTATTAAGCTATTTATTGTATAACGGCACAATCATTATTTTAATTCAGGTTAAAATAATTCATATACAGGCCTTGCATTAGCATAAACTCTAATGTGGGTATGGGTGTTCAACATGCAATGTCTTAAATGCTTTGAATTAATCATCACCTTAGAACGCGCTGTCCATTTTGTTGTTTGGCTTTGAAAAAACATCCACAACGACCATGTTTTCCACTCAGATTCAACCTGTTGTTGAATTTCTTTCTTCAAATTGATCAGTCACAGTGAGGCATGATACTGTTTTGATGATAAGTGTTTGATGTGATTTTTGATTGCATTTGCATTGATGTCAGAGTGGTTAGAGGGACGGCCGTTAGCCAGTTGGGTACTACCAATGCATGTCCAGAGTGCATAAGAAGAGATTACCATGACTCAACAGTTACGTGGAATTTGACTGTGGTCATGACTTATGAATGCCGGTGTGGCGGTAATACGGCCGGTGTGGCGGTAATACGCAAAAGCCCTACATACGTACATATCCCAACTAGAAGCCATGGATTACAGGCAACATCCGCTCTGAGCTAAAAGCTAGAGCTTCCGCTTTCAAGGAGCGGGACACTAATCAAGATGCTATAAGAAATAACACTACGACCTCCGACAAGCCATAAAACAGGCAAAGTGTCAATACAAACTATTACGGATTGCAAAGGGAAACCCAAACGTGAGCTGCCCAGTAATGCAAGCCTACCAGACGAGCTAAATGCCTTCTATGTTCGCTTCGAGGCAAGCAACACTGAACCATGCATGAGAGCACCAGCTGTTCCGGACGACTGTGATTACACTCTCCATAGCTGATGTATTTTTGTCTCCTGAGTGGCGCAGTGGTCTAAGGCACTGCATCGCAGTGCTAACTGTGCCACTAGAGATCCTGGTTCGAATCCAGGCTCGGTCGCAGCCGGCCGCGACCGGCAGACTCATGGGCGGCGCACAATTGGCCCAGCGTTGTCCAGGGTAGGGGAGGGAATGGCCGGCAGGGATGTAGCTCAGTTGATAGAGCATGGCGTTTGCAACGCCAGGGTTGTGGGTTCGTTTCCCACGGGGGGCCAGTATAAAAAAATATGTCTTCACTAACTGTAAGTCGCTCTGGATAAGAGCGTCTGCTAAATGACTAAAATGTAATGTAAATGTAACGTGAGTAAGACCTTTAAACAGGTTAACATTCACAAGGCCCCAGGGCCAGATGTATTACCAGGACGCGTACTCAGAACATGCACTGACCAGCTGACAAGTGTCTTCACTGATATTTTCAACCTCTCCCTGACCCAGTCTGTAATACCTACATGTTTCAAGCAGACCACCATTGTCACTGTGCCCAAGAACGCCTAGGTAACCTGTCTAAATGACTATCGCCCCGTAGCACTCACATCTGTACCCATGAAATGCTTTGAAAGGTTGGTCAAGGCAAACATCAACACCATCATCCCAGACACCCTGGACCCACTCCAATTCGCATAGTGCCCCAACAGATTCACAGATGACGTAATCTCTATTGCTCTCCACATTGCCCTCTCCCACTTCGACAAGAGGAACACCTATGTGAGAATGCTATTCATCGACTATAGCTCAGGTTAAACACCATAGTGCCCTCCAAGCTCATCACTAAGCTAAGGACCCAGGGACTGAAACATCGCCCCTAGGTGGTGAGGGTAGGCAACAACACATCTACCACGCTGACCCTCAACACGGGGGCACCTCAGGGGTGTGTGCTTAGTCCCCTCCTGTACTCACTGTTCACCCACAACTGCGTGGCCGCGCACGACTCCAACATCATCATTAAGTTTGTTGACGACACAACGGTGGTTGGCCTGATCACCGATGATGATGAGACAGCCTATAGGGAGAAGGTCAGTGACCTAGCAGTGTGGTACCAGGACAACAACCTCTTCCTCAACGTCAGCAAGACAAGGGAGCTGATCATGGAGTACAGGAAACAGAGGGCAGAGTACGCTCACACTCACATCGACAGGGCTGTAGTGGAGCAAGTCTAGAGCTTCAAATTCTTCGGTGTCCATATCACTAAGGATATTTAATGGTCCACACCAACACGGTCTTGAATAGGGCATGACAATGCCTCTTCCCACTCAGGAGGCTGAAAAGATTTGGCATGGGCCCTCAGATCTTCCAAAAGTTATACAGCTGCACCTTTGCGAGCATCTTGACTGGCTGCATCACCCCTTGATATGGCAACTGCTTAGCATCTGACTGCAAGGCGCAACAGAGGGTAATGCGTATGGCCCAGTATATCCATGGGGCTGAGCTCCCTGCCATCCAGGACCTCTATACCAGGCGGTGTCAGAGGAAGGCCCTAAAAATTGTCAAAGACTTCAGCGACCCAAGTAATAGACTGTTCTCTCTGCTACAGCACGGTGTGTGGTACCGATGCACGAAGTCTGGAACCAACAGGACCCTGAAAAGCTTCTACTCCCAAGCCATAAGACTGCTAAATAGTTAGTTAAATAGTTAACCAAATAGTTACTCGGACTATCTGCATTGACCCTTTTTGCACTCACTTTTTTGACTCATCACATACGCTGTTGCTACTGTTTATTATCTATCCTGTTGCCTAGTCACTTTATTCCCAGTTATATGTACATACACTACATCTCATTCCAAAATCATGGGCATTAATATGGAGTTGGTCCCCCCTTTGCTGCTATAACAGCCTCCACTCTTCTGGGAAGGCTGTCCTCTAGATGTTGGAACATTGCTACTGGGACTTGCTTGCATTCAGCCACAAGATCATTAGTGAGGTCGGGCACTGATGTTGGGCGATTAGGCCTGGCTCACAATCGGCGTTCCAATTCATCCCAAAGGTGTTCGATGGGGTTGAGGTCAGGGCTCTGTGCAGGTCAGTCAAGTTCTGCCACACGGATCTCGACAAACCAATTCTGTATGTACCTCGCTTTGTGCACGGAGGCATTGTCATGCTGAAACAGGAAAGGGCCTTCCTCAAACTATTGCCACAAAGTTGGAAGCACAGAATAGTCTATAATGTCATTGTATGCTGTAGTGTTAAGATTTCCCTTATCTGGAACTAAGGGGCCTGAACCATGAAAAACAGCCCCAGACCATTATTCCTCGTCCAGTTATGCATTCGGGCAGGTAGCGTTCTCCATCCGCCAAACCCAGATTCGTCCGTCGGACTGCCAGATGGTGAAGCGTGATTCATCACTCAAGAGAACACGTTTCCATTGCTCCAGAGTTCAATGGCGGCGAGCTTTACACCACTCCAGCAGACGCTTGGCATTGCCCATGGTGATCTTAGGCTTGTGTGCGGCTGTTCGGCCATGGAAACCCATTTAATCTAGCTCCCGATGAACAGTTATTTTGCTGATATTGCTTCCAGAGGCATTTTGGACCTCGGTAGTGAGTGTTACAACTGAGGACAGACGATCTTTACGCGCTATGCGCTTCAGCACTCGGCGGTCCCGTTCTGTGAGCTTGTGTGGCCTACCACTTCGCAGCTGAGCCGTTGTTGCTCCTAGACGTTTTCACTTCACAATAACAGCAATTACAGTTGACCGGGGCCACTCTAGCAGGGCAGAAATTTGATGAACTGACTTGTTGGAAAAGTGTTATACTTTGACAGTGCCACGTTGAAAGTCACTGAGCTCTTCAGAAAGGACATTCTACTGCCAATGTTTGTCCATGGAGATTGCATGACTGGGTGCTCGATTTTATACACCTGTCAGCAACGGGTGTGGCTTAATAGCTTAATCCACTAACTTGAAGGGGTGTCCACATACTTTTGTAGGTATAGTGTATCTACCTCAATTACCTCGTAGCCCTGCACATCGACTCGGTACTGGTACCCCGTGTATATAGCCAAGTTATTGTTACTCATTGTGTATTTATTATTACTTTTTTATTATTATGTGCTATTACTTTGCTATTATTTTTCTATTTTCTTTCTCTCTGCATTGTTGGGAAGGGCCCTAAGTAAGCATTTCACTGTTAGTCTACACCTGTTGTTTACGAAGCATGTGATTAATAAAATGTGATTTGATTTGAATTTAACATATTGCACTCAGGTCTACCTTATGGAAGGTTATTGCTCAATATTACATGCAACATGTACAAAAGCATTTGGTTTATTGACATAATCCATCCATCTTAGAAATGAATAATATTTTGTGTCATTACTTGAGATTGACCAGACTCTCTCTCTGTTCTTGGAACACACATGCCATATATCTTATGTTGCATTACTAAAGACGTTTTGGTACTAGGGAGTGATGTGGGTGAAATGAGGAGTAGGTTGTTGTGAAGCTCCTTGGCAGGTTCCTATCTCAGCCATGTGATGACCCAAGTTTCTCTGGAAGGAGGGTCAGTCGTCCAGGTAACTCTTTCATCAGGCCTTCTTGAAAAAGGTCTAAATTCTCTGTTGGGAAGATAATGTTCACAGTTTAGCTTTGATAATTAATTCAGATTTTACACCAGACTTTGTTTTTTGGTAAATGGGACCCTGATTAGTGCTCCTCTTTCCTAAGCATTGTGTCACAGGTCTGGAGAATGACTATAAAAGGAATCCTTAGCAATGACCTACAATCTACCTCTGAATAATGTGTTTTAGTATTTCAACAAGTACAGTGACAGTATAGTGAACGATACCAGAGTAATGGTAGAATAACAGTGTGCTTTGAGAATAAGTTCAACATGTGTAGCTGTGTTTGTCAAAGCTGAGGATATAATGGAATACAGGTTGATAGTATACAGCTCTTGTTCTCCTCATATCGTTATCTGTAGAGCTGCTGGGAACAGAGCATGGGCTCCTTAGTGACCCTACTACCTTCTAAATACCCTCAATCTCAGCAAGCTATCTAAGGCAAATAAAACAATGTTAAATGTTAACCTACCCTCCCTTAGGGTGAAAAAAAGTTGACTTTTCTTAATTTTTTCCCATCAGCAGCAAAATGTAAAATAACTAACTTGCTATAAAAATAAAAATAACGTTTGCTAGCAGAGATGAAAGCAAAAGCCCTCAAACATCTGGTGAGCAGACCCTGGTAGGTTAAGATAAACAGAAAGTCCTTTTATGGAAGTGCTCATACCCTCCACAGATTCAGAGGTATGGTGTGGAACACCTTCAAAGGAGCATGGGGCCGCCACATCTTGTTTCCATTTACCCTGTAACCAGGCCACCCTCTCATCGGCAGACAGTTCTTCTGGCACAATATATGTACTCCTGCAAAGAGGATACTCCTTAAACACACACAAGAGCAGACACGCATACACACAAGCACTTGTGAGCGCACACACACACACAGAAATGTTCTCTGAGACACACCATTTACTTTCTGAGTGACTTTCTGTAGAAGCAGAGAGGGGAGTAGATTCAATTAGTTCATACCCAGCTCTGAAATGGAGACGCACGCCAAACCCACAACGTCAACCCGCGTTGTAACATCTGGCACTGGGCATCTGGCACCATACATCAAACCCTGCTCCTACATGTTCCACGGACGGCAGGACGGCCCACACAAGACATGTTGCCTTATCAAACTTACTTTTAAAACTAACATTTGCTTTAAAGGGGAAAGTGAGCCCCAAGACCAGGAGCAGGCAGGAGCTAGGAGGCCCTAATGGGCCCATGTTCAGGGTAAGGGTTGGGGGTTGGTCCAGGCCCAGCCCAACCCCATATGTCAGTGTGTCAGGGGGGAAGAGTCCAGCCGCAATCCAGCCATATTTCCTGGGGTGGAGCCGAGGGATGATGGGGGGAGAACCAAACCTGAAAGGGCTGGTCTCTGGAGCCCAGAGCCATACTCAGCCTCACCACCCTGTGGAAGCCTAAGGGAGGTGTCACGAGTCACAACTCACAACCCCTCTGGGGATCTAACATCCAACCACTTTAGGGATACAATGAACAGAGTCCAGTGTCCAGCCCACAGCCAATGAGAGCGCTCCATTGGCTGTGGCGGCGCTGCCCTTAGCTGTCACAGGGACATGAACATTGTCTCCATGCTGTGGGATGGGGATTGGAGAGAACAGGCTTGACGTGATAAGACCCAGGCTGGAGCTGCAACAGCTCGAAGTGGGTCATACAGTATCTGTATCTGTACAGCTCTCTGCTCCAGCTCCCCTCAGCCCAATCATGCATCTGCTACAGTATACTGTAGCAACAGCCTTTTCCAATGCTTTACTTCCCTACCCACTACCAGAGAGAGAGAGGGAGAGAGTGCCCCCTGGCTCTAAGCACTTAGCTATGTCTGTCTACCACCGCTCGTCTGCCTCCCCCTCAGTCTCCCCATCTGCCACCAGTGTAACTACATTCCTCTCCTCTGATAGCATCAATAGCCTCATGGTGGGGCAATAAATAACGCACAGAAGAAGGTCTCGGGCTGCCATGTTTCTCTTTCAGAAAGCAGCACGGTGGCCTGCCACGTCGCCCGCAGTCGGTTGCCTACATACCTACCTACCTACCTACCTACCCACCTACCTACCTACGTATGTGTTGTATTTCATTAACCTGTTCCATTGAGCCCTGGCTCAGGCTGGCTTTCATTTATTGAGAGACAGTATTGTGTTGGCCTTTCTCTGTTGTTCTCCCTCTGTGACTAGAGGACTGTGTTCAGTGGTGGGCTGGATAATTGAATGATATTGTGAGGGATAAATCAGATCAGGAATTGTGTTTATTCCTTTGTCGGTCTGGATTAGTGGTCCTTTATATCCGCCTTAAGGAATGACACACACCCCCGGACGGGCAGATGTACCCACACACACACACACATACACACACACAGGTACAATGCTGCAGATGTGAACAACATCAATGGAATGAATAGCAACAACATGAATAGCAGGTTGCACTAAATTCAAACCCTCCCTCCCATTTGGAAAATCCCAGAAGGTCAAGTCTTTGACAAATTATTTAGAAAGGTGAAGAACAATAGATGGTTCTAAGAATTTCAATCAACAGTTCTATGGCAAGACAATAGAACAGACAGCCATTGGGAATAATAGGTACTGTACTGTACTGTACTTGCTTTGAATTTATTTACAGTACATGCGTACAAGGAACTGAACAACAAAGATGCAACTAAAAGTATAGACTTTAATGGATGGTGTACAGAGAAACAAGGTCTTTCTATCTCAATAGAATTTGAAAGCACATTGAAATGCTGGTCCTTTGTGTTTCTCAGCATGTTAGTGTCTACAATATACAGCATCTCCTGTTTTCAGTATTATGTTTCTTTTAACGTAAATCTCTACAGCAGACTCTACAGTCTGCTAAATGATGCAAATGTAAAATGTAAAATGTACTTGTGTACTGGTGTGCTTGCGTGTGTGCGTGCATGTGCGTGTGTGTAAGCGTGTCTCTATGTGTAAGCGTGTGTACGCGGGATTGGTTTGAGGAGGCTGATTCAGAGGGGATTGTAAGGGGATTTCTCTCCTGCATTGTATTTCTATTCCAGGGGTGAGAGTGGTTCATACAGCTGTAACTGTTATTGTGTAGGAAAGGCCCTGCAGCTTTTTGTCTGTCTCCTGTTTTGTGGGTAAAGGGAGGGTTAGGTTAGGTATTATTAAGCAGACTAGGCTATAGATCCTTTCCCTACCAATCCCTAGTAATCCTAATAATCCAAGCTTGCATTCTCATTCCTCTGTAATAGGAGACAGATGCTGATAGGCCAGAGAAACAGTAAACCTGTGTTTTTATCCAAGCAAAAAAAACAGGATGCATGTGGGCCGCAGGAATTCAACATGCTGTGCTGAAAATATGTGAACACACACTCCTACACAGGGAAATGCTTACATGCACACAAGTACTGTACATGGAGTATGAATAGAAACACATGTATATGGCTCAGATACTGTACTGTAGGCCTACTGTACAGTACACACATACCTTGTACAAACACACATGCATAGAGTCAAGGCACGCATGCACACACGCATTTGAATGTATTGTACAGTATTTCTCAGCAATTGCTTTTGGGTACTGTACCACATAATGTGTTTTCTACTGGCCCTCTAAGGAGTGCTTTAGGAGAGAGAGAGAGAGGTGGTGCAGTCAGCTCTGTATTGTTCAAACTCATGTCCTCTGGGCTTTGGGCTGCACAGATTGCTTTCACCGCTTCTTCAGAGGCAGACGATATGAGGTGGAAATAGCAGGCTGAAAGGAGCCCCTGGCCCACGCCACACACACACACACACACACACACACACACATGCTCAAGTGGAAGGACACATCCTCAGGTAATCACAGGGATTTCTCCCCTCACAGTCAACACAACCCAGTTTTCATGGAGATATTTCATGGAGTCTTGTTTGATGCCCGATTCAGACTCTGACTCCCTGCGTATTGCATAGTAGATCAAGTGAGACTGTGTTAAGTACAAATGCAAAGTAATTCATTTCGTATCGTTTCAGGCGACATGGAGCGATGGCAGAGGGAAATGAAGAGTAAAATTGAATTTGGGGTAGTTCTAAAATAGAGACTACATTTCAGGCGATGCATATTATTTGGGAGGGCTTCTGGGGGATATTTTTTCCACAAATGTAATTAAATCTATTTTCTCTGGAGTATGAATTCCACCTTAAGTAGGTACGTCTGAATAGACTATTTCTGAAGTTGCATTTTTCAAATCTGGCAATGCACTTCTAACATTAGGAGGAAGTGGGAGAAAGTGGCTGACCCAGATGTGGCAAACTAATCTTTGTTTTCTTTTTTCCTTTCGGCAGGAGAATTTGTTGACCTTGACTAATACCTCCACCTTCACTACAATGCCTGCTTTTATACATTAGCTAAAAGCACTGTTGTATTGTATGTAGTGTATTATCAGTTGGGCAGCCTATTGTTGTTTTTTTCCACTTTTTTTTATAAACACAGGGCAAAGTACACACTTGAGTCAGTAAAAAATGATTTCTATATAAATGTGCTCTTGACTGTTGAACACCTGGCAATACTAGTGGCAGTAGAGAATGACAGTGATGGTGATGACGGCAATGACAATGACAATGATGATGATGATGATAACAATGCTAATAGGAGTAATGATTACCATGGTGACGGTGAAGATAAAGCTGATGTAAGTGTCAATTATGATTTTTATCACATCTCTGTCCTTGTAGAGAAACATATCTCTAAGACACAAAGAGTGCTCCCCAGTCAGACCCCCTTTTTTAGGTGACAGCAGTCCCCTCCACCTTCTGAGATGGGGAAAACAAGAAAGCCAATAGGGGAAAGTTATTGATCATAGTAACGCCTGGGGCGGGTGGCACGATGCCCTGTCACAGTCAACACAACACTCCATCACCACTGACAGCTCATACTGCAAACTCATCACACTGACCAATCAAATATCTCTGTGCTTCATCACTCGAACTTATCAGATCCTTCTGCACTTCATCACTCAGACCAATATCTCTGTTCTTCATCACTCTGACCAATCATATCCTTCTGCACCTAATCACTAACCAATCAAATATCTCTGTGCTACATCACTCTGACCAATCAGCTCCCTCTGTCTCTCATCAGTCTGACCAATCCGCTCATTATATTTCTCATCACTTCAACCAATCAGCGCTCTCCTAATTTCATCAAGTCAATCAATCAACTCCCTACGTACTTCATCACTCAAACCAATCAACTATCTCTGTCTCATCACTCTGACCAAGCAGCACCCCCCACACTTCATCGCTTTGTTCAATCATCATATCAGTCCACATTCTTCCATGTTTGTATCAGTATTTGAAATATTAGATATTGAAACAATACTGGCTACCAACCAACAGATAAGCTACTTCACATAGCTCCTTGTGCTCCTCCCTGTTCCACTTTCACCTCAGTATCCTCAGCTGACAACTGATCTAATCATCTCATAACTTTGACCCAGAGTTTCCAATCTCTCTTTCTCTCTCTATGCTTTGATCTTCTCCCGGCGTCAGTCCTGAGCCGGGCTGAGGTGATGGTGACTAATGTCTCCTCCCTCCCTCCCTCCCTCCCTCCCTCCCTCTCTGCCTGCCTCCTTTTCTAGTCCCTCCCTGGCTCCCCTCAGGCTGATTCCAGTCTCTCTGCTGTCTTGTCTGGCATGGCAGGAAACTGAGTGCGTTGGTTTAGGTGTTAGTGTGGTCTGGCCTGGGAAGGCTGGCTATAGAGGTCAGATGTGTCATCAGAATGTATCCACTGGAGCAAGGCAAACAAATTGTTCCCATTGGAAACCTGTTTGAGCCCCAGGGGTTTCACAGTATATTTTCATGCTTTTCAAGATCAGACTCATGTATTGAATCACTGTTTGTGTGTGGTGTAGGTTTACTGATTCAATATACATTCTCGAGTCACCCATAGCTAATCAAAAATGGATTCTTACCTTGTTTGTGTACTCTGTTGACACATGACTCTACAAGGTGTCGAAAGCTTTCCAAAGGGATGCTGGCCCATGTTGGTGGTTTTTACCCAATAAATTACTGGGAGGTTACATATGGAGTGTGCGACTCTCTTTGTTTTCATAGCTTACAGTTTATTCCCCGTTAGTCAGCACCTCTACACTAAATAATTTTCTCTGGGTGTGCGCCAGCTCATGCTTTTTATTAGACTCTAATGCTTGCCACAGTTGTTGGCTGAATGTCCTTTGGGTGGTGGTCCCTTCTTGATGCATACAGGAAACTGTTGAGTGTGAAAAACCCAGCACAAACCGGTGCGCCTGGCACATACTACCATACCCCGTTCAAAGGCACTTAAATATTTTGTCTTGCCCATTCACCCTCTGAATGGCACACATACATACTCCATGTCTCAATTGTCTCAAGGATAAAAAATCCTTCTTTAACCTGTCTCCTCCCCTTCATCTAGACAGGTTGAAGTGGATTTAACAAGGGACATCAATAAGAGATCATAGCTTTCACCTGGATTCACCTGGTCAGTCTATGTCATGGAAAGAGCATGTGTTCTTAATGTTTTGTACACTCAGTGTATATCATGTAGCTCTGCGACATAAGTGAAATGTGAACATTTGTAACATTTGAGTATTTGGACTGTTGTCATCTGTTGGGAAATTGTCAGATTTACGAAAGCATTGTTTCATATTATAGGGTGAACTGGAATCGGTGCAGTGCTAACATCCTCTGGTTCATCCGCCTTTTCAAAGAAGACCGTAAAGGCCATCCTTAGGCAGAGATGTGTAACTGCATGAGTCACGCTAGCAGCTGCTCTTTGTTTGAGTCTGTTTCTATATCACACAACTAGATATGTGGGGCCGGCTCCCAACTCATTCGCCACAGTGATGCTTTCTTTCTTAGAGAGGAAGTGTGTGTGTGTGTGTGTGTGTGTGTGTGTGTGTGTGTGTGTGTGTGTGTGTGTGTGTGTGTCCCTGTGCCTGTATCTGTATTCCTGTTTGTTACATTTCTAATGTATTGATATTTTGTCTCATTATTTAGCTATTTGTCTTAAGTCCATTATTTCATGATTGCCATGATTGCCCTTTGGAATAAATCACTCGGAAGGCTAGTAAGCTATCAACCCCCACAATATCCAACATGGTTAATTTGTCATACACATTATTGACTTATTTTTGATGGTTTATTAAGATGATTATGGTAATTATTTTTGCGTAATTGACGCGCTGAAACAGATTCAATCGAATAGAATCAAATATCCTCACAAAAGAGGCGAGACTGATATGGTTGTTCAGAACAATAAAGCATTCTCAGTTATGGTTGAATGGGACTAAAACTGTTACTATCGATGTAACGGGATAAACAAATGGCCTCATTTGTACTTGAAAGCTTTCTCCAATGTTATAAATTACTAATGTACAACATAGCTCTTGTTTATGCATTTGCCCATGTGGGAATATTTACTCTGATTGCGGGAATGAGCTATAACTTTCATAATCTTTTCAAATGGCACACCACCAGGGATCAACATTATGTGCATCCCAATTACGCCAATTAGATATTATGACTGATTTTTTTAGCTAGTCCAATTCAAAGGAGAATATAACATCTCTTTATCATCTAGTAAACTGTTGTTGACCTGTGTATAAACAATAATACAGCTGATAAAAGATAGAAAGATTATTTGTATGTACTTTTTAAATGTAAAAAGTAATGATTTTACTATCACCTCATGAAAAGTACTCATCTTATACTCTCATACAAAAAAAATGAATGCTTGAATGCCCATTTTACAGAAACCTTTACCTTTATGTCTATACATTTTAATTACTTCAGTAATAAAGTTATATGACAGACAATCTATTAAACATCATGTATAAATCAGTTGTACATTCAACACTGAGTCGCCTTCCAATAGTTTCCAAGTAAGTTGAAGAGGAGGGAGTCTATACATTCTTTAAAACTTGATAGTGCAGCTATAAATTCCATTTAGGTCGTTTAAAAGCCGACGGTTAGCCATGAGACTGGCCATAGCCCTCATCCTCTCCCTCATCATGATCAAGAGGCCTTTAGATAAATCCCCTCTCTTATCAATCGGGATCCACCGCCAGCCAGCCAGCCAAGTGCTCAGAGAGACACGGTCTGGCCACGATTTACACCTGTCTCGAATCATCAGCAGTCGCTTAATAAAATCCACCCCCTTCCACCATCCCATAGGCTAGCCCTCCAATAGGATGAGCCTGTCACCAGTCACTTATTGTACAGTAAGGGAGATCGTTCAAAGTCCCTCAACTGCAAAAGCCCCCTGTTTGTTCATGGATTCATTCCTATTTCCCTTGTCCTCCTCCTCCTCCTCCTCCTCCTCCTCCTCCTCCTCCTCCTCCTCCTCTTCCCTTCGTTTCAGGTCGTATTTAAAATCTCGGAGGCCCTCTGACTGTGCGGTGGATTAATCTCCTGTGGCACGTCTCCATCTGCGATCGGTAGCGTGATCGTCAGCCATACCGTATGCCCCCCCCCCCTCTCTCCCCATCTCTCTCTCCTTCTCTGCATTTGCCTCCAGCTGGGACTACTGTCTGTCTGCCTAGCCCAACACTTCCCTTCCCAGCTACGTCCGATCACGCTGTGGACACACTGGGGAGAGGGAGGGAGGATGGGGGGGGGGAGGGAGGGAGGATGGGGGGGAGAGAGGGGAGGAGGAGGAGGAATGGAGACAAGTCTCAATTATATTTAGCGGGCTGATTTGTGCATCACTTTCACTCCAATAGCCCTTCGATCTCCACAGATCTGATTGATACTAATAGCTGCCACAGTGGCCATGTTGGGGAGGATGACAGTCTTCTGCACTACCATACCGGGATGGGAGAGGAGTTGTTAGTGTGACACCAGTGAGATTGTGAGTTGGGGGGATTTCTTATGTAATTCCACTCTGTGGTGCTCATTGATAGACATGAGGGTTTGTTACTGAGAGCTTGAGTCAGTTTTTTGGGGGGGGGTTGTTCAGCGTAAGTTTTAGTTCCGAAAAGTTTTTTTTCGAGGTGAGGGATTATTTAAGATACTCTTTGAAGAGGTAGGGTTTCAGGTGCTTTTGGAAGATCGGCAGGGACTCTGCTGTCCTAGCTTGAGGGGGAAGCTGGTTCCACCATTGGGGTGCCAGGATAGAGAAGAGCTTAGACTGGACTGAGCGGGAGCTGCCCTCCCGTAGGGGTGGGAGGGCCAAGAGACCAGAGGTGGCAGAACGGAGTGCTTGGGTTGGGGTGTAGGGTTTGAGCATAGCCTGAAGGTAGGGAGGGGCAGTTCCTCTTGCTGCACCATGGTCTTGTAGTGGATGCGAACTTCGACTGGAAGCCAGTGGAGTGTGCGGAGGAGCGGGGTGACATGGGAGAACTTGGGAAGGTTGAACACCAGGCAGGCTGCAGCGTTCTGGATAAGTTGCCGGGGTTTGATGGCACAAGCGGGAAGCCCAGCCAACAGCGAGTTAAAGCAGTCCAGACGGGATATGACAAGTGCCTGGATTAGGACCTGCACCGCTTCCAGCGTGAGGTATGGTCATACTCTACTGATGTTGTAGAGCATTAACCTGCAGGAGGAAGTCACTACGTTGATGTTTGCAGAGAACTACAGGGTGTTGTCTAGGGTCATGCCAAAGTTCTTTGCACTCTGGGAGGGCGAAACTGTGGAGTTGTCAACTGTGATGGAGAGGTATTTGAGCGGGCAGGCCTTCCCAGGGAGTAAGAGCAGCTTAATCTTGTCTAGGTTGAGCTTGAGGTGGTGGGCCGATATCCAAGCTGAGATATCTGCCAGGCATGCAGAGATGCGTTTCGCCGCTTGGGTGTCAGAAGGGGGGAAGGAGAAAAGTGTGTGTCATCTGCATTGCAATGATAGGAGAGACTATGTGAGGATATGATGGAGCCGAGTGACTTGGTGTAATGTACAGAGAGAAGAGGAGAGGGCCCTGGGGGACACCAGTAGTGAAAGTACGTGGTGCAGACACAAATCCTCTTCACGTCACCTGGTAGGAGCGGCCTGCCAGGTAGGATGCAATCCAAGAGTGTGCAGAGCCTGAGATGCACAGCCCTGAGAGAGTGGAGAGGAGCATCTGATGGTTCACTGTGTCGAAAGCAGAGGATAGATCTAAGAGGATGAAAACAGAGGAGAGAGAGTCAGCTTTGGTAGTGTAGAGAGCCTCCTTGAAAGGGGGAAATATATAAATAAATCACATGGAGATGTAGCTTCGGCTTCAAATCACTTGTAATGAGTGAGCTGGTAAGCCCCATGCGCCCCTATAGGAATTCCTATGTATAACCAATCAAACTCAGATCAGACATCAATAGAGCACATAGATCGTATAATCAACATTTACGCAAATGAATAGCATATTACTTACTGGTATACATTACGATTCTGTATTATTATTTAGTTATTATTAAGGCACTTTTAATCCTATCACACAATCCCTTTCAAAATTATTTATCGCCCCGATAACATCACCATTGACCTTAAGGGCTGTATGAACGTTACTGTCACGACTTCCGCCGAGGCTGCCTCCCCTCCTTGTTTGGGCAGGCTTCGGTGTTCGTCGTCACCAGCTTACTAGCCACTGCCGCTCCATATATCATCATTCCATTTGTCTTGTCTTGTCAATTACACACACCTGGTTCATATCCCCTCATTAGTCTGTGTATAAGTGTTCCCTCTGCCCCCTTGTCCTTGTGGGTGATTGTTATTTGTGAGAGTAGTGTAGCTCGGTGGAGCTACTCTCCCTTTGTATTGCCGGGGTAGATATTTCCCCTGTGCCTGTATATTGTTGGAGTATCCCGTACCGTGTATTGCCAGGGTAGATAGTTTCCCCTGTGCCTGTTTCCGAGTGTCGCTATCCAGCGCATTTGTGTAAGACGGAATAAACTCTGTATTCGGTGATTTACCCTCCTGCGCCTGATTCCTTCTATCACACTCATCACAGAATCACGCACCCTTCATTGAGTCAGTGGGAGAGGAGTGCATGCCTGGAGTCGTGGCACGGGTCCAGGAGAATTCCACGATGCTGCCAGCTTGGGGGAAGCGCTGGATCGGGTTCTTCAGGTCGTCCAATGCCTGGAGAGGAGAGGACACGATCTGTCGAGACCAGCTGGTCAACCGGATCCAGCCACCTACAGTGAGGGAAACATGTATTTGATCCCCTGCTGATTTTGTATGTTTGCCTACTGACAAAGAAATGATCAGTCTATCATTTTAATGGTCGGTTTATTTGAACAGTGAGAGACAGAATAACAAACAAAAAAATCCAATGTAAAAATGTTTATAAATTGATTTGCATTTTAATGAGGGAAATAAGTATTTGACCCCCTCTCAATCAGAAAGATTTCTGGCTCCCAGGTGTCTTTTATACAGGTAACAAGCTGAGATTAGGAGCACACTCTTAAAGGGAGTGCTCCTAATCTCAGCTTGTTACCTGTATAAAAGACACCTGTCCACAGAAGCAATCAATCAATCAGATTCCAAACTCTCCACCATGGCCAAGACCAAAGAGCTCTCCAAGGATGTCAGGGACAAGATTGTAGACCTACACAAGGCTGGAATTGGCTACAAGACTGTCGCCAAGCAGCTTGGTGAGAAGGTGACAACAGTTGGTGCGATTATTCGCAAATGGAAGAAACACAAAAGAACTGTCAATCTCCCTCGGCCTGGGGCTCCATGCAAGATCTCACCTAGTGGAGTTGCAATGATCATGAGAACGGTGAGGAATCAGCCCAGAACTACACGGGAGGATCTTGTCAATGATCTCAAGGCAGCTGGGACCATAGTCACCAAGAAAACCATTGGTAACACACTACGCCGTGAAGGACTGAAATCCTGCAGCGCCCGCAAGGTCCCCCTGCTCAAGAAAGTACATATACAGGCCCGTCTGAAGTTTGCCAATGAACATCTGAATGATTCAGAGGAGAACTGGGTGAAAGTGTTGAGCTCTTTGGCATCAACTCAACTCACCGTGTTTGGAGGAGGAGGAATGCTGCCTATGACCCCTAGAACACCATCCCCACCGTCAAACATGGAGGTGGAAAAATTATGCTTTGGGGGTGTTTTTCTGCTAAGGGGAGAAGACAACTTCACCGCATCAAAGGGATGATGGACGGGGCCATGTACCGTCAAATCTTGGGTGAGAACCTCCTTCCCTCAGCCAGGGCATTGAAAATGGGTCGTGGATGGGTATTCCAGCATGACAATGACCCAAAACACACGGCCAAGGCAACAAAGGAGTGGCTCAAGAAGAAGCACATTAAGGTCCTGGAGTGGCCTAGCCAGTCTCCAGACCTTAATCTCATAGAACATCTGTGGAGGGAGCTGAAGGTTCGAGTTGCCAAATGTCAGGCTCGAAACCTTAATGACTTGGAGAAGATCTGCAACGAGGAAAGGGACAAAATCCCTCCTGAGATGTGTGCAAACCTGGTGGCTAACTACAAGAGACATCTGACCTCTGTGATTGCCAACAAGGGTTTTGCCACCAAGTACTAAGTCATGTTTTGCAAAGGGGTTAAATACTTATTTCCCTCATAAAAATGCAAATCAACTTATAACATTTTTGACATGCTTTTTTCTGGATTTCTGTTGTTGTTATTCTGTCTCTCACTGTTCAAATAAACCTACCATTAAAATTATAGACTGATCATTTCTTTGTCAGTTGGCAAACATACAAAATCAGCAGGGGATCAAATGCTTTTTTCCCTCACTGTACACCCCAGCACCCGGAGGGATCAAGATATCCCGACCACGGGCGTTCGACGGGACGGCGGCGCTCTGCCAAGGATTCCTCCTCCAACTGGAGCTCTACTTCTCCAGCATCAGGCCGGCCCCATCGGAGCAGGAGAAGGTGTCCATCCTCGTTTCCTGCCTCTCGGGGAAAGCCCTGGAGTGGGCCAATGCGGTTTGGAATGAAGGAGGAGCCGCATTGGAGAACTACGGGGAGTTTGCTCGCCTCTTTCGGGCGTTCTTCAATCACCCGCCCGAGGGTCGAGAGGTGGACAAGTGGCTGGTCCACCTGAGGCAGGGGACGAGGACCGCGCATGACTTCGCGTTGGAGTTTCTGACGCCTGCTGCGGGGTCCGGGTGGAATGAGCGGGCCCTGATCGACCATTTCTGGTGACATCTGCGGGAGGACGTCTGACAGAAGCTAGCCTGCCGAGACACCATGTTGTCTTTCACGCAACTGGTGGACAAGGCCATCCGTTTGGACAACCTGCTGGAAGCCAGATTACGTCCTGGTAGGGGTCTGCCCGTTTCCACCCCAGACGACTCGGATCCCGAGCTGATGGAGCTGGGTGGAGCCGCCATCCGAGAGAGCGGAGGACGACAGCAACAGTGCCTCTCTGGTGGCACGAATGGACAGTCCACCACACGTAGTCATCAACGCTCTTTTGGGTCTGGAGGCGGCAGGCAGGACATTCTCGCATCACCCCAGATATCGAACACCCACACTCGTTCAGAGCCCTCTGCTGCGCACTGTACCTTACCTATCTTCTTTCCCGATCACATGGTAGTTCCCCAGTGTAAGGCGCTAGTCGATTCAGGCGCAGCTGGGAACTTTATGGACAGGGCATTCTCATGCCGTCAAGGCATTTCATTGGTTCCCCTATCCATTCCACTCCCCATCAGAGCACTTGATAGTCGACCATTAGGGTCCAGGTTTGTTAAGGAAGTTACTGTACCCGTCACCATGATCACCCAGGAGACTCATTGTGAGCAGGTTACTTTTTCGATTATTGCGTCTCCTGCTTTCCCTGTGGTATTAGGTATCCCTTGGCTACCACTCCACAACCCCACCTTCTTATGGCCGCAGAGGGTTCTCATGGGGTGGTCGCGAGAGTGTCAGGGTAGGTGTCTAGGTGTTTTACCGCTGATGCAACCACGGTGGAAAGTCCAGATGGTACCGCCACCATGCGCATTCCCCCCGAACACCTCGACAAAATTACCACCTCAGGTGTGGAGATGGAGGGAGATCGCATTTCAGCCATGCGTAATTGACCGACTCCAACCACGGTTAAGGAGGTGCAGCGCTTCCTTGGCTTCGCCAACTACTATCGAAGGTTTCTCCGGGGATTTGGCAAGGTCGCTGCTCCCATTACATACTTGTTGAAGGTTGGGCCGTCCCAGCTCCGCTGGTCTGCTGAGGCTGATATGGCCTTGAGCAAACTGAGGGGTCTGTTCACCTCAGCACCAGTACTGGCCCACACCGATCCATCATTACCGTTCGTAGTGGAGGTGGATGCATCCGAAGTAGGGATAGGCGCTGTCCTATCTCAATGCTCGGGCACGCCACCCAAGCTCCGCCCCTGTGCCTTTTTCTCTAAGAAGCTCAGCCCGGTGGAGCAGAACTACGACGTTGGTGATTGGAAGCTGTTGGCTGTTGTCTGAGCTTTGACCGTGTGGAGGCATTGGCTCGAAGGGTCAAAACAGCCTTTCCTCGTCTGGACGGACCACCGTAACCTGGAGTACATCCGGGCAGCGAGGAGGCTGAATCCTCGCCAGGCCAGGTGGGCCCTAATCTTCACCCGGTTTGATTTTACACTGTCAAACATTCCGGGTACGAAGAACATGAAAGCAGATGCACTGTCACGGCTGTATGACACAGAGGAGAGGGCCAGAGACAACACCCCCATTCTCCCGGCCTCCTGCATTGTGGCACCGGTAGTATGGGCGATGGACAGGGATATAGAGCAGGCATTACGCACAGATCCATCTCCACCTCAGTGTCCAGCTGGGCTGCGGTACGTGCCTGCTCTTATCCGTGATCATCTGGTCTACTGGGCACACACATCACCCTCCTCTGGTCACCCAGGAATCGGTCGTACTGTGCGCTGCCTGACCGGAAAGTACTGGTGGCCTACCTTGGCTAAGGACGTGAAGGTGTACGTCTCCTCCTGCTCGGTGTGCACCCAGAGTAAGGCACCTAGGCACCTCCCAGTGGGTAAGTTACAACTTTACCAGTTCCACAACGACCATGGTCTCACCAAAGTGTTGATTTTTTGACTGATCTTCCCTTCTCCCAAGTTAACACCACCATCCTGGTCGTTGTGGACCGCTTTTCCAAGTCCTTTCGCCTCCTTCCTCTGCCCGGTCTCCCCACGGCCCTGCAAACTGTGGAGGCCCTGTTTACACACGTCTTCCGGCACTACGGGTTACCAGAGGATATAGTGTCCGACCGAGGTCCCAGTTCACGTCCAAGGTCTGGAAGGGGGGGGGGGGGTACTGTCATGACTTCCGCCGAGGCTGCCTCCCCTCCTTGTTCGGTCAGGCTTCGGCGTTCGTCGTCACCAGCTTACTAGCCACTGCCGCTCCATATATCAACATTCCATTTGTCTTGTCTTTTACAATTGTCAATTACACACACCTGGTTCTTATACATGGACTAATGAGGGGATAAGTGTTCTCTCTGCCCCCCTTGTCCTTGTGGGTGATTGTTATTTGTGAGAGTAGTGTAGCTCGGTGGAGCTACTCTCCCTTTGTATAGCTGGGGTAGATATTTCCCCTGTGCCTGTATGTTGTTGGAGTATCCCATACCGTGTATTGCCAGGGTAGATAGTTTCCCCTGTGCCTGTTTCCGTTTGTCGCTATCCAGCGCATTTGTGTATGACGGAATAAACTCTGTATTCGGTGATTTACCCTCCTGCGCCTGACTCCTTCTATCACACTCATCACAGTTACATTCAGGAACTCTTTTGACATTCTTTCACTTGACATTCTGTCACGACTTCCTCCGAAGCTGCCTCCTGTCGTTGTTCGGCGTTCGTCGTCACCGGTCTTCTAGCCACTGCTGCTCCTCATCTCATCGTTCCATTCCATTTATTTTGTCTTGTCTTGTTAATTACACACACCTGGTTTTAATTCCCCTCATCAGTACCTGTATAAGTGTTCCCTCTGCCCCCTTGTCTTTGTGTGTGATTGTTTATTGTGGAGGTCAGTTTAGCTCGGTGGAGCTCTTGTATTTTGTATCGCCGGGATATTCACCCGTGTACCTTGTTGTTTCCAGTGCACTGTATATTTCCGCACTGGAGTGTTTGACGCATTGCTGCGTATCGCTGTGTCAACGGAATAAACCTGTTATTCTGTGATTTACCCTCCTGCGCCTGACTCCTTCAAATCATATCACCACACATTCTTTGTATGGCTCGTTTGCATTTGACCTTATATGGCTCTTCAGACATTATTTTGTCTTATGTGGCTCTTAACACATGAGCAGGAACTCATTTTTTTTTCTCTCTCATAGCAACAGGAACTCTCTTATACCTGAGTTAGTGCTCAACTGTATCATAAGTCCATGAGCTTCTTTGTTTCTGTATTCGGCTCTATTATAAGTCCATGAGCTTCTTTGTTTCTGTACTCGGCTCTATTATAAGTCCATGAGCACTTTCATATTCTTTGCACACTAAACAGTTTATTTCTGTATTGGCCAGTACTACTTTTTCTATTTATTCCATAGATATACTGCTGGTACTGGTATGGGCGAGCAGGAGTTGTCCATGAGGCCATTGCTTGTGTATTTGCATAGTGCGCAGGCTGGTTCTGGTACAGGACATTGTTTGTTGGTCCTGCATTGTGACAGCCTAGAGTTCCAAGGTTGTCATACTTGAAGAACTTTGGCGGTCTGCGTTCTCTTCTAGGCAACTGAGACTTTTGTTCTACTTCAATGTTGCGGTCACTTTGAGCTGGTGACGGAGGAGCTGGAACTTCTTTGTCCATGGGTAACTCCACAGGTAAGTCCATTGTCTGTTCCACTTTGTTCTGAGTCTCTTCTGGCAGAGGCATTGGGTTGTCCAAAGGTGTGTCCTGTTTGGGGTCAACTGTGTGTTCTGCACGTTCTACATCAGTACTTTCACTTCTTTCTGGGTACACCTAAGACAGTATTTCATATCTGTAGTATAAATCATCATAGTCGTGATCGTCCTGTTTGAGTACTTCAATTTTTCAGTTGCTTTGGTTTGTGTGTGTTTGCTGTGTTTAACTTCAAGGAGCGAGTGGCCACACGGTAAGAGTAGGTTGCGGTGCAAGACTCGACTGGACCGTCCTTTTCCTAGTTCAGGTTTCATTTCATAGATCGGAATGTCTTCTCCCACCTGACGTACAACTATGTGAATGTTGTCTTCCCAGTGATTACGAAGTTTGCCTGTACCTCCACGTGGTGTCATGTTTCTGATGAGGACACAGTCGCCTGGTTGCAATACTGAGGTTCTGACTTTGCTGTCGTAGTTCCTTTTAGCCCTGTCTGCTGTCTTTTTAATGTTCTCCCTTGCTATTCCGTATGTTTCCTGCATTCCTTGTTTCCATTTCTTAGAGTACTATTAATGATTGCTGTTTCCTGACCCTGAGTTCAAGTTGAAGAGCATGTCAATGGGTAGTTTCGGTGATCGTCCATGCAGGATGTAAAATGGAGAGAATCCTGTCACTTCACAGAGAGTACAGTTACAGTGCATTGGGAAAGTATTCAGACCCCTTGACCTGTTCCACATTTTGTTCTAAAATGGAGTAAATACTATATTTTCCTCAGCAATCTACACACAATACCCCATAATGACAAAGTAAAAACATGTTTTGAGAAAGTTTTGCAAATGTATTAAAAATAAAAAACTGAAATACATTATTTATATAATGCTCTCAGACTCTAAATGTAGCATCCTTGAGATGTTTCTACAACTTGATTGGAGTCCACCTGTGGCAAATTCCATTGATTGGACCTGATTTGGAAAGGCATACACCTGTCTATATAAGATCCCACAGTAGACAGTGCATAATAGAATAAAAACCAAGCCATGGAATTGTCCGTAGAGCTCCGAGACAGGATTGTGTCGAGGCACAGATCTCGGGAAGGGTACCAAAACATTTCTGCAGCACCGAAGATCCCCAAGAAAAGTGGCCTCCATCATTCTTAAATGGAAGAAGTTTGGAACCACCAAGACTCTTCCAAGAGCTGCCCGCCCAGCCAAACTGAGCAATCGGATTGAACTCTTTGGCCTGAATGCCAAACGACACGTCTGGAGGAAACCTGGCACCGTCCCTACTGTGAAGTATGGTCGTGGTAACATCATGCTCTGTGGATGTTTTTCAGCGGCAGGGACTGGGAGTCTAGTCAGGATCGAGGCAAAGATGAACGGAGCAAAGTACAAAAAGATCCTTGATGAAAATCTGATCCAGAGCGCTCAGGACCTCAGACTGAGGCGAAGGTTCACCTTGCAACAGGACAATGACCCTAAGCACACAGCCAATACAACGCAGGAGTGGCTTCGGGACAAGTCTTCTGAATGTCCTTGACTGGCCCAGCCAGAGCCCAGACTTGAACCCGATCAAACATCTCTGGAGAGACCTGAAAATAGCTGTGCACCAATGCTCCCCATCCAACCTGACAGAGCTTGAGAGGATCTGCAGAGAGGAATGGGAGAAACTCCCCAAATACAGGTGTGCCAAGCTTGTAGCGTCATACCCAAGAAGACTGGAGGCTGTAATCACTGCCAAAGGTGCTTCAACAAAGTACTGAGTAAACGGTCTGAATCATTATGTAAATGTTATATTTCTGTTTTTTTTTTTTTTTTTACAACAATTTCTAAAATCCTGATTTTGCTTTGTCATTATAGCGTATTGTGGGTAGATTGATGAGGGGGAAAAACTATTTAATCCATTTTAGAATAAGGCTGTAATGTAACAGAATGTGGAAAAAGTCAAGGGGTCTGAATACTTTCCGAATGCACTGTATATGCATACAGCAGCTTGTTCAGGTACTCCTTCCAGTTTGTTTTCTGTCTGTCTGTGAGTACCTTGAGCATCTGTAATAACGTTCTATTAAAACTTTCAGCCTGTCCATTCCTCTGCGGATGGTAGGGAGTTGTCCTTGACCCTGCGATGCCTCAGTCTTGTGCAATTCCATGAAAAGCTGGTTTTCTAATTCTCATCCTTAGTCGTGATGTATTCTTGTAGGAAATCCGAACTTCAGAGTGTATTCATTGAAGATCTGGTCTGCCGCTGTTTTTCCTGATTTTGAGGTTTGCCTGGGCAAAGCGCATGAAATGGTTGACTATCACTAGTATATACTCATGTGTAGGAAGTCTATGGATACATGTTAAAATGGCTGAGTTGTCACCATGTTGGTCAGTCATGCTCTCGTTTCACGGCAAGGTTTTTTCTGTTTCAGGCAAGTGCAGCTTCTCATGACATGATGCTCTGTATCTCTTTGCATGTATGGCCAGAAGGACCTGTCTGTATCAGCGATGTTGTGCGATCTACACCTTGATGGCCCATTTCGTCATGTAGTTCCTTCAAGACTGTAGGTGTGTACTTCTCTGGCAACACCAGTTCTGACTACTGTCTTACGATGTAGGATACCATCCACATCCAAGTCGAGCTTGTCCCACAAAAAAAAGACATCTGCTTTTCATGTTGAATGTTTTCAGTTTGTGTTCCATCACTGGGCCGATGCTCTCATCTTCTCTCTGTGCCTGTCTTATCTCTGCTTTTGAAAAAGGCATTATGGATCTGTTTTCTGTTGTTGTTGCCATTGACCAGGATATGTTTGAGTCTTGTTGTGCGTCGACGGCCAGTGCAGTTGCTCCAAATGAGTCCGATGTCAACTCCTCTGAACATTCTCTCATCAGTGTTTCCATGTCTATTGGCATTCTGGACAAACTGTCAGCGTCAATGTTCTCTTTTCCTGGACGATATCTGATAGTGAAATTGAAATCGGCGAGTTCTGCAACCCATCTGCACCCTTTTGCGTTCAGCTTGGCAGTCGACAAGACGTAGGTAAGGAACTGTTGTCACTGTACACTGTGAAGGTCGCTGCATAGTATAAGTAGTCGCGGAACTTTACTGTGATTGACCAGTACAGGGCTAGAAACTCAAATTTTCCTGAGTGGAGATTGTAGTTTTTCTTAGGTGCAGTCAAGGTCTAAGACGCATAGGCTATCACACACCGTTTTCCATCTTGTTTCTGATACAGCACAGCTCCTAAACCTTTGTTTTATGTGTCTGTGTGAAGAATAAACAGCTCTGAGAAGTCTGGGAAACTGAGTACAGGAGGCCGCTACATTATCTGTTGATGCTTATCAGTCCATGTGATTGATTTGTGTCTGCCATTTCTTTGCTTTGTTGTATGTACCTGTAACTTCTTCAGGAGGCCCTGTGAGCAGTTCGTAGAGCGGGCTAGCAATGCGTGAGAAGTCTTTGAAGTATTGCCTATAGTAGCTCAGCAACCCCATGATTCCTCTGAGCTCTCCTACTGTACTTGGTGTTTTGTCCTTCAGAGCTCTGGCTGCTGCAGTATCAGCTGGATCGACTTTGCTTCCCTCGGCAGACACTCTTCTCCCTAAATAGCGAATATCTCACAGTTGCTGTGCTTCAGCTTTATCCCATATTATCTTAGTCTCTGTAGTTCTTTTCTAAAATAGTTGACATGGTTCTCAAAGGTCTTGCTGAAGACGAGGGTGTCGTCCAGATACGGGACACAGATCTTATCTCTCAAGCCAGCCAAACATTCCTCCATACAGCGCTGGAAGGCTGCTGGTGCATTCATGAGTCCAAACGGAATCCAAACCCACTCATACAGGCTCCAGGGGGTCACAAAGGCTGTCATGGGCTTGCTTTCCTTTGCCATGAACCCCTGGTGATATGCTTGTCCCTGATCCAAGAGTGAAAACCAGGAATTTCCTCCAAGGCTGTCCATGATATCCTGTACTCTGGGTATTGGCTGGCGGTCAGGGTGAGTCTTCCTGTTCAGCTCCCTGTAGTCTATGCACAGTCATAAGCTGCCATCCTTTTTCCTTACACATACGACTGGGGAAGAGTAAGGAGAGTTGGACTTCTCCACCCAGCCCTGTGCTATTAGGTCATGCAAGTAGCCTTTCATTTCTTTGTATAATGGTGTCGGCACAGACAGGTAGGTTTGTGCAACAGGATCACTGTCTTTTAATGAAATGCTCAGATTTAGATTCTCAATGCAGCCAATGTCACTGTCTGATTTGGAAAATGAGCTTGATTCCTCTCTCAACAGTTGGTGAATGATTTGTTGCTGCTGTGTGTTGAGGTGGCTCAGATCAACAGGAGGATCCCGTAAGTCCTCAGTATTTCCACTCTGTGTCTGAACTCTGTTGACAGCAACGGGGGTGATGACAGTTCTCCAGCATGATGGCGTGATAGACTGACTTTATTTCCTGCACAGTGCCAATTACAGTTCGCCCTGTTAACATGATGTCATGGTCTGTGACGTTCTGAACATCAGTGATGTTGTGGAGAGGCATCTTTTCTCAGCTTTACTAGAGCCTCACAGAACTGAAGCCCACTGAGGGTTTACATCAGGCTCAAAGATCAGTGTGGTGTCCTCTTTGTCTGCACCCGACATTGAACCTGAACAGAGGTGCGTTTTGGTATGTTGATCTTCTCTTTTGTAGTTTTCACCAGGTACTCGTACGACTGTTCAGCACTCACTAGTTCTATGAAAGCCTGGACATTGTTTTTCTTGAAGCTAAGAAAGGTCATTCTCACCGTCTCATTTAACTGCTCTGTGCATGTGCCTCCTGACTGTTCATTGTTGTTGACGATTTGCTCAATCACATTAAAGCCAATAATGGGATGAGATAGATGTCTGCCCTTCATCTCAAGCACTGGGATGACTAGTTCTTTATTGTCAGTTGCCTCTGAGGCCAGTTTGAAAGTCACTTCTATCCAACCTACATAAGGCATGTTCATTCCATTGGCAGCTACTACAGTATCTGTAGTGAGTCAGGTGAGTCAATTATATCTGAACCATTTTTCAGCCTAACACCAGGTAAGTTTTCATCGTTCCACAGTTCATCAATTATACACACCTGAGAGCCAGTGTCCCACAAGGCTTGAGTTCTCTGACCCTGTAGATAGCATTCAACAAGCACTGTTTTTCTATTATGGCAGTTACAGTAGGAGGCTAGTTTACCTCAGCAGAAGTCTTCTTTGTTACATTCGTCTTCATACAGGAGTACGGTCTCTGTGTACAGTATGTTCGGTGTTCAGCCCAGTGTTCCTTTTCACATTATCTCGTACAGTAGAGTGTTTTCTTACAGGAAGAGGACTGTTTTAGTCCATGGCCCTTTTCTCTCATTCCACAGGTTGTACAGTGTTGGGACGTGTCTGTGTGAATGGTTACTCCCTGTCCCACGGGGGCAACCTGTCATTGTTTAAAGGAACCTCTCTCTTTGGCCTTATTCATCTGAACCAGCAGCCTGCCAGGAAGTAGTCGCTGCTCCCACATCTGTAGCAGTGCTGGCAGTACTCCTCTGATCCTCTCTGTTGACAGTGGAAGCACCTTCTCATACGGGCACGGTTTGCGGGTGCATAGTATCGCTGTGGTGCATATCTCTGCTGGAACTGGGCTACTTCTCTCACCTGTGGTTCATATCGCTGTTGATGGCACTGGATGGTTTCTCTCATCCGTCCTAGGCCACGAGCTGGCCAGTGCTGCTGCGGTGGGCCTTGTGCTTGATAATGCGTTGTCATGTCATCCTGTTCTCTGCTTGGTGGTGGGGGATATTGCTGCAGTATAAACACAGGTTGTTGAATGGATTCTCTGATTTGTGAGGCTTCAGCACTCAAGTTCTTTAACACCATCATATCAGACCTCAGTTCATTTACAGTGGGGAAAAAAAGTATTTAGTCATTCACCAATTGTGCAAGTTCTCCCACTTAAAAAGATGAGAGAGGGCTGTAATTTTCATCATAGGTACACGTCAACTATGACAGACAAAATGAGAGAAAAAAATCCAGAAAATCACATTGTAGGATGTTTTATGAATGTATTTGCTAATTATGGTGGAAAATAAGTATTTGGTCAATAACAAAAGTTTCTCAATACTTTGTTATATACCCTTTGTTGGCAATGACACAGGTCAAACTTTTTCTGTAAGTCTTCACAAGGTTTTCACACACTGTTGCTGGTATTTTGACCCATTCCTGCATGCAGATCTCCTCTAGAGCAGTGATGTTTTGGGGCTGTCGCTGGGCAACACGGACTTTCAACTCCCTCCAAAGATTTTCTATGGGGTTGAGATCTGGAGACTGGCTAGGCCACTCCAGGACCTTGAAATGCTTCTTACGAAGCCACTCCTTCGTTGCCCGGGCGGTGTGTTTGGGATCATTGTCATGCTGAAAGACCCAGCCACGTTTCATCTTCAATGCCCTTGCTGATGGAGGGAGGTTTTCACTCAAAATCTCACGATACATGGCCCCATTCATTCTTTCCTTTACACGGATCAGTCGTCCTGGTCCCTTTGCAGAAAAACAGCCCCAAAGCATGATGTTTCCACCCCCATGCTTCACAGTAGGTATGGTGTTCTTTGGATGCAACTCAGCATTCTTTGTCCTCCAAACACGACGAGTTGAGTTTTTACCAAAAAGTTATATTTTGGTTTCATCTGACCATATGACATTCTCCCAATCCTCTTCTGGATCATCAAAATGCACTCTAGCAAACTTCAGACGGGCCTGGACATGTACTGGCTTAAGCAGGGGGACACGTCTGGCACTGCAGGATTTGAGTCCCTGGCGGCGTAGTGTGTTACTGATGGTAGGCTTTGTTACTTTGGTCCCAGCTCTCTGCAGGTCATTCACTAGGTCCCCCGTGTGGTTCTGGGATTTTTGCTCACCGTTCTTGTGATCATTTTGACCCCACGGGGTGAGATCTTGCGTGGAGCCCCAGATCGAGGGAGATTATCAGTGGTCTTGTATGTCTTCCATTTCCTAATAATTGCTCCCACAGTTGATTTCTTCAAACCAAGCTGCTTACCTATTGCAGATTCAGTCTTCCCAGCCTGGTGCAGGTCTACAATTTTGTTTCTGGTGTCCTTTGACAGCTCTTTGGTCTTGGCCATAGTGGAGTTTGGAGTGTTACTGTTTGAAGTTGTGGACAGGTGTCTTTTATACTGATAACAAGTTCAAACAGGTGCCATTAATACAGGTAACGAGTGGAGGACAGTGGAGCCTCTTAAAGAAGAAGTTACAGGTCTGTGAGAGCCAGAAATCTTGCTTGTTTGTAGGTGACCAAATACATAATTTGCAAATAAATTCATTAAAAATCCTACAATGTGATTTTCTGGATTTTTTCTCCTCAATTTGTCTGTCATAGTTGACGTGTACCTATGATGAAAATTACAGGCCTCTCTCATCTTTTTAAGTTGGAGAACTTGCACAATTGGTGGCTGACTAAATACTTTTTTCCCCCCACTGTAGCTCTGATACCAGTTCAGGGGGAAGTTTTAGTGTGTTCTGTTGGGGCGGGCATTTCTTTTCAGAAGGGGCCTCATCAGTCTGAGCTGTTTGGACAGTAGCGGGTCACTGTGGCATAGCCATTTCTATTTTGTTCTGTTTCTCTGTCGCGTTAGCACATGCAGTGTTCAGATTCTCTAGAAGCAGTTCATCTGTAGTTTTTGTGTCGAAGAGATATGGCTGCATGTAGTATCTGAACATTCCAGAACTTGGCTTTGCTTGCGGAAACATCTGGAAAGTATTACTATAGGGCCCCCCTAAGACAGAGGAGATTCGGATGTGTAAAGGCCAGGGATTGGTCTATCTAAAACCACCCATATTATGTTACATAGGATATAAATACCATGATTTTGAACAAAGGACAGAGAGAATAACATATTAGAGATTGGGTCAGTTGTTCTCCAGATGTCTGCAGGAATCTGTAAATTGATACTGTAATCTTTGATGTACTAAACCATTATAATCAAGGACAGTGTCAGCGGATTTCTTGTCATCACAGCATATCAGCATCGTTGTCTTGGCACCACAGAATGGCGACGAGGATTTGGGACGTGTTGCGTCTTTTCTCAGCGTTCCATTCATGGGCGCCGAGCTGACTCCCGCTCAAGAGGCATGCAGATACGGTGAGCTTTCTCACAAACTTTGGGCGCTGGTCAGTTCGTGTGCTTGTGTGTGCGTTGAGGGGATGTACCGTTTTTGGACTTGTGTGTGCGCTTTGCTGTTATTTGCTCCGTTCTAAATTTCTAAATTTGTTTGCGTTGGGAACAACGCAAACAGGGGAGAGTGTCTATAGGAATTGTTAACACTGGGCACACGGATATTTGGCTTGAATAAAATTAAAAGGAGTGTCCAGGGATAGCATGAAGGAATAAGGCCAGGAAATAAGGAAAAAGTATACTTTTAGGACGTCGCTGATTTAAGGAAGCCCTCAAACGAGGCGATCATTAGGATGGGCCGAAAATCCTGAAAACTCACTAGGTTGATTTTTAAGGTCAGTTCTGGGAACTGGAGTTTGTGGAAGATACATTCCATTGTAAGTTACCTCTCGACATATTGTTGACGAGGTATGTGTTCGAAGTAACCTCTCATTGAATATCTGCAACTCGAGGTAGCAGAAATTTAGGAAGGAACAATGAGAAATAAGGAGCGACGGTAGCATGCTTAGTGTATTGTATGAACGGATGCATTCCTCTTGAATTGTGTGTGTGTGAGAGGCAGACAGCCTATGCGTGTGTATAAAAGGGGAGGTCTCTGCTGTGTGTCGACTAAGGCTATGACAACAGGGGTTTTAGTTTTTTGTAAGGAAATATGTTAGTTAAGGTTAAAATCATATGAGTCTCTATAAAAGAGAACGTTTAATAATTGTTAAAAAACTATGAGCCCCTGGGAGGACGTTAAGGTTAAAACCTTGTATGAGTCTCTATAAAAGAGAACGTTTAATAATTGTTAAAAAACGATGAGCCCCTGGGAGGACGTTAGATGTAATGGATAAGAAAATAAGTCTACAGATTAGAGTAAAAGATGTGAAGATAGAGGAGAGAGAAAATAGATTGTGGTAAAGTTAAGAAACTTCGAAGTAGGATTTGTGTTCTATATTCTGTGTTGGTTTGTGAGTTTTGTTCAGTGTTACTGATTGTCTGTGTTGGAAATAATGGAGGGACAGCTGGTCCGTCTGCTTTCTGTTTCTTGGAGAGAGCAGCTTGGGAGAGCTCCTCTCGCTTTGAAATCGCACTGGTGAATGAGCTGCGCATGCATGGGATTTTATGAGTTTAGAGTTACGTAGAGCAAATATGCCACTCCCCTGCCTGCACTGAGCTGCTGTGACACGCAGAATTAGTGCTGCAGGGATGTGAAAAGGGGGGAGATTTTGAATACAAACGGATAAAGTATTCTGTTTGATAAGTGGCTGTTGCTTATCTATGAAACTATTTGATTGAGATCTATTGAATTCATAAATGAGAGATATGTTGACAGATTAAAAATAAAAATAATAAAATACAAAAATAAAATAAAATGTTAATGCACTATTTATAAAATTCCTGAGTTAAGCTGTTTGCTTATTTCTTAGCGCGAATGTGAAAATAGGTATGCATAAAATACTAAATTGTTGTCTGTTTCCTTTGTTCTCCTGTCATGTGAGAGACGAGAAGGAGGAGACAGAGAGAGAGAGAGAGGAGGTGCTGACCAGTGCGTCACGCGACAGTGTGTGCTGCCACGGATCCAGTCCAATCAAGGCCAGTACTGTTCTATCCACAAAACGTACTTTCCCATACAGGATATTGTGTGTGCCTAGCATATTTCATGTTGTGACAATTTAACAGGGACTTGGCAACAGACTGATCAATTGATGTAATTAAGAATTGCACATTGGAGTTTTTTGTGCATGGGTTGGTTTGATTAGAGTTGTGTTGGAAATCCAGCACTGACATTATTCTGTAAAATTAAGGTAATTGGGTGATTATTAAGCAATTGGTTTGTGAGTGCTGTAGTGTTGCTCGATTATAGGTCTTTCTTTTTTGGATTGCTCTGAAGTTGACTACTTTCCTTTACTTTTCCTGATCGGATGTGGTAAGATTGCCACTAATCAATCATTTGTTAAAATAAAATAAAATAAAATAAATTAATAAATTAATAAAAATAAATAAATATATTGATACATTAATTAATTGATTAATTAATTAATTTAAATAAATAAATAAATACAAAACAAATTTTAAAAGGAGGGAAACATAAGCTACATAGTCTAAAGTATTTTTTGGTTTACTAATTAATTGGTTTAAAATAATAATAATAATAAAATAATTCACAATAAAGGAATATAAAAGAGTTGTTACAATGGGGAAAAAGGACATCAAAACTATGAAAGTAATTACTCCTGTTGATGTAGTACAAAATAGTAATCCTCTAGTTAATGGTATTGCAAGGTTATCTGGAAAATGGAATAAACGTTGGCCTGACATTGAACAACCATGGCCAGTGGAAGGGACTCTTAACCCAGACGTCATCAAGATAATGAAAGTGCTTGTGTCGACTTATAAGGCAGATCAAAAGAAGGGGAAAAAAGGGGAACAACGTAAAGAAAAGAGACAAAGAGAGCTGGGTGTTCTTAAGCTGTTTGAAAATGAAGGACAAAAACTGATAAAAGATACAAAAGATAAAAGAGACAGAGGTATAGAGAAAATGGCAAAAGAGGTGAAGGTGACAGAAAAACTAATGGCAGAAGTCAATACACCTTTCTCACATACGGATTCAGCAAAAAGACCCCCACCTTACGAGGAAGAAGTAGAGTTTAAGGACGTCTATCCTCAGCTTCCAGTGATCATTCAGGAGGGTGATTATTGAATCAGAGATGAAGATGAACGAATAATAGTGAGAGGACAAGCAGAAACGACCATAAAGATGAATCCAAACTCCAAAAGTAAGAAGAAAACGAGATGTCTGGAAACTAAGGGTGGAGTGAGGTTCAGGAGGATGGAACTTGAAGATGATGATGATGATGACGATCAGAGTGATTCAGAAGAGATCATGGGTGGATATGACCCTGTGATCAGACGGAGGTTGGCCAGAGCGGAAAGAAGGGGTGATGGAAGTTGGAAGGAGAAGAATACAAGAGATTTGAGTTCTGATGAAAGTGAAGATGAAGACAGCGATAAAGATTTGGAGATTAAAGGTGCTTCATATTCAAGAGGATTTTATCCTACAATGACTAGCACAGAAGAAATAGAAAGAGATATAGATCGATGCATATCATGCCTGGATAAGGCCAATAATTTAGAAGAAGTAAGAGAACTGGAAGAACAACTCAAGAAGCTGAAGATACAGAAGAAAAAACTGCTGAAAAAAGGATCCCAAGAATTGGAGAAGAGGTATACATTGAGGCCAAGACAAGGGAGCACAAGTAAGAAGATGATGCCAGTGATAATTCGAGGACAGAACCTGGAGTATAAGCCTTTGCAGAATACCGATATGTCAGATATACTTGAGAAGCTGCCTACTCTTCAAGATGGAGCATATCCTTGGATTTCAAAATTGGAAGAAATTACGGTGGGAACACAGTCTGCCATAGGAGACATTAAGAGACTTTTGGCTAATCTCCTTGGGATTCCAGGCATGGAAGACATTTTTCAGAGAGCTGGACTTCATCGATATGTGGGGACTGCGGTGAATGATCCTGAATTGTTGGCTGCAAGTAGAAATCGGCTGTGGAGAGCACTGAAAGATATGTTTCCAACAAATGTGCATCCTGACAACATTCTGATTGACCCACTAGGACAACAAGAAAATCCGAGAGCCTATGTGTCAAGAGTTCATCAAGTGTGGAGAAATATTACCGGAAATGATCCAGATGTGAGTCAAATTCAGCAGTCAATTTTGAGAGCTAAACTGCAGATGGGACTGCCCTCACCAGTAAGGAGCAAACTGGCAGAGGTGGTTGGACTTGGAAGCATGACAAAAGGTGTCTATACAGATCATATAGCCCATCAAGTGGATCTGTACCGGAAAAAGGAACACAACCAGAAAGAACAGGACCAAGAAACTCTCAGAAAACTCAATCAAATACAACTGGTGGAGAATAAGAAGGAGAAGAAACAAGCTTTGGTTATGCAGAATCAGTGTGCACCAAATCAACAATCACTGCCACAGCTTCAACCGAACCAGTTCCAACCGCAATTGTACCAGCCACCAATAGCGGTACCAGTTGTTTTATATCCACGGCCAGTTTCTGGACAGACACAAAATTGGAGAGGAAGAGGACGAGAAGGCTTAGGAAGAGGAAGAGGAGGAAGATTTAAGCCATACTTCCAGCAATCTTCAGAAGTGTGTTATAATTGTGGACAGGTTGGTCACTTTGCCCGTGAGTGTAATGGGCCAGGAGGAAACACCAGAGGGAATTTCAGAGGAAGATACAGGGGCCAGTCAAGATCATCTGGAGGACCGGTGAACCCTTATAGGGGCCCGGAGCAAGGATTCTAGGGGTGCCCAGAAGATCCGAAAGGGGGGTGTCAGCTGGTAGCATCAGGACCGGAAAAAGATCCAACAATTGAGGTGAAAGTAAATAAACGACCATTGGAAGTGATGGCGGATAGCGGAGCTGCTTTTACCTGTGTTCGGCCTGAAGATTCTACACATCTCCCTATGTCCAACCAACTAATTAGGACAATTGGATTTGAGGGAGTGAAACAGCTGATTCCTCTTACGGAACCAATTGAGCTCTGCTATGAAAATCTGAAAATTACAATACCCATACTGGTATCAGAACATACACCTATTGCATTGTTGGGAAGAGATGCATTGTGTAAATTGAACTGTACAATAAAATGTACACCAGACGGCTGTCTCGTAGAAGTGCCAAAGGAAAAGGTTTACCAATTGTTGATGACGACAGAGATGGATTCTTCTTCAGTATTCTGGATTGGAAATCTCAGTTTAGATTTTTTGAAGCAGGCTAAAATAAGGGAGAAATTCCTTGTGGCAAATATGCCAGATGCGAGGCTTCCGGAATATCCATTTCATTGTACGCTCAAGTATTTCAAGAATGCTGCCCAATCGAACTCAGAGGAATGGTTGAGTCATCAACCAAAGAAAGTTCAACTCAGCTCATGTTGCATAATTTTAGGACCACAAGGAGCAGCTATGAAGATAAACACAGACGATTATCTGGATAAAGAATTTGAGATTGAGAAGAGTGTGCCACATGTGACCTTGTTGGTTTCTGAAGGCTATGAGCAGAAGCAAATAGGAGAAATGATGACAGAAGCAGAGAAAGCTGTTTTTGTACCGATTAAAGAGAATTTGGGGATTTGGAGGAGTGAAGATCAGCGATTTCTCAAAATCATGACTTCGGCTCAAGGACAAGGAGAGCCACAAGCTGTACGGATGACACATGAATCTATTTGCAGTGCGAAGATGGATTCAGACCCTATGAAAGAGGAGATGTTGCAACAAGTTCCAGAATGTTTGTGGTCTCAACACAGTACCGATATTGGACTTGTGAAATCAGCCCAACCGGTGAAACATATTTGCTTGAACAGGTTGACTATGTCATAGGCAGGTGCACAATCTGTCTGAAAAATAGTGTTCGCAGGGGTGTGACTGTTATTCCTGGTTACATTCCTACACCAAGAGGTGCATAAGATGTCCAACTAAGCGAAAAGATGCTCAGTCGGTTGCTAAGTTCTTGTGTAAAGAAGTCATAAGCAGGTGGGGACTTCCCGATCGAATATCCTCAGAAAATGGGATAGAGTTTTGTGGATAAATCAGTGAAATTGATTGTTCAAAAATTGGAGAAAAAAAATTGGGGAAAAAAGTCAGATAAAAAAAGTTATGAAAACTAGGGTTGAATTAACTCTAGGACATTTTGAATATCCGATAATTTTTCACATCTTTACATATTATTGTGATATTTAGTATTTTCTTATGAATCAAAGGGGGGAAATGAAATGTGATTCATTTTATATATCATTTTATATATCATTTTTATATTATTGTTGATATTGATGTTTTAATTCGTATGTGTTGTTTTGCAAAAGATACTGGTTGGTGTTTTCTTTTCTTCCAGAAGCATATGGGGGAATGTGTAGAGGGGATTCAAATACTCAAACATGGACAATATGAATGGACTGGAGGAAGTGGAACAAGGAAGGTGTGGAAATGTTCAGATTCCATCATCGACGTTGCATTAAAAGTCGACACTGCTGAGGAGATGAAGTGTAGTGGACTACATTCCAGTGTTATATTCTTTCTGTATTAATTATTGAAGAATTATGTTTTCTGTTGTTGGATACATGTGGGGACCTCAGATGTTTTTGTTTATTTCGTTGAAGCTTAGGGATATTGGGTGTAGGCAGGGACAGAGAGAATCCACAGGAGGGTCCGATGGGTCGACCAGCCTGAATGTGGACAAGTTTGATTGTTCTTTGTTTTCTGAGGCTTTCATGTGTATTCAATTGCATCATAGTTTAAAATGCATTGATAAAGATGTATAAATTGATCTGGAGTACTTAGGTGGTCGCCTGGGGCAGAGGGGCCGTGAGAGAATTTTACTGTCTTGATTGATTGATGGATATTTGGAAAGAAAGCTGCCAGACATGTTTTTCGCTCTTACACTCCATAACGATTTGTTTACACTTCATAAAAATGTGTTCACACTACATACATTTTGTTTTATTGTTAAAGTTACACAAGATTTGTCATAATCCTATTCTTTTTGTCTTCGAGACTTAATTAGTCTCGAATGGGGGAAATATGTAGTATCTGAACATTTCAGAACTTGGCTCTGCTTGCGGAAACATCTGGAAAGTATTACTATAGGGGCCCCCTAAGACAGAGGAGATTCGGATGTGTAAAGGCCAGGGATTGGTCTATCTAAAACCACCCATATTATGTTACATAGGATATAAATACCATGTTTTTGAACAAAGGACGGAGAGAATAACATATTAGAGATTGGGTCAGTTGTTCTCCAGATGTCTGCAGGAATCTGTAAATTGATACTGTAATCTTTGATGTAATAAAGCATTATAATCAAGGATAGTGTCAGCGGATTTCTTGTCATCACAGCATATCAGCATCGTTGTCTTGGCACCACATGCATGTATGTTCTTATGTTGTCATTTTGTAGACCAGTCAGGACAGTATGCATACACTTAGGTTGGAGTCATTAAAACTCATTTTTCAACCACTCCACAAATGTCTTGTTAACAAACTATAGTTTTGGCAAGTCGGTTAAGACATCTACTTTGTGCATGACACAAGTCATTTTTCCAACAATTGTTTACAGACAGATTATTTCACTTATAATTCACTGTATCACAATTCCAGTGGGTCAGAAGTTTACATACACTAAGATGACTGTGCCATTAAACAGTTTGGAAAATTCCAGAAAATTATGTCATGGCTTTAGAAGCTTCTGATAGGCTAATTGACATCATTTGAGTCAATTGGAGGTGTACCTGTGGATGTATTTCAAGGCCTACAATTCACTGTTACACAATTCCAGTGGGTCAGAAGTTTACATACACTATGTTGACTGTGCCTTTAACCTCTTCATCACGAGGTTCCCCATATCCGGGGTACTCCTCCCGCAATCTCAAACAATGGCATAGTACGGTTTTTAAACATGTGTGAATACCTGAATGTTATACACTACTGGAACGAGAAGCGTCTCAACTGTGAATCTAGCTAAATTCCGACAAATATATAAGCATATAGCAAAACCAGTACTGTATTTTGAAACCATGCATGTCCGTATATTCGTAGACAGATAACGTATTTTTCTCAACCTATCTACACAAACGATACACCATTCAAAAGCTCCGATCTCACAGATTCCAACAGTGATAGCCGTGTTCCTCTATTACCAACACTCACTAAACTATCAATCAAAGAACGTCAATAACAAACTTCAACATTTTTTATTACAACAACAAACTGCGTCTTACCTTTGTTGTTTCTGTTACCAAAAGTAGTGTCTGATCGAATAAAACCACTTGAAAAGATACTCTAGGGTCTCTCTCTCATTCCGAGTCGATTTCAATGAGTTTCCATCGTTTTACATGGCCAACAATGTGTTTGAAGATGAAGTCAGTAGTTTGGTTCAATCACAACAGACACTGTTTTGTCGCCATCTTCTGGTTATATGATGCAATCCCGGTGGTTTGTCATTGTTCTCATTTAATTCTACAGATCCAGAGCTTTCGATAGAGGGGTCACATGTCAAAATCGACCAACCGATTGTTGAAATATCTAGGTGCGCACCTCATTGTCTCATATTAGGTGACTTGCTGCATTACGCACGGTTACGCAGAGTGCACCACAACACTAGAATTTCGGAGGTAAAACGCAAAGTTTATTCAAATATGGCAGGTTCTAGTAACAAATATACAGTTACAGAGGCGTTATTAATTGTAACAGATGAAGTTGGACTCCATGTATCCCCATTGACTCTGAATCAGACGATGAGGACCTGCTTAGACCCGACGAACCAGACCCCAACGACGAGAACGAAGGTTATCGTGTCCAGGGCCCTACTCAAGCATCAGAAGAGTATGTAATCCCATTGTTATTTATTACTTCTAATACTACTATTACTAATTTATTGTATGAGTATAAAAAATACATTCTAAAATATATATTTGAGTAACTGAAGCTCAACGTAAGTTAGCGCTAGCTTAGCTAGCTTAGCTTAGAGGCCCACGCACAAGTTGACTTACAATAGAACGCTATGTGTATTATTTATTGTCACTGAATTATCACTTTATGTCACGATCGTCTAGAACAGATGAGGACCAAGGCGCAGCGTTGCAGGCAAACATACTCTTTATTACGAGACACGATCAAAACAACAAACGATACGTGACAGTTCACGGTCTACCATAAACAGACTAGAAACAAAATCCCACAAACACGAATGAAAAACAGACTGTTTAAATATGGCTCCCAATCAGAGACAACCAGCAACACCTAACACTCGTTGCCTCTGATTGGGAGCCACTCTGGCCAACATAGAAATAGCACCCATAGAAACAAAACACATGATCTACACACCCTGGCTCAACATAACAGTGTCCCCAGAGCCAGGGCGTGACAGTACCCCCCCCTAAAGGCGCGGACTCCGACCGCGTCAACCAAATACCAAAGGGGAGGGACCGGGTGGGCACTCCGCCTAGGCGGCGGATCCGGCTCCGGGCCTGATCCCCGCTCCCTCTCCAACCCCCCAAAGTACCCCTGGTCCGGTCTGGCCCCGCTGGCCGGAGCTGGACTGCACACTGATGGAGCGGATTGCTCTAGCTCCGGCGTAAAACATCTGACCAGTGCCGAACCAGGCACCAGTGGAACAGGCACGGGCCGTGCCGGACTGACGACGCCCACCACTGGCCTGGTGTGGAGAACAGGCACGGGCCGTGCTGGACTGACAACGCACACCACTGGCTTGGTGTGAGGAGCAGGAGTGAGCCGAACCGGGCTGACGAAACGCACCACTGACTTGGTGCGGGGAGCAGGAACGGGCCGAGCCGGGCTGACGAAGCGCACCACTGACTTGGTGCGGGGAGCAGGAACGGGCCGAGCCGGGCTGACGGGCGCACCACTGACTTGGTGCGGGGAGCAGGAACAGGCCGAGCCGGGCTGACGAGGCGCACCACTGACTTGGTGCGGGGAGCAGGAACGGGCCGAGCCGGGCTGACGAGCGCACCACTGACTTGGTGCGGGGGAGCAGGAACGGGCCGAGCCGGGCTGACGAAGCGCACCACTGACTTGGTGCGGGGAGCAGGAACGGGCCGAGCCGGGCTGACGAAGCGCACCACTGACTTGGTGCGGGGAGCAGGAACGGGCCGAGCCGGGCTGACGAAGCGCATCACTGACTTGGTGCGGGGAGCAGGAACAGACCGGACCGTACTGGGGACACACACCACTGGCCCTACACCGGGATCTGGAACGGGCCGGACCGGACTGGTAACACACCCCAGTACCTCTCGCCGTGCCTCTACACCTTCCTTCCCCTCTTCGACCAGTGGCCCCCGTAACCTGGCGGCCTCCTCTGCCAACCCGCTGGACCGCTCTGCTCGCGGCCTCCTGCTGCCCCGACGTCGTGAGCCCCCCTAAAAATTTTCTGGGGGTCTCTCCTCCCCGTGGACCAGGCCTCTATAGTTCTCGCCCAACTCTCGCTCTTCTGCCTCCAACTCCCGCTATTCAGCTCCTCAATTGGCTTGACCCAGTCGAGGCTCTTCCTCCATTGTTCCCAAGTCCACTCTCTCTGCTCTTCACTCGGCTTGACCCAGTCGAGGCTGCCACGGAGATCTGCTAGGGATTTCCCTGGCGATGGCTCCTCGACTCGCTGCTTGGTCCAGTTGTGGTGGAATTATTCTGTCACGATCATCTAGAACAGATGAGGACCAAGGCGCAGCGTTGCAGGCAAACATACTCTTTATTACGAGACACGATCAAAACAACAAACGATACGTGACAGTTCACGGTCTACCATAAACAGACTAGAAACAAAATCCCACAAACACGAATGAAAAACAGACTGTTTAAATATGGCTCCCAATCAGAGACAACCAGCAACACCTAACACTCGTTGCCTCTGATTGGGAGCCACTCTGGCCAACATAGAAATAGCACCCATAGAAACAAAACACATGATCTACACACCCTGGCTCAACATAACAGTGTCCCCAGAGCCAGGGCGTGACACTTTAGTCAACATTCTCATAGTTCTAACTATTTATTTTATATATCTGACTGTTTTGAGTCAGATTTGTCAATGAATTAATACAAGTGTGTTTTAGTCATGATTTTCTTTTCTCTTTTGTCTTGTTTGTACAGTGAAGATGATTATAGGGGTATGAGCCACAGCCAGAGCATCTGCCTCCTCAGCCACAGCTTCCCCTTCCTCAGGCAGAGCCTCCTCTTCCTCAGCCTGGCCGCTTGTCTAGACAACGCACTTCTGCTCCCCTCCCTCGGCCACGGTCTTCATCGGACACTGAGTCCCTGTAAAGAGCCCTCAACCCAAAAGAAAAGGAAAAGCTTTCTCAAAGTCAACGCATCCAAGTCAGCGTGGTGGAGGTAGGCCTGCCACTCCAAGAGTCGGGGAGGAAGAAGAGGAAGAAGAAGATAGGTGGCATAATAGAGAAGAGAAAAAAGGGTCTACATTTTGTGTGACAACCCACCCAAGGACACCATATCATTGTTTATAGTTTTGGGATGTGTGTAATTTTTGTTTTTAAATTTGTTGTTTATAGTTTCGAATAAATCTGCTCAGTTTGGAGTCAAACTTTCCCATTGTATGGTTTATTTTAATGGGAACACGTATAGAGGTCTGGGAGAACATGGGAAACAACATCAAAACAGTTGTATTTTGATGGAATGTACACATATAGTGATATGTTAGTGAAATTAAATGCCTTTTGCTGTCTGGTACCTGATAAAAGTCAAATGGCACTGATGGTGCCCAAATCTACCCAAATGTCTCCATTTGGTAATCCGCCTAAACATACTTCAACTAAAACCCCTACAACTTTGGTTTACTTTACTTTATTGGCATCAAACTTCACATTGGTACTCATCAGATATTGGGCTATGGTCCCATAGTGTTTAGGGGCTGCAGCTGCATAAGTCCAATAAATTATTCCCTATAAAACCTGAAGTTACTTTCAGGCGGAATCAAAACCTCCCAATTTATGCTGTGTTCTAGCTTCATGTACTCTGACACAGTAATACCCACATTAATTATTTCACTTCAAGATACATCTCACATGTGTTACCTTTCTTTTGCTACCAATATTATGTTGATAGCCCTTGTCGTTTTGGAGATATACTCTATTCAATTTGGGCATGCATTTTCGAGGCAGGCACTTTAGCCAGGTACCTAGTGATGAAGAGGTTAAACAGTTAAACACAGGGTAGATATTTCCCCTGTGCCTGAGTTTTGTTGTCGCATGCTTGCGTAACTGTTTATCGACGGAATAAACTCTTTGGATGCGTATTACTCTCCTGCGCCTGACTCCTTCTATCACACGCATCACAGAATCACCCACCCGCTATGGAGTCAGCGGGAGAAGGGCGCATGCCTGGAGTCATGGCACGGGTCCAGGAGCACTCCACGATGCTGGCCAGCTTGGGGGAAGCGATGGAAAAATAGATGGCATCATGAGGAAGGAAAATTATGTGGATATATTGAAGCAACATCTCAAGACATCAGTCAGGAAGTTAAAGCTTGGTCGCAAATGGGTCTTCCAAATGGACAATGACCCCAAGCATACTTCCAAAGCTGTGGCAAAATGGCTTAAGGACAACAATGTCAAGGTATTGGAGTGGCCAGTACAAAGTCCTGACCTCAATCCTATAAACATTTTGTGGGCAGAACTGAAAATGCGTGTGCGAGCAAGGAAGCCTACAAACCTGACTCAGTTACACCAGCTCTGTCAGGAGGAATGGGCCAAAATTCACCCAACTTATTGTGGGAAGCTTGTGGAAGGCTACCCGAAACGTTTGACCCAAGTTAACCAATTTAAAGGCAATGCTACCAAATACTAATTGAGTGTATGTAAACTTCTGACCCACTGGGAATGTGATGAAAGAAATAAAAGCTTAAATAAATCATTCTCGCTACCATTATTCTGACATTTCAAATTCTTAAAATAAAGTGGTGATCCTAACTGACCTAAGACGGAATATTTACTAGGATTAAACGTCAGGAATTGTGAAAAACTGAGTTTAAATGTATTTGGCAAAGGTGTATGTAAACTTCCGACTTCAACTGAACCATCATCCTCTACATCTTTTACTTCTTCCCATTAAAGATATTTTATAACATGTGAAACAAGGGTCATGCGCATTTTACTAGTTAGATTCTCTTGGTTTGGTCCTGATATTTTCAAAAAGTTATTTCAATGAAATTGTCTTTAGTCAGTTTATACAATGCTCCTTTCACTTCTATTTGCATATCCTTTAATGCTGGTTTCATTTTACTAGCAAAAAAGTTGACAACGCTTTTATTGAAGGTTCTCTTTTACTGAATGGACCTTGCTGCTCCCTGATGTTCACTCTGACCTCAGTTTGCACGCACTACTTTTCCAGTGTCTGTCGAACCTCCACTGTAGCCGTCTGTCACACTCTGTCGTCTGCCTGAGTTGATTTTGATGAATGATGAATGTCGGTTGAGGGTCTTCCTATCTCGTGGAGACGATCTTAGGTGCATTCATTTCAGCAGAGCCTCCAAAATGTTATACTCCTGAAAGGGGGAAATATATAAATAAATCACATGGTGATGTAGCTTCGGCTTTAAATCACTTGTAATGAGTGGTCTGGGAAGCCCTGTGCGCCTCTGTAGGAATTCCTAGGTATAACCAATCAAACTTAGATCAGACATCAATAGAGCACACAGATCGTATAATCAACATTTAGATAAATGAATAGCATATTACTTACTGGTACACATTATGATTCTGTATTATTATTTAGTTATTATTAAGGCACTTTTAATTATATCACAAAAGCATTCTTGGTTGAACGACCCATCTTGAAGCCTGACTGGTTAGGGTCAAGAAGATCGTTCTGAGAAAGATAATGACAGAGTTGATCAGAGACAGCAGGCTCAAGTGTTTTGGAAAGAAAAGAAAGAAGGGATACCGGTCTGTAGTTTTTTATGTCAGATGAGTCGAGTGTTGGTTTCTTGAGGAGGGGAGCGACTCGGGCCATTTTGAAGTCAGAGGGGACTCAGCCGGTGGTCAGGTATGAGTTGATGAAGTGAGGAATGGGAGAAGGTCTCCAAAGATGGACTAATAATACATTGAACAGGCAAGCTTTCAGTTTGCACTTAACTGTACAGTAGAGGCTGTTTATGAATTGACAAGTTACATAGGAAAGAGAGTATTATGGATCAAAAGACGACTGGAATGCCTTATGTGTATGGTACAGTGGGAACTTGGACGTCTTGGCTGGATGGATGATTGATTGATACATTTTTATTTAACCTTTATTTTGACAGAGAGTCAATGCCGAGGCCAAGGTCTCTTTTCCAGATGAGCCCTGAATAGCACCACAATACCCATCAATATACAATACACTCATTCAACTACAGATTCATATACACAATAAAATGCAGGTTATTATACACAACAATACATGAAAAGCAATACAATAACAACCATCTGAAATGCCCTAGAGGCACCAAATCCTCACATTTTAAAGTGTATTGTAGATCATTCCACACGTAAGGTGCAAGGAAATTAATGGCTGATTTACCTAACTCTCTAGACACCAAAGGAGTCTCCAGAGTTAACCAACACTGTGAGCGAGTTTGATAACTTGTCATTTTAAATCTTAACAGTGATGTTAGGTAAGTCAGAAGTTTGTGGGGCAGGGCTTAAGGATGTGATCTACGTGACTTCAAAGACGTCCAGCCAATCTTTTAGTAAAGAATACAGTGATGAGTAATAAAACTGTCTCTTGTAATAAAACGAAGGGCGCTATGAAAAACGGCATCTAAGGGTTTAAGAGAAGAGGCAGCTTCCCTTTGATAAATAGTATCACCATAATCAAGAACAGGTAGAAAGGTTGACTGCACAATCTGCTTGCTGCTGACTAGAGAGAGACAAGATCTGTTTCTGTAAAAAAAAAGCCCACTTGAAATCTTAGTTTCTTAACAAGCTCAGTCATATGTTTTTTTAAAGATAAATCATTGTCAATCCAAATTCCAAGGTATTTGTATGCAGGGACTCATTCGATTATAGAACCATCCGATGAGTAAAGATGTAATCCATCTAAGACAATCTTATGAGAACTTGAAAAATACATGTATTTAGTTTTGCCTGTATTAAACCAAGAGAAAAAAAGTATATTTAAATATATTACAAGTATACTCAAGTATACTTAAATATACAAAAAATTCAAATAATATACTTCAAATACGAGATGTTGATTGTGTTGCATAACTTTGTTAATTAAATAAATAAAATAAGTATACATTTTTTTGTTATTTGTAAACTCAGGTTCCCTTTATCTAAATTTAGGTTTTGGTTGAAGATCTGATAACATTCAGTATCAAAAATATGCAAAAATAGAGAAAATCAGAAGGGGGGCAAATACTTTTTCATGGCACTGTACTTGAAGAAATTCAGACTTAACCCCATCAGTCACACTGGCCTGAGTTCTGTCACTAAGACAATCATGAAACCACAAATAGGCGTTGGAGCTCAAGCCTATCGAGGTCAACTTATTCAATAAAATAGCATGATCAACAGTATCAAAAGCTTTTGACAGGTCAGTGTCTAAAGCATTGACAAGATCCTTAACAACTAAAGTGGTTGCTGTAATAGTGCTATGCTCAGGCCTAAACCCTGATTGGTTTACATTCAAAATAAATGTATCTGATAAAAAATAGCAAAGTTGTACATTTACCAAGGATTCAAGAATCTTAGCTTGACAAGGAAGCCTTGAAATGGGGCGATAATTATTAACATCACTACTATCCCCGCCCTTATGGAGTAGCAGCACAAGAGCTGAATTCCATACATGAATATTTCCTGATAACAATGTTAAATAAAAAATGTGGGTCATTGAGCCAACAATGATGGGCGCTGAACATTTAAGCAGTCCGGGATCCAATTGGTCAGCCCTTGTGGACTTCTTGTTGTCTATTGAAGCATCCAGGACTTATTTTTCTGTAAATAGTCTAAAAGAAAAGCTTTGAATATCATTTCTCTGATCGTTCATCAAGTTTCCCCTATCAGCATCCAGCCCAATAACATTGTGAGTAGGATTATACATTATTTTGAAGAGATAGCCCGCTGATAATGCGGGATAATAATGCCTTCTATTGCTCAATTCCCACAACAATGGGGGCATTGAGCTGAGCTAAGATGTGAGAGGACACAGAGAGATTGGCTGACCTCTGAGAAACATTGCCTTTCCATGCAGTAGACCACTTTGCCTTTTGTTTGACTCATATTCAAGCATTATACGTGCTGGGTGGCATCGTGACACAACTTAATGAGCATTACGACAGCAGTCAATCACAATGAGCCGTGCCCTTATAAAAACCTCCAGTCGGCTTCACTGGGTTTGAACCAGCTGGAGTAGCCAAGTGCTTGTTGAGCCTAGCGGACCATCCTCTTTAACAGGCTAACCCAGGGCTTCAGAATGTGAGATAGGCCTGAACCAATTTGGGCCACGCTCAATCAACCTGATTCTAAAGGGTCTGTGCGTGGCGACAAGGCTGGGTATAGTAGTACTGCAGTGTGTGCGAGAAGCAGATCTGCTCGACAAAGCAGCTTTTAAAGGTCATGTTTTCTCTGCCTCCGTGCCCACCAGAACCTTATAGAGGGCACGGTTTACACACTACATTGTATATGTAAATTAAACCATGCCATTCAACTCTACAGTGATTAATGCTGTTAACCGAAGGGTCGCTGGGCTCAGGAGTTGTGACTGGATGGAAAGCCGCTGTGAAAGCCACTCAGTGGCCACTATTTTTAGTTTACTGCAAACTAAGAAGTTGTTGAGAATAGCTCTCAAATCAAATGATTCCCCAGTGACATGGAAACAAGCAGTGTCTGACTCGCAACCCTTCTCCTTCGTGTATACATAAATAATATGGCACAGTTGTAACTTTCAGAAATATAGTTAAGCATATGTGCAAGTCAAGCCAATAAACTTTTTTTTATTTTTTTTGTCGTGGGGAGCACAATATCATGCTTCTGCCCTGCCTTACAAGAAGCCAATTATATTAGCAGCGTGGGACCTCCGCTCGACATCCCGTGACCTGATACTCTAATGAAATAAAAGTGGTTTCACACACATGCTCCTGCTGTGTCCTTGACGCTTTGAAATGTCTACTTTGCAATTTTAGTAATTTGGGCGATGGGGGTATTTTCAAAGATCCCATGGTGTCAAGCAGACTCCGCAGGGGAAGGATTTCAGGCAACCCGGCTCACATTTCAATATGACGTGACACCAGCCAGTATCCATCAGGGTATACTGCTGAAAAGTTACAAAAATCTAGGTTTATTTTATAATACGTTTACATGTTAACATGTCATAATGTTCGCATCAGACCATTTAGCCCTCTTTTGTACATTACATATCGACTGAAATGTACAATACATATCGACTGAAATGTTGGAAAATGTCAATTGCATCAATTGCCTTTTACATACAAAAATATGAAATCCATATTACAGTACAAGTGTAATGTCAAAGTAGAAGAGACTTCTCTAAGTCATCAACTCCAAAGACCCCACATTTTACAAGAGTCAGGGATGTTTGTTGTAAATGCTCAACATGCTGTCATAAAATGTGCCAAGCTGTGTTTGATGGTGGGGGTTTAAAACTCCCTTGTCCTAATGAGCTCTCCCACCAACAAACAGATGTGAGCGAAGCAGCACTGTGTGAAGTTAACATCTGTACATAATTTGATATTGTAGCTGCTATTGTGGAAAACATGTTGTGGGCCCCCTTTCGCTGTGAGAAGAAGTCATTATCAATGTTCATGTTAATGCAGAGTAGGAGCCCTGTTCTGTTTTCCGGATTGAAGCAGTTTGACTGACTGCTATAAATAACATTCTCCTTTCCCTCCATCGGCTGCACATGTTCGTGCTGTCGTACTCCTACTTAGATTGGGAAAGGTTTCGGTGTGTGAGCAATCTGTTTTACAGCTCAGTGGCGACTTAGAGAACCTTACCGCTTGGCTAACAGGGACTCAGAGGCAGCTTTAGTCACTTCTCTATCACCTGGCTGTCATACAGACAGATGTTACCACGGTTACACATGTTGGAAATAGGGTCAGTGTGGGTCTTTCTACAGCTGCCTTGAAGGGTTTGATAGTGATGGTTTTGGTACTGAAGAGAAACCTTCATCAGTACAGAAGAAAAGTTTAACAGTGGGGAAGCGATATCTTACCGTTTTTAAGGACCACTTATTAATAGATGATTAAATAATGTTACTAATACATATTTTAGTAATAAGTCGTTAAAAGGCATTAATCAGTCAGACTTACATGTAACATTTGTATTTAAGATATTAATTGGACAGTAATGCATCTTCTTTAAGATGTATTGACGGCAGAGCAACATGAAATATCATGGGGCCGCAGGATAAAGTATCCGTTTTATCTTTGATATCCTCACATGCCCTGTCTCTCTTTAGTATTCTCCAGAACCTTACTGAATAATTGGTAGCATATTGCGAGAATGAAAAAAAAAGCCTCTCTGAAAAGCCCTCCCTCTCATACAGAGACAGAGAGAGAGAGAATCTGAAATCAAATGTCCACTGTTTGCTGATGATCTGGTGCTTCTGTCCCCAACCAAGGAGGGCCTACAGCAGCAACTAGATCTTCTGCACAGATTCTGTCAGACTGTCACGTACGTTAAGGAACAGGACGGACCAAGGTGCAGCGTGAACATGGTTATTAACTAATAAACACACGAAACAGTAACCAAAACAACAAACTTAACCGTGACGGTCCAAAGGCTAACACACAAGCCTAAACATGAACATAACAAAATCCCACAACGCAGGCAGGAAAACTGGTTGCCTAAGTATGATCCCCAATCAGAGACAACGAGCGACAGCTGCCTCTGATTGGGAACCACACCCGGCCAAACATAGAAATACAAAACCTAGAATATATTCACACCCTGACCAAACTAGCTAGAGTTCTATAGGCCAGGGCGTGACAGTACCCCCCCAAAGGTGCGGACTCCGGCCGCACAAACCTGACTGAATAGGGGAGGGTCCGGGTGGGCTTCCAGCCTCGGTGGCGGCTCCGGCGTGGAGCCGCTGACCGGAGCTGAATCAGGCACCGGTGGAGCGGACTGCTCTGGCTCCGGCGTGGAGCCGCTGACCGGAGCTGGATCAGGCACCGGTGGAGCGGACTGCTCTGGCTCCGGAGTGGAGCCTCTGACCGGTGCCGGACAAGGCACCGGTGGAACGGGCACGGGCCGTGCCGGACTGGCGACGCGCACCACTGGCTTGGTGCGAGGAGCAGGAACAGGCCAGGCCGGACTGGCGACGCGCACCACCGGCTTGTTGCGAGGAACAGGCCGGGCCGGACTGGCGATGCGCACCACCGGCTTGGTGCGAGGAGCAGGAACAGGCCGGACTGGCAACACGCACCACCGGCTTAGTGCGGGGAGCAGGAACAGGCTGGGCCGGACTGGGAACACGCACCACTGGCTTGGTGCGGGGAGCAGGAACAGGCCAGGCCGGACTGGGAACACGCACCACTGGCTTGGTGCGGGGAGCAGGTATGGGGCGTAGCGGACTGGGAAACGGCGCTGGAGGTCTATGACTGTCTCCGTCCTTTACACTCCGCGCCCCGTCCTCCTCCAGTGAGGACTCCTCCTTGAGCCCCCACGAGTGCAGTGGTCGGGGCTCCTCTCTGTCGCTCCCCGACCACCCTTTTAGCCCCCCCCAAAAAAATGTATTGGGGCATTCTCTCCACCCTGATCCCTTTCAGGGCCTCCATCTTTCTTGCCAGATCCTCTCTTATCTCCTCCCAGGTCCATTCTCTCTGCTCCTCCTGGGCACGCTGCTTGGTCCATTGGTGATGGGATTTTCTGTCACGTACGTTAAGGAACGGGACAGACCAAGGTGCAGCGTGAACGGCGAACATGTTTATTAACTAATAAACACACGAAACAGTAACCAAAACAACAAACTTAACCGTGACGGTCCAAAGGCTAACATACAAGCCTAAACATGAACATAACAAAATCCCACAACGCAGGCAGGAAAACTGGCTGCCTAAGTATGATCCCCAATCAGAGACAACGAGCGACAGCTGCCTCTGATTGGGAACCACACCCGGCCAAACATAGAAATACAAAACCTAGAATATATTCACACCCTGACCAAACTAGCTAGAGTTCTATAGGCTAGGGCGTGACACAGACCTGGGCCCTGGCAGTATATCTCAGTAAGACAAAAATAATGGTGTTTCAAAAAAGGTCCAGTTGCCAGGACCACTAATACAAATTCCATCTAGACTAATACACCGTTGCCCTAGAGCACACAAAAAACTATACATTCCTCGGCCTAAACATCAGCGCCACAGGTAACTTCCACAAAGCTGTGAACAATCTGAGAGACAAGGCAAGAAGGGCCTTCTATTCCATCAAAAGGAACATAAAATTCAACATACCAATTAGGATCTGGCTAAAAATACTTGAATCAGTTATAGAACCCATTGCCCTTTATGGTTGTGCGGTCTGGTGTCCGCTCACCAACCAAGAATTCACAAAATGGGACAAACACCAGAATTCTGCAAAAATATCCTCTGTGTACAACGTAAAAACATCATATAATGCATGCAGAGCAGAATTAGGCAGATAAGAGCTGTTAAATTCCACAACCACCTAAAAGGAAGCGATTCCCAAACCTTCCATAACAAAGCCATCACCTACAGAGAGATGAACCTGGAGAATAGTCCCCTAAGCAAGCTGGTCCTGGGGCTCTGTTCACAAACAGACCCCACAGAGCCCCAGGACACCAACACAATTAGACCCAACCAAATCATGACAAAACAAAAAGATAATGACTTAACACATTGGAAATTTACAAAAAAACTGAGCAAACAAATGCAATTTGGCCCGAAACAGAGAGAACACAGTGACTGACACAAAATTAAGGAAATATTTGACTATGTACAGACTCAGTGAGCATAGCCTTGCTATTGAGAAAGGCCGCCGTTGGCAGACGTGGCTCTCAAGAGAAAACAGGCTACATGCACACTGCCCACAAAAAAAAGCTGCACTTCCTAACTTCCTGCCAAATGTATGACCATATTAGAGACATACACTTCCCTCAGATTAAACAGACCCACAAAGAATTTGAAAACAAATCCAATTTGGATAAACTCCCATATCTATTGGGTGAAATACCACAGTGTGCCATCACAGCAGCAAGATTTGTGACCTGTTGCCACAAGAAAAAGGGCAACCAGTGAAGAACAAACATCATTGTAAATACAACCTAAATTTATGTTTATTTATTTTCCTTTTTGTACTTTAACTATTTGCGCATCATTATAACACTGTATATAGACATATGATATTTGAAATATCTTTATTGTTTTTGAACTTTTGTGAGTGTATTGTTTACTGTATATTTTGTATTGTTTATTTCACTTTTGTTTGTTATCTATTTCACCTGCTTTGGCAATGTAAACATATATTTCCCATGCCAATAAAGCCCTTAAATTGAAATTGAATAGAGAGAGCGAGAGAGAGAGAAATGTCTGCTAAATGTCTGCTAAATTCTAACTCATGATCGTATAAGCTGGTAGCATAGCTAGCCATATAGAAATCGGTGGTGGTAGTTGAAGCCATTTTTCAATGTAGCAGATGGTGTCCACATAACACGATGGGGGCAATGAAACAACGGAAGCCCCATTCATTTTCAATGATGGGAAGCGAAGTGGGCGGGGGGACCGTTGGGCGATGTGAGCATGGGCGAGGGAGCGAGAACAGGGCGGGACCAAGTTGGGTAAAGTTTCAGTTCACTATAGCTTCCAGTCTCTACTGGATTGGCTGTTGATACCTAGCACTATCTAGCCTGCCTGCTAGCACCAACACGAGGGCTAAGCTAGCTTGGCGAATTGAGCCATACTTTAATGCAGTTGATTGGTGATGATGACATGAACAAACACTACCGTTCAAAAGGTTGGGGTCACTTAGAAATGTCATTTTTTTCGAAAGAAATGTCATTAAAATAACATCAAATTGATCAGAAATACAGTGTAGACATTGTTAATGTTGTAAATGGCTATTGTAGCGGGAAACGGCTGATATTTAATGGAAAAGCCATATCTCAGACTGGCCAATAAAAATAAAAGATCAAGATGGGCAGTCTGAGATATGGCAATTTTTTTTGCAACTATGCCTAGAAGGTCAGCATCCCGGAGTCGCCTCTTTGCTGAACCCAAAATTGCTGATGCTCCAGATACTCAACTAGTCTCAAGAAGGCCCGTTTTATTGCTTCTTTAATCAGCACAACAGTTTTCAGCTGTGCTAACATAATTGCAAAAGTGTTTTCTAATGATCAATTAGCCTTTTAAAATTATAAACTTGGATTAGCAAACACAACGTGCCATTGGACATTTCTAAGTGACCACAAACTTTTGAACGGTAGTGTATATTGGCGTTGACATCCATAAAAGCATATACTCCGACTGTGAAATATCAACAATAGCTTAAATGTGGGCTAATTTTAATGGCCGGCAATGAGGAGATTCTGAATCTTTCCAACACGGGGGATGCTTGAGTGGGTTTTCCGTGGTGTTTCAAATTTTTTTTGTCTCCCTAGTTCTCCTCCCATGCTGAGAGATCCTGTGGCAGCCTCCAGGAGGCTTATGTGTTACAAACACGCAGGCCAAACTGGCCCTCTCTCCCCTGAGCACTGTAATTATATGGACTGGTGCTGGTGGAGGTCCACTTCTAAGACATGTCCCCAAAGGCTACCTACTTACTCTATCTTACTGAATGTGCTATGCACATTTCCTCCAGCTTTAAAATGTAGTGACCAGTTTATTTCCATGAAAATAAGGTGTAACTTAGTACAACAGGGGTTATGATGAGATTGATAAAAATAGTAAGGTTGTACTCAGTGGACATCCACACTGAGATACACCTCACCATTTCTCCCGGTCCCCTGACTAAGATCTGGCACATAATAATCAGCAATTTAGATATTTGTCTTGATCTTTGATATTTGAGAGGAAGAGCTATGCACTCGAGTTGAGGGCCAAGCCCTGATGTGTTTATTTGAATATTATTCAAATCAAGGAGCTATTGAAAGCTAATGTGTGCCGCTCAGCTTTGAGTGTTTCCAGTTTATTCCATCTATTAAATCATGCAATGGGCAGTGCTAATGAGTGAAACATTACTATACACAAATACTCTGGGTGTTATTGTCAATAATTCTGACCCCTAACTTTTTGTGAAATTACTTTCTCTTTCTCTGAGCAATTGTATTAGTATAAAATAAAATATTTTCACAATTTCTTTGAGAATACAATATAGCTAAGTATTTGAATTATTTATTTTTATACAGTCATTATTGCTAATCTTTATCAAGGGTGTCAATAATTTCAGACCCCACTGTATACACACACACACACACATACGCACACACACACTTCGTATTATCATTTTACATCAACCACTCAGCTTGTGAAATTGAGAGAAATAGAAATGCAATGATCTTTGAAGCAATGTGACTGAGTTTGTTTGTTTGATTTACCCCAGTAGGAGCCCGATTTGAAATTGATATTGTGAAATACCACTGTGCATGTGTTTTGGAATTGATTTTTCTTCCAACCTGCAACGATATGCAGATAACATACATTCTATTCTCAGGTGCTTGATTGTTTGTTTATTCATTGTGAAACTAAACTGATATTGATTAAAGTAGAATAAATGTTGTTGAGAAACATTTTTGCAATAGGCAGGAGAGCGGTGCAGTGCACAATAATCTGTAATTGTGTCACGCTGTTTCACAAAGAATATCTGCTCTCAGAAATGGTAATGACACGTAAAACAGAAAGAAGAAAATTGTACTTCTGCAATACCAGGAATTAGTCTACAAAAGCTTAATAACACTCCTGATTCAAATAATTTCTTTGGACTGCTGGCAAAGCTTGTGTGCGCCCATTGCTTTCTCAGAACGTTACTCTAGTGATAAAGAAGTAGGCTGTGCAGTGCTTGTTGATTCATGACCTGATATTGTTCCGTTTGCAGACTGAGAGTGTGGGGCTCTTTGACGCAACAGACCTGGGCAATTGCTATCAATGAAATGTCGGTGGAGTATGGTGCTCATTGCTGTCATACCTTAAACATTTTAAGCCATTGAATTAAAGCAATATTTAATGATCAAAAGGGAAACAGTTCCTATTACCTTAGTGTTTATAATTTGTTGATTAAAACAAATAATGCTGGCATAGTTCAATCACAATGATAAAAGTTTTTTTAGAATTCTCTGTTGTCTATTATGAGCAATTTCCACACAGTAGAAACAAAGCACTAAATTATGGCTATAACAAAGAGAGAGTCTATATTGAATTCTAATTATAATTATCCACCCAATGCTAACTCATTATTATCTAACACCATGTGTATTCTCGGGCTCTATCTTAACCTCTCTATTTGTTACTCTTTGTTATTCAAAGTGTTTTTCTGAGGAACATGTTTTTCTTAATTGGAACATGTATCTCAGAAGTACTAATGATGAAGAATGTAAGCTACATACTGTAATGTATAATTTTTGCACAGTTATTGCACTGTATTGGCCACATAGGAAGTGGGCAGAGAGAGCAGCAGTGGGGAAGAGAGAAGTAGACTACAAGCCAATCAGAAGGCGACCCCGACCCAGTCACCTAGCAGTGTATCACTGACCTCTGACCTCATGTCCGAGGGGTACATCTGGCCCCTCTCGCACCTGTCAGCTGCTCCACCTTGTGTCCATGGGATGGGCGGCTGGGCGAGAGATGATTGAATCTCCACGGTGCCTCTAAGAGGAGGCCTGGAGGATACAAAGGGGTGAGTAGGGTACAAGGAGTGGTGAGAGGTGAATGGCCACCTGAGCAAGGGAGTTAACATGGACATGATATGTCAGGAACCCTTGCAAGCATGGGGCCAAGCCTACTACATCACACGGCCGGAGAGCTAAAAACTGACCTCACAGTGAAATGGAGCCCGCAATATATAGCAGTCTGTTCAAAACTTGTGTACTTTACAGGCTCTAGAGATGTTAAAGTTGCACTTACAAAATAAATTGTCATATTATGCATTATCAAGGTGATTAGCATCATTTAGAGAAGTTTGATATGATTTCTCAAAATGGTCGTAAAACCACAAGCATATTTCTCCAAGGTGTACTTTTAGAGATGGATTTGGCACCAGAAGTCTACATTGAACAGTTTAAAAAGCAAATACATTGTTTTTTTGTAAACGATGTTTAAAGGGCACTCGCTGATTTGGCCTCGTTTTTCATCAATGCTTATTAAGAAACGCTAGTGGCCATGACTGAAGGCAAACGAGAGCTGTCTTGGGGGTGTGGTTTGATGTGGGTGTTTCTTGGGTGTGTCTTTGCCGTTCAGTTACAACAAACAAGCGGAGTAGTGAGTACAGTTCAGCTAGCTTAATTTGCTATGGAGAGAACAAAGTTTCGAATTTCAGGACTACTCTCCTCCTGACGGACACACCATCTCAAACTAATTCAGTTCTATGTGTAGGCTAAAGCCTGCCCTGATCTTGTGTTTATCCAAGCTGACAGCAGTTAGCTAGCATAGCTTGGTGATAGCTGCAGCTGGCTATCCTATCTAGATGATATTTCTCTGTCAAATCAGATAGCAAGAGCCAGTGTCTGGAATGTGTTTACAACGCTTTGATACAAAAATAGTTTTATCACGTCATGTAAATACATTTTACAGTGGAAAAGATATCAACTACTGCAAGTTGACTGCCCTGACCACGACTGTACATGTGGAGATTGCACATACATCGCCCAGCTTGAGTGTAGATAATGTACATCAACTAAAAAGAAATGGATGTGTTCGTGTTACAAAGACAAAACATTTTCTGCTGTAAATATAATATTGATGTGCTTATATAGACAATGGGACCATACTTGCGAATATAAGCAAGCCTTTAACTCCCTAAGGTCTATGTCCGAGCCCCCTCGGAAATCTAATTAGCATAATACAATAATCCCCATAAAAATCCTTCAGTTTAAGCTAGAAATCCACCGCATCTGCCTATGTCGCACTTCCGGATCTGCGGTGAAAGGTGACAGAGCTAGAGCGGTGTTTGAAAGACCATGAGACATCCGGAAAATCATCCTTCTCACAAAATCGTCTGTAGCATCCGAACAGTTTGGACTACACACTCATTTACCCCTATATGGAAAGATGACACACGATGGTGTTCTCCATTCTGCTCTACGACCCCCACAAGCGTCTCATCTGAAGTCGGTACAGCCGATCTGCCAACTTCTGTCTGTACTGTCCGAACAGTTTGGGCTACACACTAATATGACCCCTCTTTGGAAAGGTGAGACTGTCATTCACACGTACATGTATGACATGTTTTGCTCTAGGACACCCACAGGCCTCAGAAGACTTGTCTGAAGATCCCTCGGTACCAGTTGAAAAAACGTATTGAAGTACACTGAACAAAAATATAAACGCAAACATGTAAAGTGTTGGTCCCATGTTTCATGAGCTGAAATAAAAAATCCCAGAAATGTTCCATATGCACAACAACATAATTTTCTCACATTTTGTGCACACATTTGTTTATATCCCTGTTAGTGAGCATTTCTCCTTTGCCAAGATAATCCATCCACCTGACAGGTGTGGCATATCAAGAAGCTGGTTAAACAGCATGATCATTACACAGGTGCACCTTGTGCTATGGACAATAAAAGGCCACTCTAAAATGTGCAGTTTTATCACACAACGCAATGCCACAGATGTCTCAAGATTTGAGGGAGCGGGCAATTGGCATGCTGACTGTACGAATGTCCACCAGAGCTTTTGCCAGATAATTTAATGTTAATTTCTCTACCATAAACTGTCTACAATGTCGTTTTAGAGAATTTGGCAATACGTCCAACCAGCCTCACAACCGCAGACTACATGTAACCACGCCAGCCCAGGGCCTCCACATCTGAGGAGTATTCTATCTGTAATAAAACCCTTTTGTGGAGAAAAACTCATTCTGATTGCCTGGGCCTGGCTCCCCAGTGGCTGCACCCCTACCCAGTCATGTGAAATCCATTAGATTAGGGCCTAATTTATTTATTTCAATTGACTGATTTCCTTATATGATCTTTAACTCAGTAAAATATTAGAAATTGGCTCAAACACATTAAGAAGGAAAGAAATTCCACAAATCAACTTTTAAGAAGGCACACCTGTTAATTGAAATGCATTCCAGGTGACTACCACGTGAAGCTGGTTGAGAGAATGTAAAGAGTGTGCAAAGCTGTCATCAAGGCAAAGGATGGCTAATTGAAGAATCTCAAATATAAAACATATTTTGACTTTTTGATTCCATATGTGTTATTTCATAGTTTTGATGTCTTCACTATTATTCTACAATGTAGAAAATAGCAAAAAATCGAAAAACCATTGAATGTGTAGGTGTGTCCAAACTTTTGACTGGTACTATATATACAGCACATTCGGAAAGTATTCAGACCCCACAACCTTTTCCACATTTTGTTACGTTACAGCCTCATTCCAAAATGGATTAAATAAAACATTTTCCTCATCAATCTACACACAATACCCCATAACGACAAAGTGAAAACCGTTTTTTAGATATTTTTGCTAATCTATAAAAATAAAAAACAGAAATACCTAATTTACACAAGTATTCAGACCATTTGCTATGAGACTCGAAATTTAGCTCAGGTGCATCCTGTTTCCATTGATCATTCTTGAGATGTTTCTACAACTTGATTGGAGTCCACCTGTAGTACATTAAATTGATTGGACATGATTTGGAAAAGCACACACCTGTCTATATAAGGTCCCACAGTTGACAAAGCATGTCCGAGCAAAAACCAAGCCATGACGTCGAAGGAATTGTCCGTAGAGCTCAGAGACAGGATTGTGTCAAGACAAAGATCTGGGGAAGGGTACTAAAAAATGTCTGCAGCATTGAAGGTCCGCAAGAACACAGTGGCCTCCATCATTCTTAAATGGAAGAAGTATGGAACCACCAAGACTCTTCCTAGAGCTGGCCACCCTGCCAAACTGAGCAATCGGGGAGAAGGGCCTTGGTCAGGGAGGTGACCAAGAACCCGACGGCCACTCTGACAGACCTCCGTAGGTCCTCTGTGGAGATGGGAGAAACTTCCAGAAAGACAACCATCTCTGCAGCACTCCACCAATCAGGCTTTTATGGTAGAGTGGCCAGACGGAAGCCACTCCTCAGTAAAAGGCACATGACAGCCCACTTGGAGTTTGCCAAAAGGCACCTAAAGGACTCTCAGACCATGAGAAACAAGATTCTCTGGTTTGATGAAACCAAAATTGAACTCTTTGGCCTGAATGTCAAGCGTCACGTCTGGAGAAAACCTGACACCATACTTAGGGTAAAGTATGGTGGTAGCAGCATCATGCTGTGGGGATGTTTTTTAGCGTCAGGGACTGGGAGACTAGTCAGGATCAAGGGAGAGATGAACGGAGCAAAGTACGGAGAGATCCTTGATGAAAACCTGCTCCAGTGTTCAGGACCTCAGACTGGGGCGACGATTCACCTTCTAACAGGACAACGACCCTACGCACACAGCCAAGACAACGCAGGAGTGGCTTCGGGACAAGTCTCTGAATGTCCTTGAGTGGCCCAGCCTGAGCCCGGACTTGATCAAACATCCCTGGAGAGACCTGAAAATAGCTGTGCAGCGACGCTCCCCATCCAACCTGACAGCGCTTGAGAGGATCTGCAGAGATAAATGGGAGAAACTCCCCAAGTACAGGTGTGCCAAGCTTGTAGCGTAATACCCAAGAAGATTTGAGGCTATAATCGCTGCCAAAGATGCTTCAACAAAGTACTGAGTAAAGGCTCTGAATACTTATGTAAATGTGATATTTCCGTTTTTATTTTTATAAATGTGCTAAATTTCTAAAAACCTGTTTTTGCATTGTCTTTATGGGGTATTGTGTGTAGATTGATGAGGGAAAAAAACTATTTAATCAATTTTAGAATAAGGCTGTAACATAACAAAATGTGGAAAAAGTCTAGGGGTCTGAATACTTTCCGAAGTTACTGTATACAGTACCAGTCAAAAGTTTGGACACACCTACTCATTCCAGGGTTTTTCTTTATTTTTACTATTTTCTACATTGTAGAATAATAGTGAAGACATCAAAACTATGAAATAACACAAATGGAATCATGTAGTTACCAAAAAAGTGTTAACAAATCAAAATATATTATATATTTTAGATTCTTCAAAGTAGCCACCCTTTGCCTTGATGACAGCTTTGCACACTCTTGGCATTCTCTCAACCAGCTTCGTGAGGTAGTCACATGGAATGCATTTCAGGGGTGGTATACAGAAGATAGTCCTATTTGGTAAAAGACCAAATCCATATTATGGCAAGAACAGCTCAAATAAGCAAAGAGAAACGACAGTCCATCATTGGTTCAAGACATGAAGGTCAGTCAATACGGAAATTTAAAGAACTTTGAAAGTTTCTTCAAGTGCAGTCGCAAAAACCATCAAGAGCTATGATAAAACTGGCTCTGATGAGGACCGCCACAGGAAAGGAAGACCCAGAGTTGCCTCTGGTGCAGAGGATAAGTTCATTAGAGTAACCAGCCTCAGAAATTTCAGCCCGAATAAATGCTTCACAGAGTTCAAGTAACAGACACATCTCAACATCAACTGTTCAGAGAAGACTGCGTGAATCAGGCCTTCGTGGTCGAATTGCTGCAAAGAAACCACTACTAAAGGACACCAATAATAAGAAGAGACTTGCTTGGGCCAAGAAACATGAGCAATGGACATTAGACAGGTGGAAATCTGTGCTTTGGTCTGATGAGTCCAAATTTGAGATTCTTTGTTCTAGCCACCATCTCTTTGTGAGACGCAGAGTAGGTGAACGGATGATCTCCTCATGTGTGGTTCCCACCGTGAAGCATGGAGGAGGAGGTGTGATGGAGTGGGGGTGCTTTGCTGGTGACACTGTCAGTGATTTATTTAGAATTCAAGGCACACTTAACCACTATGGCTACCACAGCATTCTGCAGCGATACGCCATCCCATCTGGTTTGGGCTTAGTGGGACTATCATTTGTTTTTCAACAGGACAATGACCCAACACACATCCAGGCTGTGTAAGGGCTATTTGACCAAGAAGGAGAGTGATGGAGTGCTGCATCAGATGACCTGGCCTCCACAATCACCCGACCTCAACCTAATTGAGAAGGTTTGGGATGAGTTGGACAGCAGAGTGAAGGAAAAGCAGCCAACTAGTGCTCAGCATATGTGGGAACTCCTTCAAGACTGTTGGAAAAGCATTCCAGGTGAAGCTGGTTGAGAGAATGCCAAGAGTCTGCAAAGCTGTCATCAAGGCAAAATGTGGCTACTTTGAAGAATCTACATGTTACTACATGATTCCATATGTGTTATTTCATAGTTTTGATGTCTTCACTATTATTCTGCAATGTAGAAAATGAGTAGGTGTGTCCAAACTTTTGACTGGTACTGTATATACAGTTGAAGTCGGAAGTTTACATACACCTTGGTCAAATACATTTAAACTCAGTTTTTCACAATTCCTGACATTTAATCATAGTAAAAATTCCCTGTCTTAGTTCAGTTAGGATCACCACTTTATTTTAAGAATGTGAAATGTCAGAATAATAGTAGAGAGAGTGATTTATTTCAGCTTTTATTTATTTCATCACATTCCCAGTGGGGTCAGAAGTTTACATACACTCAATTAGCATTTGGTAGCATTGCCTTTAAATTGTTTAACTTTGCTCAAACATTTCCTGTAGCCTTCCACAAGCTTCCCACAATAAGTTGGGTGAATTTTGGCCCATTCCTTCTGACAGAGCTGGTGTAACTGAGTCAGGTTTGTAGGCCTCCTTGCTCACACATGCTTTTTCAGTTCTGCCCACACATTTTCTATAGGATTGAGGTCAGGGCTTTGTGATGGCCACTCCAATACCTTGACTTTGTCGTCCTTAAGCCATTTTGCCACAAATTTGGAAGTATCCTTGAGGTCATTGTCCATTTGGAAGACCCATTTGCGACCAAGCTTTAACTTCTTGACTGATGTCTTGAGATGTTGCTTCAATATATCCACATAATTTTCCTTCCTCATGATGTCATCTATTTTGTGAAGAGCATGAGTCTCTCCTGCAGCAAAGCACCCCCACAGCATGATGCTGCCACCCCCGTGCTTCACGGTTTGGATGGTGTTCTTCGGTTTGCAAGCATCTCCCTTTTACCTCCAAACATAACGGTGGTCATTATGGCCAAACAGTTCTATTTTTGTTTCATCAGACCAGAGGACATTTCTCCAAAAACTACGATATTTCTCCCCATGTGAAGTTGCAAACCGTAGTCTGGCTTTTTTATGGCGGTTTTGGAGCAGTGGCCTCTTCCTTGCTGAGCGGCCTTTCAGGTTATGTCGATATAGGAGTCGTTTTACTGTGGATATAGATACTTTTGTACCTGTTTCCTCCAGCATCTTCACAAGGTCCTTTGCTGTTGTTCTGGGATTGATTTGCACTTTTTGCACCAAAGTACGTTAATCTCTAGGAGACAGAACGCGTCTCCTTCCTGAGCGGTATGAAGGCTGCATGGTCCCATGGTGTTTATACTTGCGTACTATTGTTTGTACAGATGAACGTGGTACCTTCAGGTGTTTGGAAATTGCTCCCAAGGATGAACCAGACGTGTGGAGGTCTACAATATTTTTTCTGAGGTCTTGGCTGATTCCTTTTGATTTTCCCATGATGTCAAGTAAAGAGGTACTTAGTTTGAAGGTAGGCCTTGAAATACATCCACAGGTACACCTCCAATTGACTCAAATTATGTCAATTAGCCTATCAGAAGCTTCTAAAGCCATGACATCATTTTCTGGAATTTTCCAAGCTGTTTAAAGGCACAGTCAGCTTAATGTTTGTAAACTTCTGACCCACTGGAATTGTGATAGAGTGAATTATAAGTGAAATAATCTGTCTGTAAACAATTTTTGGAAAAATTACTTGTGTCATGCATAAAGTAGATGTCATAACCGACTTGCCAAAACTATAGTTTGTTAACACAACATTTGTGGAGTCGTTGAAAAACAAGTTTTAATGACTCTTAATTCACTCAGATATAGGACAGACAATTCAGAACAAACTTGCTGCTAAAGTGGTTGACTGGCAAACGATAGCGCCCTTTAAAGTGTAGGACTCTTGAGTTTTTACTCACCTTTGTAACAACACAGTGAGGTCAAATACTTAGTAACTTAGCTGTAGTCATTACCTATAAGTACAAACACTGTTATATTTTTGGGTTATTACATATTTATTAACTTATTTCCAGATATCTTCTAAACTACCCACAATCTCAACATCATATGGAGAATCTACTCAGTGCTAAAAAGTTTATGTTAGCCACTAGCCATGCTAGCATGTAATTACATTCCAGACCAATCACGAGGAAGTGTAATGTAAACAATTAACAGATGGGGCACATACAGCCATGCGGCATCCTCATGCTCTTCATGGACTTTGTGGCTGTGTTATCTAGTGGGAACCCGCTAACATGGCAGGCTCTGTTGAAAACGAAAGAGAAAATCATACCTGCTTGCTCTAATTGTGTAGTAACTCGTTCTCTTTTTTGGTTTGTCAACTATTCGGCATGTTCTCTGTGAGGTAGGCTACGGGAGTTTTTTAACTTTTTCCACCTTGGCTTAGTGCTAGCGCGCTAGCTGACTGACTGACTGACATCTGGAATCTATCTATTTCAGATTTTTCACTATAGACCTTTTCAACTGTCAAAACAATAAGACTTTCTATATGCACTCCCAACCAAGAGGTTCCCCAGTAAACATCCGGTGCTGCAGCATGCCATAATTGCTAACTACCTACTACGTGGTCCTCTGTAGCTCAATTGGTAGAGCATTGCGCTTGTAACGCCAGGGTAGTGGGTTCGTCCCCGGGACCACCCATACGTAAAAATGTATGCGCACATGACTGTAAGTCGCTTTGGATAAAAGCGTCTGCTAAATGGCATATTATTATTATTATTATTATTATTACCTAGTTAGTTGGCTAGTTAGCACAAAATGATACAATCGTATTTCTTGATCCAACCAAAGAATGTAACAAATGATTTATATACACACATTGATTTGTTGCTACCAGATCCACTAAACAAAATCATCAGACGTTTATTTCCCATTTATTATCCATTTGCTCTGGTGGTGTTACATTTGGCTAGCACAGCAATTAACCACAGAGTTAGCGTAATGTGAAGGTAGAGAAAGATCAGCTTACCTTGTTAGCCAGCTTGATACATTTCTCTCACAACAGCCAACAATGTAACTAAACTAAATGTAGCTAGAATAGGAGTCAAACAACGGCCACATTGTTTACTTCAAAGTTAGCTAGCAGCAGTAATTGCCCCACTATCAACTTGGTCTTCGTCTGCTTCCTCCAAAACGCAACTATATTTTACCCATGTGTATTGCCCACTTAGTTTCAATTAAGAAACACAAGGAGTCGCTTGGAACAGGACAAGGACATGGATGCTTACAAGAAAGTACGCTCTGACCTCCAACGAGCCATCAAACATGGAGAAGGTCAATATAGGACTAAGATAGAATCCTACTACACCGGCTCCAACGCTTGTAGGATTTGGCAGGGTCATCCTTAAGGTCTACCTTGATTACAAGGGTAGGGCTTGCACTAATCCATTTCATGACGGCATGTACAGTAGCTGTAGAAGTGTCACGGTTTACTAAGCCAGAACCCAGAAGCAGACCAGGACAAGGTGAGTTGAAACGAAGGTGAGTATTTATTTAACAGATTCAAATAAACGATGTAGAATAATCCAGGGGACAGAGCGGACGGCGGAGATGAGTTGGTGGAGGTGCAGTGGTAGATCCAAGAATGGCTCGGCAGCCGCCGACAACCAGGCAGGGGTTGGGTGAAGGTTCCGGGGGATTGACTGCAGATAGAAACAAAACGGAGGTAAGTACACGGCAAGCCAACAAGGTGCAAAACAACAAAACTAACGCTAGAAACTCCAAGGCTGATACACTGACAAACATACTGTTCATGGCTAACGATCCGGCAGGGAATGGATGTCAGGTCAGGGCTTAAGAAGGGTGATGATCAGGACCAGGTGTGCAGACCGCTGATGAGATGCAGGTGCGGTTAATCGGGAGATCTCCCGCCTAGCAACGTCGCCCAGCAACCAGGCCGGGAGCGTTCATGAACCCTCAGGAAACTGGAGATTCCGAACAGAAAAATGGCAACACAGGCAGGAACCGACTCAGGATGCAGGGTTCATGACAAGAAGTCAAATCTGGTATCCTTCAACATGGTTAGCCTCATTAATTGTCTAATGAAAAAGAAAAACCCACACACTGATCTTGCCAGTATCAATCAGTCTTTTATTTTATTTCAAGTTATTAGCAAATGATTAACACACACAAGTTATCTCAGATGTGTTAGTGCTTTTCCTATTTCTAATAGTATCATTTCAAATGGAGAAAACATCTCAGCAAAATGTAAACAATGTATGAGGATTTGTGAATCCTGTTTCAGTTAAATGACAAGCCACATGTACAAATGCATTGGACATATGTACAAATCCACTGTAACCAAAAGGGTAGGGTACAGATAGTGGAGGCAAGACGAAAACACCATGGAGAGTGACCACAGGGAAGGGTAACTTTTACATGGGCTGCAAAGTAGCTATGTAATGTATGAGTTCCATCCCTGTATGGCTGACCGGGCCAGGACGCAAACCCTAATCAAATTAAACTTGTAGATAGCATGCCTGTAATGTACTATACAGGTATTCATAGCTGAACTTGAGTGACGTAACGTGATTGTAGCAGAATGAAGCAAATCGGTGCAAAATTGCAGGAGGAGATCCTCCCACAGCCGAGATGCTTACAGTATTAAAATATAGATACATTCATGATAGACAGCAGGAGACACTACTTCAAGTCTCAGGGAGGATGACATCACATCACAGTGGCAACTAGAACTCACCTGCCTATTTACTCTGTTCCATCTGACTGCGCAATCCACTGTCTTATCAGCCCAGCCAGGCAATTTATAAACTTGATCTCTACTATAAAAAGCATCAAGACATTTTCTTGCATTTCTTTTAGACTAACACTTAGTTTTCAACAGCAAAGATGTGTATGAACCTTACTGTCTGTCTCTCTGACATTTGCAACATTGTTTCAATATTCCAAATCAATCTCCAGCAGTCCCATAGTAATGAACGTGTCGGGAGTCGGGACGAGACAGACAAGCAGTGTTTCTCAGCCAGTTGAATCAGCTGGCATAATTTTTATGGATGTAGACAATGAAATGTCAATTGAAAAAAGGTGAAACGAAACAAAGTGCAGCATATTTGCAGTCTTTCCAGCTTCAGTTTGAAGTGATGGTGTTAGCTGTGTTGTTGGCTAGCTCCTCTGAACAACAGTGTCCTGACGAGGGAGCACATTTTCTATGCCAGGCAAAATCGCACCTCATTAGCTCATTGTTAAGGAGGTGCCAAATAAATCAAGCTACTGTTGTTATTCTGGCTGCACTGTTTGACGTGACTGTAAGTCAGCCATAGTTGGCTAGCTAGCAAGCAAGGGATAAGAACGTTGCCAGCCAGTATGGCAATGGAACATTTAGAACGAACGAAAGACTGACCGACTGGGTCACGTCTCTGGCAACCAAACCGATAGAACGAACGAAACCCTAGATTTGTGTCGGGACTATATCTTGTGGAAGGATGAAATAGTATGAATAAATTAATCTAAATTAATAAATGTGTTAATGAAAATATGTCAATCATTATTTTAATATGTTGGTAACCCTCTGTATAAAAGTGGTGGTGCCCTTGAAGCCGGTGTTTGGAGGATATTTTGGCAAGGTTTTCCGGCCCGAGACGAACAGCGCCCGTGCCGGTATGTCCTTCAAACACGGGCTTCGAGGACATTGTCACTTAAATATCACTAATTATTATCACTGGTGTAAAAACATTTTTTTTTCAATAAAAAACTAGAACTCACCTGCAGCTCACCTCTGCTAGTCATACCTCTTTCACCTCCTCCTTCGCCACTGACTGTGATCTGAGTCAATGTAGCAGAATGAAATTGTCTTATTAATAATCACCTTTTGTCCCTTCTGAGGTGTTTGCCAGTGGCAGTAGATCAGCTCCAGGTCCCTGCAGGTCCCTGACCGGGAGACCCATGGGGCGGCGCACAATTGGCCCAGCGTCGTCCAGGTTAGGGGAGGGTTTGGCCGGCAGGGATCGCGCACTAGCAACTCCTGTGGCGGGCCGACATGGTCATGAAAATGTTGATAAACTATTATTATAATGTTTGCACATTTCAAAAAATGCAAAACTGAAATTTTACATTTACATTGACATCATTTAGCAGACGCTCTTATCCAGAGCGACTTACAAATTGGTGCATTCAACTTATGAAAGCCAGTGGGACAACCACCTTTTTTTTTTAAATGGGGGGTGGGGGAAGAAGGATTAATTTATACTATTCCAGGTATTCCTTAAAGAGGTAGGGTTTCAAGTGTCTCCGGAAGGTGGTCAGTGACTCCGCTGTCCTGGCGTCGTGGGGGAGCTTGTTCCACCATTGGGGTGCCAGAGCAGCGAATAGCTTTGACTGGGCTGAGCGGGAACTGTGCTTCCGTAGAGGTAGGGGAGCTAGCAGGCCAGAGGTGGATGAACGTAGTGCCCTCGTTTGGGTGCCATTCCCCTCACAGCTCCGTAGGCAAGCACCATGGACTTGTAGTAGATGCGAGCCTCAACTGGAAGCCAGTGGAGTGTGCGGAGGAGCGGGGTGACATGAGAGAACTTGGGAAGGTTGAACACCAGACGGGCTGCAGCATTCTGGATAAGTTGTAGGGGTTTAATGGCACAGGCAGGGAGCCCAGCCAACAGCGAGTTGCAGTAATCCAGACGGGAGATGACAAGTGCCTGGATTAGGACCTGTGCCGCATTCTGTGTAAGGTAGGGTCGTACTCTGCGAATGTTGTAGAGCATGAACCTGCAGGATCGGGTCACCGCTTTGATGTTAGCGGAGAACGACAGGGTGTTGTCCAGGGTCACGCCAAGGTTCTTTGCACTCTGGGAGGAGGACACAATGGAGTTGTCAACCGTGATGGCGAGATCATGGAGCGGGCAGTCCTTCCCCGGGAGGAAGAGCAGCTCCGTCTTGCCGAGGTTCAGCTTGAAGTGGTGATCCGACATCCACACTGATATGTCTGCCAGACATGCAGAGATGTGATTCGCCACCTGGTTATCAGAAGGGGGGAAGGAGAAAATGTATTGTGTGTCGTCAGCGTAGCAATGATAGGAGAGACCATGTGAGGATATGACAGAGCCAAGTGACTTGGTGTATAGAGAGAATAGGAGAGGGCCTAGAACTGAGCCCTGGGGGACACCAGTGGTGAGAGCACGTGGTGCGGAGACAGATTCTCACCACGCCACCTGGTAGGAGTGACCTGTCAGGTAGGACGCAATCCAAGAGTGAGCAGCGCCGGAGATGCCCAACTCAGAGAGGGTGGAGAGGAGGATCTGATGGTTCACATTATCAAAGGCAGCGGATAGGTCTAGAAGGATAAGAGCAGAGGAGAGAGAGTTAGCTTTAGCAGTGTGGAGAGCCAAACCAGTCTTGAAACCTGACTGGTTTGGATCAAGACGGTCATTCTGAGAGAGATAGCAGGAGAGTTGGCTAGAGACGGCACGCTCAAGAGTTTTGGAGAGAAAAGAAAGAATGGATACTGGTCTGTAGTTGTTGACATCGGAGGGATCGAGTGTAGGTTTTTTGAGGAGGGGTGCAACTCTCGCTCTCTTGAAGACGGAAGGGACATGGCCAGCGGTCAAGGATGAGTTGATGAGCGAGGTGAGGTGAGGGAGAAAGTCTCCGGAAATGGTCTGGAGAAGAGAGGAGGGGATAGGGTTAAGCGGGCAGGTTGTTGGGCGGCCGGCCATCACAAGTCACAAGATTTCATCTGGAGAGAGAGGGGAGAAAGAAGTCAAAGCATAGGGTAGGGCAGTGTGAGCAGGACCAGCGGTGTCATTTGACTTAATAAATGAGGATCGGATGTCGTCAACCTTCTTTTCAAAATGGTTGACGAAGTCATCCACAAAGAGGGAGGAGGGAGGGGGAGGAGGAGGAGGATTCAGTAGGGAGGAGAAGGTGGCAAAGAGCTTCCTAGGGTTAGAGGCAGAGGCTCGAAATTTAGAGTGGGAGAAAGTGGCTTTAGCAGCGGAAACAGCGGAAAAGAATGTAGAGAGGAGGGAGTGAAAAGATGACCTCCATTTCCGCTCGGCTGCCCGGAGCCCTCTTCTGTGACCTCGCAATGAGTCGTCAAGCCATGGAGCAGGAGGAGAGGACCGAGCCGGCCGGGAGGATAGGGGACATAGAGAGTCAAAAGATGCAGAAAGGGAGGAGAGGAGGGTTGAGGAGGTAGAATCAGGAGATCGGAGGGAGAAGGATTTAGCAGTGGGAAGAGATGATAGGATGGAAGAGGAGATAGTAGCGGGAGAGAGAGAGCGAAGGTTGCGACGGCACATTACCATCTGAGTAGGGGCAGAGTGAGTAGTGTTGGAGGAGTGCGAGAGAGAAAAGGATACAAAGTAGTGGTCGGAGACTTGGAGGGGAGTTGCAGTGAGATTAGTAGAAGAACAGCATCTAGTAAAGATGAGGTCAAGCGTATTGCCTGCCTTGTGAGTAGGGGGGGACGATGAGAGGGTGAGGTCAAAAGAGGAAAGGAGTGGAAAGAAGGAGGCAGAGAGAAATGAGTCAAAGGCAGACAGGTCAACATTCACAAGGCCGCAGGGCCAGACGGATTACCAGGACGTGTACTCCGAGCATGTGCTGACCAACTGGCAAGTGTCTTCACTGACATATTCAACATGTCCCTGACTGAGTCTGTAATACCAACATGTTTCAAGCAGACCACCATAGTCCCCGTGCCCAAGGACTCTAAGATAACCTGCCTAAATGACTACCGACAGTAGCACGGACGTCTGTAGCCATGAAGTGCTTTGAAAGGTTGGTCATGGCTCACATCAACAGCACTATCCCAGAAACCCTAGACCCACTCCAATTTGTATACCGCCCCAACAGATCCACAGATGATGCAATCTCTATTGCACTCCACACTGCTCTTTCCCACCTGGAAAAGAGGAACACCTACGTGAGAATGCTATTCATTGACTACAGCTCAGTATTCAACACCATAGTGCCCTCTAAGATCATCACTAAGCTAAGGATCCTGGGACTAAACACCTCCCTCTGCAACTGGATCCTGGACTTCCTGACGGGCCGCCCCCAGGTGGTAAGGGTAGGTAACAACACATCTGCCACACTGATCCTCAATACGTGGGCCCCTCAGGGGTGCGTGCTCAGTCCCCTCCTGTACTCTCTGTTCACCCATGACTGCATGGCCAGGCACGACTCCAACACCATCATTAAGTTTGCCGACAACACAACAGAAGTAGGCTTGATCACCGACAACGATGAGACAGCCTATAGGGAGGAGGTCAGAGACCTGGCCGTGTGGTGCCAGGACAACAACCTCTCCCTCAACGTGACCAAGACAAAGGAGATGATTGTGGACTACAGGAAAAAAAAGAGGACTGAGCACGCCCCCATTCTCATCGACGGGGCTGTAGTGGAACAGGTTGAGAGCTTCAAGTTCCTTGGTGTCCACATCACCAATGAACTACCATGGTCCAAACACACCAAGACAGTCATGAAGAGGGCACGACAAAGCCTATTCCCCCTCAGGAGACTGAAAAGATTTGGCATGGGTCCTCAGATCCTCCAAAAATTCTACAGCTGCACCATCGAGAGCATCCTGACTGGTTGCATCACCGCCTGGTATGGCAACTGCTTGGCCTCCGACCGCAAGGCACTACAGAGGGTAGTGCGTACGGTCCAGTACATCACTGGGGCCAAGCTTCCTGCCATCCAGGACCTCTATACCAGGCGGTGTCAGAGGAAGGCCCTCAAAATTGTCAAAGACTCCAGCCACCCTAGTCATAGACTGTTCTCTCTGCTACCGCACGGCAAGCGGTACCGGAGTGCCAAGTCTAGGTCCAAAAGACTTCTCAACAGCTTCTACCCCCAAGCCATAAGACTCCTGAACAGCTAATCATGGCTACCCGGACTATTTGCACTGCCCCCCACCCCATCCTTTTTACGCTGCTGCTACTCTGTTAATTATTTATGCATAGTCACTTTAACTCTACCCACATGTACATATTACTTCAACTACCTCAACTAGCCGGTGCCCCCGCACATTGACTCTGCACCGGTACCCCCCTGTATATATAGCCTCCCTACTGTTATTTTATTTTACTTCTGCTCTTTTTTTCTCAACACTTTTTTTGTTGTTGTTTTATTTTTACTTTTTTTGTTAAAAATAAATGCACTGTTGGTTAAGGGCTGTAGGTAAGCATTTCACTGTAATGACTGCACCTGTTGTATTCGGCACATGTGACCAATAAAATTTGATTTGATTTGATTTGACGTAGGGAGGTTAAAGTCACCCAGAACTGTGAGGGGTGAGCCATCCTCAGGCGTCAAGCTCATTGATGAACTCTCCAAGGGAACCTGGAGGGCGATAAATGACAAGGATGTTAAGCTTGAATGGTCTAGTGACTGTGACAGCATGGAATTCAAATGAGGAGATAGACAGATGGGTCAGGGGAAAAAGAGAGAATGTCCACTTGGGAGAGATGAGGATTCCTGTGCCACCACCGCGCTGACAAAGATGCTCTCGGGGTATGCGAGGAAAGAGCAGTAGGAGTAGCAGTGTTTTCTGTGGTAATCCATGTTTCCATCAGCGCCAAGAAGTCAAGGGACTGGAGGGTAGCATAGGCTGAGATGAACTCTGCCTTGTTGGCCGCAGAACGGCAGTTCCAGAGGCTGCCGGAGACCTGGAACTCCACGTGAGTTGTGCGCGCAGGGACCACCAGATTAGAGTGGCAGCAGCCACGCGGTGTGAAGCGTTTGTATGGCCTGTGCAGAGAGGAGAGAACAGGGATAGACAGACACATAGTTGACAGGCTACAGAAAAAGGCTACAATAATGCAAAGGAGATCGGAATGAACTAAACATCTGGGAAAGCGAGAGAGCAGGGCCTCCCTCAGTTACGTTTCACTGAAACACTCAAATATAACTCTCCCAACATCAACTTTAGAAATTATAATTGTTGTAAACTACAGCGGTTCAATGTTTTCTAGGAATAGACTCTAACTTAGTTTAGTCAGCTAGCTAACTTGTGTCTAACGTTGTGTAAAGTTTTGGGATAGTTTTGACAGTTTGAGTGAGTACTTCGTCAACTTATTCAGCCAGTTAGTTAGCTAGAATAGTTAGCATACTAGCTAGTCATTGCTCTCTGCCAACGAACCAACCCCTCCTCCCACGGCACGAAACACAGAGAGAGCCAAGCTAACGTTAACTAGTCACCAATGTCCCGAATTCCCTTGAACGACTCTGGTTACCAGTATGTAAAAACAAAACAAAAATAAATGTAGGTTATAACTTACCCTTAGTAGCTACTATTAGCCAGTTAAGTGCAAAGCTAGCCACTGAATCGATTCAGCCAGTTCGCGTCTGTCTCAACGGAGAGAAAGCGTCTCCAAATATTACAGCTAGGTCGTTCCAGCTATTGTTTAGTTAGCTATCCAGGTAGCAACAAGCTAGCTACATTTAGAGTACAGTAGCTACTAACTACCTAACGTTAACGCTTCAGATAATGAGGTTAGAAAAACAGCTGAATGGTAGGTAGCTAGCTGGCATAATTACAGGTACTCTTAAGCATGAAATAACATTGGAAACAACTATCCACAGTTGCTAATAGTTACCAGTAGCTACCCGCTAGCTAGCTAGCTTTATTGGTCCAGGTAGTGTGTTAGCTAGCCTCGTGCTTCACCGGGCTCAGATGAATACAATACTTACAGTGGGGAAAAAAAGTATTTAGTCAGCCACCAATTGTGCAAGTTCTCCCACTTAAAAAGATGAGAGAGGCCTGTAATTTTCATCATAGGTACACGTCAAATATGACAGACAAATTGAGGAAAAAAAATCCAGAAAATCACATTGTAGGATTTTTAATGAATTTATTTGCAAATTATGGTGGAAAATAAGTATTTGGTCACCTACAAACAAGCAAGATTTCTGGCTCTCACAGACCTGTAACTTCTTCTTTAAGAGGCTCCTCTGTCCTCCACTCGTTACCTGTATTAATGGCACCTGTTTGTACTTGTTATCAGTATAAAAGACACCTGTCCACAACCTCAAACAGTCACACTCCAAACTCCACTATGGCCAAGACCAAAGAGCTGTCAAAGGACACCAGAAACAAAATTGTAGACCTGCACCAGGCTGGGAAGACTGAATCTGCAATAGGTAAGCAGCTTGGTTTGAAGAAATCAACTGTGGGAGCAATTATTAGGTAATGGAAGACATACAAGACCACTGATAATATCCATCGATCTGGGGCTCCATGCAAGATCTCACCCCTTGGGGTCAAAATGATCACAAGAACGGTGAGCAAAAATCCCAGAACCACACGGGGGACATAGTGAATGACCTGCAGAGAGCTGGGACCAAAGTAACAAAGCCTACCATCAGTAACACACTACGCCGCTAGGGACTCAAATCCTGCAGTACCAGACGTGTCCCCCTGCTTAAGCCAGTACATGTCCAGGCCCGTCTAAAGTTTGCTAGAGTGCATTTGGATGATCCAGAAGAGGATTGGGAGAATGTCATATGGTCAAATGAAACCAAAATATAACTTTTTGGTAAAAACTCAGCTCGTCGTGTTTGGAGGACAAAGAATGCTGAGTTGCATCCAAAGAACACCATACCTACTGTGAAGCATGGGGGTGGAAACATCATGCTTTGGGGCTGTTTTTCTGCAAAGGGACCAGAACGACTGATCCGTGTAAAGGAAAGAATGAATGGGGCCATGTATCGTGAGATTTTGAGTGAAAACCTCCTTCCATCAGCAAGGGCATTGAAGATGAAACGTGGCTGGGTCTTTCAGCATGACAATGATCCCAAACACACCGCCAGGGCAACGAAGGAGTGGCTTCGTAAGAAGCATTTCAAGGTCCTGGAGTGGCCTAGCCAGTCTCCAGATCTCAACCCCATAGAAAATCGTTGGAGGGAGTTGAAAGTCCGTGTTGCCCAGCGACAGCCCCAAAACATCATTGCTCTAGAGGAGATCTTGATGGAGGAATGGGCCAAAATACCAGCAACAGTGTGTGAAAACCTTGTGAAGACTTACAGAAAACATTTGACCTGTGTCATTGCCAACAAAGGGTATATAACAAAGTATTGAGAAACTTTTGTTATTGACCAAATACTTATTTTCCACCATAATTTGCAAATAAATTCATTAAAAATCCTACAATGTGATTTTCTGGAAAAAAAATTCTCATTTTGTCTGTCATAGTTGACGTGTACCTATGATGAAAATTACAGGCCTCTCTCATCTTTTTAAGTGGGAGAACTTGCACAATTGGTGGCTGACTAAATACTTTTTTTCCCCACTGTACCTACAATAACTACCTAGATAAACTACCTACAATACCTAACTACAATACCTACATACAATCTAAATACATGGTTTAAGCTTTACGCAACACCATATAAGAAGCCAAGCATACCTCCCGCTAGAGAAACACAACCTCACCCGACCAGTATCCTGTTACATCCTTGCAAAAGTATTCATCCCCCTTGGCGTTTTTCCTATTTTGTTGCATTACAACCTGCAATTTAAATGGATTTTTATTTGGATTTCATGTAATGGACATACACAAAATAGTCAAAATTGGTGAAGTGAAATGGAAAAAATTACTTGTTTCAAAAAATTCAAATAAATAAATAATGGAAAAGTGGTGTGTGCATATGTATTCACCCCCTTTGCTATGAAGTCCTAAAATAAGATCTGGTGCAACCAATTACCTTCAGAAGTCACATAATTAGATAAATAAAGTCCACCTGTGTGCAATCTAAGTGTCACATGATCTCAGTATATATACACCTGTTCTGAAAGACCCCAGAGTCTGCAACACCACCAAGCAAGCGGCACCATGAAGACCAAGGAGCTCTCCAAACAGGTCAGGGACAATGTTGTGGAGAAGTACAGATCAGGGTTGGGTTATAAAAAAAAAAATCTGAAACTTTGAACATCCCACGGAGCACCATTAAATCCATTATTAAAAAATGGAAAGAATATGGCACCACAACAAACCTGGCAAGTGCAAACTGTATTTAAAAAATAATCCAATCTGGTTTTCGTGCCCACCACAGCACAGAGACAGCCTTAGTTAAAGTGGTAAATGATATTAAAGCCAACACAGATGCCAAACAGCTCTCTGTCCTTGTACTCCTAGATTTAAGTGCTGCATTTGACACTGTTGACCATGATGTCATTCTGGACAGACTGGAGAGGTGGGTTGGCTTCTCTGGTCCAGTTCTAAATTGGTTTAGGAGCTATTTAACCGGTCAAGAGTTTTTTCTCACCCTTGGTAAACATAACTCAGAGAAAATACATATCACGTGGCGTTCCACAAAGTTCGATTTTGGGTCCAGTACTGTTCAGTTTATATACGTTACCCCTTGTCAGTGTTATCAGAAAGCACAGCATTGATTTTCACTGCTGCACAGACGATACACAACTTTACATTTCTGTGTTACCAGGGGATTTTAGCTCCACGGATAAATTATTAGACTGTATAACTGATTTAAATACTTGGATGGCTCACAACTTCCTCCAGCTAAATCAAGACAAGACCGAGGTACTTATTGTTGGAGCCAAAGCACAGAGAGAGAATCTAGCCGCACATTTTAATTCACGGGCAATAAATATAAAACACCAGGTAAAAAACCTAGGTGTTATTTTAGATTCTGAACAAAATTTCGATTCACACATTCAGGAATGTGACCAAAACAGCTTTTTACCACCTGAGGAACATTGCCAAGGGGCAGCCATTTCTCTCTCAGGCTGATACAGAGAGACTCATCCATGCTTTTATTACTAGCAGGCTTGACTACTGTAATGCTCTCCTGTCTGGTCTACCCAAGAAAGCCATTGGTCAACTGCAAAACATACAGAATGCTGCAGCATGGGTACTGACCAAGACCAGACGGAGAGCACACATTACACCGGTTTTACGGTCTCTGCACTGGCTGCCTGTGAGTTTTAGAATTAATTTAAAGATGATTCTATTGGTTTTTAAATCAATCTATGATAGTGCACCCCAATACATGTCAGACATGCTTTTAAGTTATGTACTCAGTAGGTCCCTCAGGTCCACTGGCACTGGCCTTTTAACTATCCCAAAGCCTAGGACCAAGAGGCATGGAGAGGCAGTCTTTAGTTATTATGCCCCCAGCCTGGAATAGCCTGCCAGAGAACCTGAGGGGGGCCGAAACTGTGGACATATTTAAAAGAGATCTTAAAACACATATTTTTAGCTTTGCTTTTTCTTAGGGTGCTTTTTAGTTGTTCAGTTTGTGTCATTCTTTAGTTTTTTAGTTTGTTGTGCAGTAAATATTTCAGCTTTTATTTTCATTGTTTTTTATTTGTTTTTTCCTGTAAAGCACATTGCGTTGCATTCCATGTCTCTCCTGTATACAGTCGTGGACAATAGTTTTGAGAATGACACAAATACTAACTTTCACAAAGTCTGCTGCCTCAGTTTTGATGATGGCAATTTGCATATACTCCAGAATGTAATGAAGAGTGATCAGATGAATTGCAATTAATTGCAAAGTCCCTCTTTGCCATGAAAATGAACTTAATCCCCCAAAAACATTTCCACTGCATTTCAGTCCTGCCACAAAAGGACCAGCTGCCATCATGTCAGCGATTCTCTCGTTAACACAGGTGAGAGTGTTGACAAGGACAAGGCTGGAGATTTTTACATGTTTAGTCATTTAGCAGACGCGACATACAGTTAGTGAGTGCACACATTTTAGTTTTTTAGTTTTTCTTTTGTTGTTTATTTCATACTGGCCCCCCGTGGGAAACGAACCCACATCCCTGCCGGCCAAACACTCCCCTACCTTGGACCAATTGTGCGCCGCCCATGGGTCTCCCGGTCGCGGCTGGCTGTGACAGAGCCTGGACTCAAACCAGGATCTCTAGTGGCACAGCTAGCACTGCGATGCAGTGCCTTAGACCACTGCGCCACTCAAGAGATCACTCTGTCATGCTGATTGAGTTAGAATAACAGACTGGAAGCTTTAAAAGGAGGGTGGTGCTTTAAATAATTGTTCTTCCTCTGTTAACCATGGTTACAGGCAAGGAAACACGTGCCGTCATCATTGCTTTGCACAAAAAGGGCTTCACAGGCAAGGATATTGCTGCTAGTAAGATTGCACCTAAATCAACCATTTATCGGATCATCAAGAACTTCAAGGAGAGAGGTTCAATTGTTGTGAAGAAGGCGTCAGGGCACCCAAGAAAGTCCAGCAAGCACCAGGACCATCTCCTAAAGTTGATTCAGCTGCGGGATCGGGGCACCACCAGTGCAGAGCTTGCTTAGGAATGGCAGCTGTGAGTGCATCTGCACGCACAGTGAGGCAAATACTTTTGGAGGATGGCCTGGTGTCAAGAAGGGCAGCGAGGAAGCAACTTCTCTCCAGTAAAAACATCAGGGACAGACTGATATTCTGCAAAAGGTACAGGGATTGGACTGCTGAGGACTGGGGTAAAGTCATTTTCTCTGAATCCCCTTTCCGATTGTTTGGGGCATCCGGAAAACACCTTGTCCGGAGAAGACAAGGTGAGCGCTACCATCAGTCCTGTGTCATGCCAACAGTAAAGCATCCTGAGACCATTCATGTGTGGGGTTGCTTCTCAGCCAAGGGAGTGGGCTCACTCACAATTTTGCCTAAGAACACAGCCATGAATAAAGAATGCTAGCTGGCTGTGGGTTCTTATGACGAGGTGCCCGGACGATTTTCACGGAATAATACTGCACCTAGTTAGCTAGCTGAATAAACTAAGTTAGTCTATTCCTAGAAAACATTGAACCGCTGTAGTTTACAACAATTATAGTTTCTGAGGTGGAAGTTGGGAGAGTTATATTTTGGAGTTGTGGTGAGGGAGGCCCCGCTCTCTCCTTTCCCAGATGTTTAGTTCATTTCATTCCGATCTCCTCTGCATTATTGTAGCCATCTGCTGCAGCCTGTCAACAATGCCTCTGCCTATCCCTGTTCTCTCCTCTCCGCACAGGCTACACAAACGCCTCTCACCGCGTGGCTGCTGCCTCTCTAACCTGGTGGTCCCTGCACTCCCACGTGGAGTTCCAGGTCTCAGGCAGCCTCTGGAACTGCCGTTCTGCTGCCAACAAGGCAGAGTTCATCTCAGCCTATGCTACCCTCCAGTCCCTCGACATCTTGGCGCTGACGGAAACATGGATTACCACTGAAAACACTGCTACTCCTGCTGCTCTCTCCTCGTCTGACCATGTGTTCTCGCATACGCCGAGAGCATCTGGTCAGCGGGGTGGTGGCACAGGAATCCTCATCTCTCCCAAGTGGACATTCTCAATTTTTCCCCTGACCCATCTGTCTATCTCCTCATTTGAATTCCATGCTGTCACAGTCACTAGCCCATTTAAGATTAATATCCTTGTCATCTATCGCCCTCCAGGTTCCCTTGGAGAGTTCATCAATGAGCTTGACGCCTTGATAAGTTCCTTTCCTGAGGATGGCTCACCCCTCACAGTTCTGGGGGATTTCAACCTCCCTACGTCTACATTTGACTCATTTCTCTCTGCCTCCTTCTTTCCACTCCTCTCCTCTTTTGACCTCACCCTCTCACCGTCCCCCCCTACTCACAAGGCAGGCAATACGCTTGACCTCATCTTTACTAGATGCTGTTGTTCTACTAATCTCACTGCAACTCCCCTCCAAGTCTCCGACCACTACTTTGTATCCTTTTCTCTCTCCCTCTCCTCCAACACTACTCACTCTGCCCCTACACAGATGGTAATGCGCCGTCGCAACCTTCGCTCTCTCTCTCCCGCTACTCTCTCCTCTTCCATCCTATCATCTCTTCCCTCTGCTCAATCCTTCTCCCTCCAATCTCCTGATTCTGCCTCCTCAACCCTCCTCTCCTCCCTTTCTGCATCCTTTGACTCTCTATGTCCCCTTTCCTCCCGGCCAGCTCGGTCCTCCCCTCCAGCTCTGTGGCTTGATGACTCATTGCGAGCTCACTTCTTTCTCCCCTCTCTCTCCAGATAAAATCTTGCGACTTGTGACGGCAGGCCGCCCAACAACCTGCCCGCTTGACCCTATCCCTTCCTCTCTTCTCCAGACCATCTCCGGTGACCTTCTCCCTTACCTCACCTCGCTGATCAACTCATCCTTGACCGCTGGCTATGCCCCTTCCGTCTTTATGAGAGCGAGAGTTGCACCCCTTCTCAAAAAACCAACACTCGATCCCTCTGATGTCAACAACTACAGACCAGTATCCCTTCTTTCTTTACTCTCCAAAACTATTGAGCGTGCCGTCTTTAGCCAACTCTCTTGTTATCTCGCTCAGAATGACCTTCTTGATCCAAACCAGTCAGGTTTCAAGACTGGTCATTCAACTGAGACTGCTCTTCTCTGTGTCACAGAGGCTCTCCGCACTGCTAAAGCAAACTCTCTCTCCTCTGCTCTTGTCCTTCTAGACCTGTCTGCTGCCTTTGATACTGTGAACCATCAGATCCTCCTCTCCACCCTCTCCGAGCTGGGCATCTCCGGCGCGGCTCACTCTTGGATTGCGTCCTACCTGACCGGTCGCTCCTACCAAGTGGCGTGGCGAGAAGCTGTCTCCGCACCACGTGCTCTCACCACTGGTGTCCCCCAGGGCTCAGTTCTAGGCCCTCTCCTATTCTCGCTATACACCAAGTCACTTGGCTCTGTCATATCCTCACATGGCCTCTCCTATCATTGCTACGCTGACGACACACAACTAATCTTCTCCTTTCCCCCTTCTGATAACCAGGTGGCGAATCGCATCTCTGCATGTCTGGCAGACATATCAGTATGGATGACGGATCACCACCTCAAGCTGAACCTTGGCAAGACGGAGCTGCTCTTCCTCCCGGGGAAGGACTGCCTGTTCCATGATCTCGCCATCACGGTTGACAACTCCGTTGTGTCCTCCTCCCAGAGTGCGAAGAGCCTTGGCGTGACCCTGGACAACACCCTGTCGTTCTCCGCTAACATCAAGGCGGTGACCCGATCCTGTAGGTTCATGCTCTACAACATTCGGAGAGTACGACCCTGCCTTACACAGGAAGCGGCACAGGTCCTAATCCAGGCACTTGTCATCTCCCGTCTGGATTACTGCAACTCGCTGTTGGCTGGGCTCCCTGCCTGTGCCATTAAACCCCTACAACTCATCCAGAATGCCGCAGCCCGTCTGGTGTTCAACCTTCCCAAGTTCTCTCACATCACCCCGCTCCTCCGCACACTCCACTGGCTTCCAGTTGAAGCTCGCATCTGCTACAAGACCATGGTGCTTGCCTACGGAGCTGTAAGGGGAACGGCACCTCCGTACCTTCAGGCTCTGATCAGTCCCTACACCCAAACGAGGGCATTGCGTTCATCCACCTCTGGCCTGCTGGCTCCCCTACCTCTGCGGAAGCATAGTTCCCGCTCAGCCCAGTCAAAACTGTTCACTGCTCTGGCACCCCAATGGTGGAACAAGCTCCCTCACGACGCCAGGACCGCGGAGTCACTCACCACCTTCCGGAGACATTTGAAACCCCACCTCTTTAAGGAATACCTGGGATAGGATAAAGTAATCCTTCTACCCCCCCCCTTACCCCAACCCATCTACATTTTGGGTCCATGGCCAGGAAACTCCCCAGACCTTAATCCCATTGAGAACTTGTGGTCGATCCTCAAGAGGCGGGTGGACAAACAAAAACCCACAAATTCTGACAAACTCCAAGCATTGATTATGCAAGAATGGGCTGCCATCAGTCAGGATGTGGCCCAGAAGTTAATTGACAGCATGCCAGGGAGGATTGCAGAGGTCTTGAAAAAGAAGGGTCAACACTGCAAATATTGACTCTTTGCATAAACTTAATGTAATTGTCAATAAAAGCCTTTGACACTTATGGAATGCTTGTAATTATACTTCAGTATACCATAGTAACATCTAATAAAAATATCTCATAACACTGAAGCAGCGAACTTTGTGAACACGACTGTACACTCTCTGATGAATAGTTAATATATAGTATGCTATAATCAGTGATTCTTAATGTAAAATATTTTCTTCAATTATTTCAGGGGGGATTGGCGATATATAGACCCTGAACTCAATTAGAGTAATAACATAACACTTTTAAAGTCAATAGTTTTGTTCAGTGTCTCTTGCACAAGGGTATACCTGGTTTATGTGAGTTTTGGGGTTATGGTATGGGCAGGCATAAGCTACGGACAGCGAACACAATTGCATTTTATTGATGGCAATTTGAATGCACAGAGATATCGTGACAAGATCCTGAGGCCCATTGTCATGCCATTCATCTGCCTCTATCACCTCATGTTTCAGCATGATAATGCACAGCCCCATGTCGCAATGATCTGTACACAATTCCTGGAAGCTGAACATTTCCCAGTTCTTCCATGGCCTGCATACTCACCAGACATGTCACCCATTGAGAATGTTTGGGATGCTCTGGATCGACGTGTACGACTGCGTGTTCCATTTCCCACCAATATCCAGCAACTTTGCACATCCATTGAAGTGGACTGGGACAACATTCCACAGGCCACAATCAACAGCCTGATCAACTCTATGAGAAGGAGATGTGTCGTGCTGCATGAGGCAAAATGGTGGTCACACCAGAACTGGTTTTCTGATCCACGCCCCTACCTTTTTTTAAGGTGTCTGTGACAGACAGATGCTTATCTGGATTCCCAGTCATGTGAAATCCATAGATTAGGGCCTAATGAATTTATTTAAATTGACTTATTTCCTTATATGAACTGTAACTCAGTAAAATCTTAGAAATTGTTCCAGGTTGCGTTTCTATTTTTGTTCAGTATAGTTATACCTGTTTTATCAGAGTAGACCTGTTTAATCAGACTTGGACATAGCCACGTGTAGAACTGGTCCGTATGGGTATATTAGGGCTGAAGTACAGGTGTAGACCTGGTTTATATGAAAGTTTATGCTTGGGCACTGGGGTAGACCTGTTTTTATATGAGTATCAAGCTTTATGCACATGCATTTACCTGTGTAATGCCCTGTTAAAACCATGTATTAGAAACATTATGTTTTGCTGTTCAGCCTATGTTGTTGTTGCATTGCATCAAGCACGTTTAGCTTTGATGTGCAAACTGCAAAGAAATGACATGTCAATCATTTGAGAATCACTCTTGGTTGAATTATTTGATGTACCATCTACTGAATTACTTTGACCTTTGAACTAGAGTGGCCTGATTTGGTTTGGCCAATAAGAAGCCTTCTTACGTTTTTGGGCCAATCAACTCTGGGTTTAGTGTTGCGGGGCACTTGAACGAGTGATGCTGCTCAAGACATGAGTAATCGGGTGTAGAGATGTACCAGGCTCATACAGGTAATGGGTCTGAATGGAATTCTATTGCCCTTTCAAATCCTACTGGTAACACATTTGTGGTTGAAAAAAAGTGAATGAGGCTGGGGAACATGTGTTATACCACTGTACTATGAGGTTAACTATGAAATTGTTAGGGTATACAGGTCAAAGGTCACAGGACTAAGATATGCAAAAAACTGGGTTGGAGTGTGCAGTGGACAGCTGGATATAGGTAAATGTTGTTGACTTGGGGGAATACAGGCCTTGGCAAAGTGGGTAACAAGGCAGAGATAGGCAAGTAACAGGGCTGAGGTGTTTTCGCAAAGGAACTTGAGTCTTTGGGTAAGAACAAGGGCTTATAAGGCTAGGAAATGGGTGCATCAGGACTTGATTGTATCAATATTAGGGTATTGGCATGTAGGGTATCAGGGTACCAGGGCTGGGGTGTGTGGGTAATTGGGTTTAGGTGTGTGGGTAAGTGGGCTGGGGGATAGGGGCAATGTATGTTCCCATCGGTCACAATTGTTTCAGAGAATAATTCATACTTTTTCACATACTTTTTAAGATTATTTTTCAAAAAGTAATATGGATTACATGTAATAGTTACTAATGGTATAATATTTGAATAGTGGCATGTCTGTGGGAAAAATAGGAACAAATGTTTTTTAATTTTTCTGCTTGTTTCTCATAACAATGAGTTCAATTCTACTTATGCCAACAAAGATAGATGGCTGCAAAAGTTTACGTTAGAGTTTGAAGGCAGAACGCAGTGATGCAACGCTGCTGCCCTTAATTTGACGCAGACAGTTTGCTGCACTGGCAGTGTCCTCATGTCTCAGTGCTAGGAGTTTCCCACTGGGCACAGACGTCATTTACATTTGGTTGAGTCTTTGGATTTAGGTTAAAAAAGACAAAATTCCATTACGTTGATGACTTTTTTCAAATCCAATCAGTTTGCCACGTTGATTCAACGTCATCGCATTGAATTTTTCTGTTGAAATGATGTGGAAACAACGTTGATTCCTACCCTCCCACACACTACAGTTGAAGTCGGAAGTTTACATACACTTAGGTTGGAGTCATTAAAACTCGTTTTTCAACCACTCCACACATTTCTTGTTAACAAACTATAGTTTTGGCAAGTCGGTTAGGACATCTACTTTGTGCATGCACAAGTACTTTTTCCAACAATTGTTTACAGACAGATTATTTAACTTATAATTCACTGTATCACAATTCCAGTGGGTCAGAAGTTTACATACACTAAGTTGACTGTTAAACAGTTTGGGAAATTCCAGAAAATTATTTCATGGCTTTAGAAGCTTCTGATAGGCTAATTGACATCATTTGAGTCAATTGGAGGTGTACTTGTGGATGTATTTCAAGGCCTACCTTCAGACTCAATGCCTCTTTGCTTGACCTCAGAATAAAAATTGTAGACCTCCACAAGTCTGGTTCATCCTTGGGAGCAATTTCCAAATGCCTGAAGGTACCACGTTCATCTGTACAAACAATAGTACGCAAGTATAAACATCATGGGACCAGGCAGCCGTCATACCGCTCAGGACGGAGACGCTTTCTGTCTCCTAGAGATGAACGTACTTTGGTGCGAAAAGAGCAAATCAATCCCAGAACAACAGCAAAGGACCTTGTGAAGATGCTGGAGGAAACAGGTACAAAAGTATCTATATCCACAGTAAAACGATTCCTATATCGACATAACCTGAAAGGCCGCTCAGCAAGGAAGAAGCCACTGCTCCAAAACCGCCATAAAAAAGTCAGACTACGGTTTGCAACTGCACATGGGACAAATATCGTACTTTTTTGAGAAATGTCCTCTGGTCTGATGAAACAAAAATAGAACTGTTTGGCCATAATGACCATCGTTATGTTTGGAGGAAAAAGGGGGTGCTTGCAAGCCGAAGAACACCATCCCAACCGTGAAGCACGGGGGTGGCAGCATCATGCTGTGGGGGTGCTTTGCTGCAGGACTGGTGCACTTCAAAAAATAGATGGCATCATGAGGAAGGAAAATTATGTGGATATATTGAAGCAACATCTCAAGACATCAGTCAGGAAGTTAAAGCTTGGTCGCAAATGGGTCTTCCAAATGGACAATGACCCCAAGCATACTTCCAAAGTTGTGGATAAATGGCTTAAGGACGACAAAGTCAAGGTATTGGAGTGGCCATCACAAAGTCCTGACCACAATCCTATAGAAAATTTGTGGGCAGAACTGAAAAAGTGTGTGCGAGCAAGGAGGCCTACAAACCTGACTCAGTTACACCAGCTCTGTCAGGAGGAATGGGCCAAAATTCACCCAACTTATTGTGGGAAGCTTGTGGAAGGCTACCCGAAACATTTGACCCAAGTTAAACAACAAAGGCAATGCTACCAAATACTAATTGAGTGTATGTAAACTTCTGACCCACTGGGAATGTGATGAAAGAAATAAAAGCTGAAATATATCACTCTCTCTACTATTATTCTGACATTTCACATTCTTAAAATAAAGTGGTGATCCTAACTGACCTAAGACAGGGAATTTCTACTAGGATTAAATGTCAGGAATTGTGAAAAACTGAGTTTAAATGTAATTGGCTAAGGTGTATGTAAACTTCCGACTTCAACTGCATATCAACCCACCCACACCCATCGCCCACAAGCAAATCTGTCACAGCCACTATAAATGACAGTCACTTCATGGACGAGAGATGTCCTCAGTGTGTGTGTGCGTGTGTGTGTGTATGCGTCTGCGTGTGTCTGTGAGCGTGAGAGAGAGTGCTTTTAATTCATTTTCATTAAATAAATCCTCTCACCCACACACATAAGCAAACCATAAACCCACTGCACATTAAAACCCATAATCACTGGTATTGTGAAATGGTGTTTACACTATTTAAACAGTATAGAGCCATACATGGTGCTCTTTTCTGCTCTTTCTCTCTATAATACCTCTGATACGTAAAAAAAGGTATCTTCAGAAACTCAGGAGGTGGCACATGATTTTACCCACTTAGTTAAGATTAAGAGGATAAAGTCATTATCTACTGATGTCTCTTTTAGACTCCTGTCCTACTGATGCGTATGAAGAGCCCACACTATCTACCTCCCTGCCCTCCTTCTCTCCTTCCCCCTCTCACTCTATCTCGCCATTATTTGGCGTAGTGCTGATAATAGAGCCTGGTCTTACCCAAAGCATTTCTCATTCTGTGTGTCCCATCTGGATTTGCCACTGCCGGGGTCCTAAAGTCTCCTTGATTCTTTCCTCTTTGTTGTAATGGGCCTCTAGGACACAAGGTGCCAATAGTACTGGAATGACTGTGAGGCTAACCAACATAAGGGTAGCTGGAAATGGATATGCCTTGACAACCATTACAAGAACACTTATGGTGGGCAAGTGGAGGTCTTTCTCTTCGCTGTGTCTATCTGTTGGTACATTTTTCCATTTGAGGTACTAGCTAACTCCTCCACTAAACTTTTCTCTCTGGTTCTGGTTCGGTTCCCCTTGAGAGCTTTTTGTGTGACTTTGCACTTTTTAAGAGGGAGAAGGGAAGATAGTTATCTGGGTCTGTATCCCTCCAGCTAGTGCAGCTGAGTTCAACAGATATTGCTGCTCTGCTCTACGCTGTGGTGCAGTGAGATAGGAAAGCAAGGCAGAAATCTGGGTCAGGTTCTCTGGCTGCTGTGCCCAGGTTCAGGCACAGTGTGGGGATCTACAGGGAGAGATGTCAATGCTATTTTAGTTCCAGATGGTTGGGGGGGGGGGTTGCGGAATTGAGTTTGAAAGTGTCTCTTCTTTCTGCAGGTGTGGCAGATGGTGGTGTCCCCGACCAGGAAGTCAAGCTGGAAGACGGTACTGTGTGTCTGAACGTTCTAGAACCTACTACAGTACCAGTCAAAAGTTTGGACACACCTACTCATTCAAGGGTTTTTCTTTATTTTTACTATTTTATACATTGTAGAATAATAGTGAAGACATCAAAACTATGAAATAACACATGGAATCATGTAGTAACCAAAAAAGTGTTAAACAAATCAAAATATATTTTATATTTGAGATTCTTCAAATAGCCACCCCTTTGCCTTGATGACAGCGTTGCACACTCTTGGCATTCTCTCAACCAGCGAACAGTCTAGAAGGAGTTCCCACATATCATGAGCACTTGTTGGCTGCTTTTCCTTCACTCTGCCGTCCGACTCATCCCAAACCATCTCAATTGGGTTGAGGTCGGGGGATTGTGGAGGCCAGGTCATCTGATGCAGCACTCCATCACTCTCCTTCTTGGTTAAAAAGCTGTTACACAGCCTGGAGGTGTGTTGGCTCATTGTCCTGTTGAAAAACAAATGATAGTCCAACTAAGCGCAAACCAAATGGGATGGCGTATCGCTGCAGAAATCTGTGGTAGACATGTTGGTTAAGTGTGCTTTGAATTCTAAATGAATCACAGACAGTGTCACCAGCAAAGCACCCCCACACCATCACACCTCCTCCTCCATGCTTCACAGTGGGAACCACGCATGCGGAGATCATCCGTTCACCTACTCTGCATTTCACAAAGACACAGCGGTTGGAACCAAAAATCTCAAATTTGGTCTCATCAGACCAAAGGACAGATTTCCACCGGTCTAATGTCCATTGCTCGTGTTTCTTGACCCAAGCAAGTCTCTTCTTATCATTGGTGTCCTTTAGTAGTGGTTTCTTTGCAGCAATTCGACCATGAAGGCCTGATTCACACAGTCTCCTCTGAACAGTTGATGTTGAGATGTGTCTGTTATTTGAACTCTGTGAAGCATTTATTTGGGCTGCAATTTCTGAGGCTGGTAACTCTAATGAACGTATCCTCTGCAGCAGAGGAAACTCTGGGTCTTCCTTTCCTGTAGCGGTCCTCATGAGAGCCAGTTTCATCATAGCGCTTGATGGATTTTGCGACTGCACTTGTAGAAACTTTCAAAGTTATTGAACTTTTCCGTATTGACTGACCTTCATGTCTTAAAGTAATGATGGACACATCACTCACACACTCTCAAGCCGTTTAGACAGCACACCTCAAAGATAGACTACACTGCTCCTAGACTACAGAGACTGGAGTCAAACTACAGTAGTGTTTATCTGATTAACTGTATACATTTTACACTAATCACTAAATTATTTGGATAGATGCATTTGGGCCATTGCATGACCTATCCCCAAGCAATTATTTCTGATGAGGTCACTTAGATTCTTAGTTTTGTGATTATTTACTGTATTCATTGATGTTATGGGTGGAATGCATTTTGAGAAGAGTGCAGATTGTTGTATTTATTTAATTTTTATTTTTTATTTATTTAACCTTTATTTAACCAGGTATGCCAGTTGAGAACAAGTTCTTATTTACAACTGCGACCTGGCCAAGATAAAGCAAAGCAGTGCGATAAAAACAACACCAACACAGAGTTACATATGGAATAAACAAAACGTACAGTCAATAACACAATAGAAAATCTATATACAGTGTGTGCAAATGTAGTAAGTTATGGAGGTAAGGCAATAAATAGGCCATAGTGCAAAATAATTACAATTTAGTATTAACACTGGAGTGATAGATGGGCAGAAGATGATGTGCAAATAGAGATACTGGGGTGCAAATGAGCAAAATAAATAACAATGTAAATAACAATATGAGGATGAGGTAGTTGGGTGGGCTAATTACAGATGGGCTGTGTACAGGTGCAGTGATCGGTAAGCTGCTCTGACAACTGATGCTTAATGTTAGTGAGGGAGATAAGTGTCTCCAGCTTCAGAGATTTTTGCAGTTCGTTCCAGTCATTAGCAGCAGAGAACTGGAAGGAATGGCGACCAAAGGAGGTGTTGGCTTTGGGGATGACCAGTGAGATATACCTGCTGGAACACATACTACGGGTGGGTGTTGCTATGGTGACCAATGAGCTAAGATAAGGAGGGGACATGACCAATATAGCCACATGTATTGTTGAACCCCCATCAGTTTTCATAGTTGACAATGTGGCAAATGCACAGAAGCATACTTTCAACCTCGGTATGTATCCACCCTTATGTATCAACATTTTACCAACAATAAATAACACATAGAATGGAAAGAGAAATACATTCAAAGTCTAATTGAAAGTCTGTACATAACTGAGCTGATGTGATTGCAGTGTTGCAATACAATATTTGGAAATGAGAATAAGAATGTCCGTCTTCAGCAAGGCCAGTCAGTCAATGCTGTAGCTGTTAGCTACTGCTTTCATTATATACAGGTTATACACAGGTACATTCTGAGTACAGCAGAACAAACAATTAATGTGATTGTCAATCAGTGATGACAACTACCCATAACCTTAGGGGTTGTTTTGCTAAAGGTCGGTTTTAGCATAAACAGTCATCATAATGGAAAAATTATGTGTGCTTACTAAACTCGCAACCAAACATTTAAGTGCCCTCGAAGATGTGTTAACACCTGACCTTTGCTGATTTATGTTAATTAATGTGTAATACTGGGTGTTACTATGTAAGACCACAACATATTGGGAGGAGAATAAGCAAATTGATGTTTTGCAAAGTGCCCACATGCGACTTATCAGTGATTAACAAAATTGCAGTGAAGGACGTCGTATTATATAGAATTATAGTATATATAGTATTTCAAGACACATAGTACTGAACATTTGTATTTTTCAGATTCATTCAAAAGGTGTAGCTGTTTCGGAGGGAATAACCACCAATCCCTATCACACAGCTATTCTAATCAAACATATTTGTGTGTCACACCCTGACATAGAGATCTCTAGTTGGTTTGGTCAGGGTGTGAATTTCTATGTGTAGATCTGGAATGTGTATTTCTATGTTGGCCGGGTGTGGTTCCCAATCAGAGGCAGCTGTCGATCGTTGTCTCTGATTGGGGATCATACTTAGGTAGCCATTTTGCCTACCTATGTTGTGGGATGTTGTTTCAGTTTGGCTTGTTGGATGTTTAGCCTTTTGAACTTCACGTTGTGTTGGATTTTGTTATTTTGTCGGTGTTTAATATAATAAACGACTATGTACGCATACCACGCTGCACCTTGGTTCGATCCTTTACACAACGAATGTGACATTGTGAGGTTTTGTGAACTATCTATCTGAACCTTTCTCTTCCTAGTTCCTATCTGTATTATGAGTCAGGGGATACAATCAAAGAGACCTCATGCGGAGCCAATCATGGCACTCACGGGTGGGTGAATATAGAACGGAAAAACAACCTGCTGGCTACCCCCCTCCTCCCTCCTCCCTCCATCATCATCCTCTTGACGCCTGCAACGAAATGACCACCAAGGGCTGAAACATGCACATCAGTGTAAACGTGCTCATTTATCGGTGGGGTGAGTCAATCAGTGAGCTGAGGTTCAAGAAGATGAGAGTGGGCATAGGGAGATACTCATAGCAGGCGGTGGTGGTGGTGGGGGGGAACATTCTCTGATAAACATGTATTTCATTGTTTTACTGGTGCTGCTCAGACTTCACGCTCTACAGTGCCAGCCTTTTACCTACCCTACTCTTTAAAAAGACTGGGAGGGGTTTACTTAAAACAATGTCAAGTGGCACGGCTACAAGTGTTTTTAGATTAAGGAGATGGGAGGCAAGCAAGAATGGAGAGGTGGGAAACATTGCACTGAATGAGAAGGAATAAAGCAGCTAGCAGACCAAGAAAACAAATCATTACTGAGTGCCATTGTGACCAAGAAGGCAATGAATGTTACATAAGATTCTGAGTGTGAGCGTTCAGTACCCCTCCAGAGCAGAGATTTTCGACATGCCGAATCTTAATAGAGTGCATACTGTAGCCTTACTATACAATAGATATAAGATCAAAGCCATCAGAGCAGAGGACAATATAATTCACCTGTTTTTCTCTCTTTCTCACTCCTTCTCTCCTTCCCTCTTACTCTCTCTTCCGCTCTCATACACTCACATGCATGCACACCCATGTGCACACTTGCTCATCCCAGTTCTTCTCCTAGACTAATTACTTTAAGTGAAAAAAGCTCTCCTTAGGGAGGCCAATTTCACTCAGTGTCTGACGAGCAGAAATTAGATGTCTAATGGAATGGAATAGTTGTGCAAATTGAAGAAACAAAACACTTTTTTAAATCTAGATGCCCACCTAAATTAGATTTTAATTTGGACCGCATTCACAAGTAATGGAGTGCAGTCGGCTTGGTATGGCACCTCTATCGCTCTCCATTGCCTGTGGCTTTTTTATTTATGCAGGTCGCCTGTAGTATCCATTATCAACTCCACTGCCCACCATTTTGAGCTCACTAGCCATAATACAGTGATGTCATGACAGCTAATCTTTATTTAACCAGGTAAGCCAGTTGAGAACAAGTTCTCATTTACAACTGCGACCTGGCCAAGATAAAGCAAAGCAGTGCGATAAAAACAACAACACAGAGTTACATATGGGGTAAACAAAACATAAAGTCAAAAATACAACATAAAATATATATACAGTGTGTGCAAATGTAGTAAGTTATGGAGGTAAGGCAATATCTAGGCCATAGTGCAAAATAGTTAAAATGTTATATTAACACTGGAATGATAGATGTGCAAAAGATGATGTGCAAATAGAGATACTGGGGTGCAAATTAGCAAAATAAATAACAAAATGGGGATGAGGTAGATGGGTGGGCTAATTTCAGAATGGCTGTGTACAGGTGCAGTGATCGGTAAGCTGCTCTGACAACTGACGCTTAAAGTTAGTGAGGGAGATAAGAGTCTCCAGCTTCAGAGATTTTAGCAGTTCATTCCAGTCATTGGCAGCAGAGAACTGGAAGGAATGGCGGCCAAAGGAGGTGTTGGCTTTGGGGATGATCAGTGAGATATACCTGCTGGAGCGCAGACTACGGGTGGGTGTTGCTATGGTGACCAGTGAGCTAAGATAAGACGGGGATTTGCCTAGCAGTGATTTATAGATGACCTGGAGCCAGTGGGTTTGGCGACGAATATGTAGTGAGGGCCAGCCAACAAGAGCGTACAGGTCACAATAGTGGGTAGTATATGGGGCTTTGGTGACAAAACGAATGGCAGTGTGATAGACTACATCCAATTTGCTGAGTAGAGTGTTGGAGGCTATTATGTAAATGACATCGCCGAAGTCAAGGATCGGTAGAATAGTCCGTTTTACGAGGGCATGTTTGGCAGCATGAGTGAAGGAGGTTTTGTTGCGAAATAGGAAGCCGATTCTAGATCTAACTTTTGATTGGAGATGCTTAATGTGAGTCTGGAAGGAGAGTTTACAGTCTAACCAGACACCTAGGTATTTGTAGTTGTCCACATACTCTAGGTCAGACCCGCCGAGAGTAGTGATTCTAGTCGGGTGGGCGGGTGCAAGCAGCGTTCGGTTGAAGAGCATGCATTTAATTTTACTAGTGTTTAAGAGCAGTTGGAGGCTACGGAAGTAGTGTTGGTGAACCAGGGGAGGCAGTCATTAGAGAAACCAAGGCTATTTAGTCTGCCAATAAGAATGCGGTGGTTGACAGAGTCGAAAGCTTTGGCCAGGTCGATGAAGACGGCTGCGCAGTACTGTCTTTTATCGATCGCGGTTATAATATCGTTTAGGACCTTGAGCGTGGCTGAGGTGCATCCATGACCAGCTCGGAAGGTACGGTGGGATTCGAAATGGACGGTGATCTGTTTGTTAACTTGGCTTTCAAATACTTTCGAAAGGCAGGCCAGGATGGATATACTTCTGTAACAGTTTGGATCGAGAGTGTCACCCCCTTTGAAGAGGGGGATGACCGCGGCAGCTTTCCAATCTCTGGGGATCTCAGACATTACGAAAGAGAGGTTGAACAGGCTAGTAATAGGGGTTGTGACAATTTTGGCAGCTAATTTTAGAAAGAAAGGGTCCAGATTGTCTTGCCCAGCTGATTTGTAGGCGTCCAGATTTTACAGCTCTTTCAGAACATCAGCTGTCTGAATTTGTGTGAAGGAGAAGCGGGGGGGGGGCATGGGCACATTGCAGCGGAGGGTGCATGTCACGCTCTGGTTCCGGGACTTGGTATTTTAGCCAGAGTGTGTTAAGTATTGTTGTGTTTGGGTTGGTTGGGTGGTTATTGGTTGTTTCTGTGTTTGGTTGAGTGACTCCCAATCAGTGGTAACGAGTGTCAGCTGTCGGCTCGTTATCTCTGATTGGGAGCCATATTTAAACTGTCATTGTTCACCTTGGGGTTGTGGGTTTTTGTTCTATGTTCAGTCGGTGTAACTGAGGACCTCACGGATCGTGTTTTGTTTTGTCGTGTGTTTCCACATTAAAATCATCATGTTCACTCCCAACGCTGCGCTTTGGTCGTACTTCATTGGCGCCCGTGACAGAAAAACCCACCATAGAAAATGAACACATAGAATGCACACACCCTGGCTCAACATAATGAGTCCCAGAGCCAGGGTGTGACAGTACCCCCCCCTAAAGGCGCGGACTGCGACCGCGCCTCAAAAACCCCAAACAGGGGAGGGCTGGGCGGGCATACCTCCTCGGTGGCGGTTCTGGCTCCGGCCTTGACCACCACCCTACAATACACCCCCCAATGCGCCCCTGGTCCAGTCTGTCGACTCGCACCCCTGGCCTGGTGCGTGGAGGAGGAACGGGCCTTACCAGGCTGACGACGCGCACCCCCTGGCCTGGTGCGTGGAGGAGGAATGGGCCTTACCAGGCTGACGACTCGCACCCCTGGCTTGGTGCGTGGAAGAGAGACGGGCCGGACCGGGCTGGCGACGCGCACCGTAGGTTTGGTGCGAGTGGCAGGAACAGGCCGGGTCGGGCTGGCGACGCGCACCGTAGACTTGGTGCGGGTGGCAGGAACAAGCGGACGGGCTGGCGACGCGCACCGTAGGTTTGGTGCGGGTGGCAGGAACAGGCCGGGTCGGGCTGGCGACGCGCACCGTAGACTTGGTGCGGGTGGCAGGAACAGGCCGGACCGGGCTGGCGACGCGCACCGTAGACTTGGTGCGGGTGGCAGGAACAGGCCGGGCCGGGCTGGCGACGCGCACCGTAGACTTGGTGCGGGTGGCAGGAACAGGCCGGACCGGGCTGGCGACGCGCACCGTAGGTTTGGTCGCGAGTGGCAGGAACAGGCCGGGTCGGGCTGGCGACGCGCACCGTAGACTTGGTGCGGGTGGCAGGAACAGGCCGGACCGGGCTGGCGACGCGCACCGTAGACTTGGTGCGGGTGGCAGGAACAGGCCGGACCGGGCTGGCGACGCGCACCGTAGGTTTACTGCGTGGAGCAGGAACAGGCCGGGTCGGGCTGGCGACGCGCACCGTAGACTTGGTGCGGGTGGCAGGAACAGGCCGGGTCGGGCTGGCGACGCGCACCGTAGACTTGGTGCGGGTGGCAGGAACAGGCCGGACCGGGCTGGCGACGCACATCGTAGGCTTGATGCGTGGAGCAGGAACAGACAGAACCGCACTGGGGACACCCACCATACCAGGACCAAGCAGCGTGTCCAGGAACAGGCAACCTGGACGTGGGAGCAGCGTCGGAGGGTCGAGAGGCAACCCCAAGAAATTTTTAGGGGGGGGCACACGGCATGGACGACGGGGCTGACGGAGGCAAAGATGGGGCGAATCCAGGAGGCCACCAGGCCAGGGGTACACCGCCCTGTACGTCCTGTGCGGATGCCTCACACAGAGTGTGTGAGGGCAGGCATTCAGCCAGGACGGGTGGTGGCCGCTCTTCACTCCAGGCCTCCTATCCGTCTCCACAGCCCGGTTCGGCCTGTCCCTGCTCCACGCATCAAGCCTACGATGTGCGTCGCCAGCCCGGTCCGGCCTGTTCCTGCCACCCGTGACAGAAAAACCCACCACAACGAGACCAAGCAGCAGTTGGATAACGAGTGGTGGAGCCAGAAGAGCGAAGGTTGGGAGAGGACTATGGAGGCCTGGTCCACCGAGAGGAGAGACCCCAGAAAATTTTTAGGGGGGCTCACGGCGTCGGGGCAGAAGGTGTACGGCCCGGAGGAGTGCAAGAGGTTGGCAGATATGGCCGCCAGTTTAAGGGGACCACTGGTTACGAAGGGGATGGAAAGTGTGGAGGCACGGCGAGAGGTACTGGGGGGTGTTTCCAGTCCGGTCCGGCCCGTTCCTGATCCCCGTGTAGGGCCAGGGTGTGTGTCCCCAGTGCGGTTCTGTCTGTTCCTGTTCCTCGCATTGAACCTACGGTGCGTTTCGCCAGCCCAGCCCGGCCTGTCTGCTCAACGCACCAAGCCTACGGGGTGCGTCGCCAGCCCAGCTCGGCCTGTTCCTGCGCCCGCACCGAGTCTGTGGTGCGTTTCGCCAGCCCAGCCCGGCCTGTTCCTGCGCCCCGCGCCAGGCCTACGGGGTGCGTCGCCAGCCCAGCCCGGCCTGTCTCTGCTCTACGCACCAAGACTACGGTGTGCGTCGTCGGCCTAACTCGGACTATTCCTGCTACTCGCACCAAGCCAGGGAGGCGAGTCGTCAACCTGAGGAGGTCCGTTCCGTCCCACGTACCAAGCCGAGGGTGCGTATCGTCGGCCAGGTCCGGTCCATCCCTGTCTCACGCGCCAAGCTAGGGGTGCGCGTCATCAGTGTGGATCCAGCCAGCTGGGTTGGATTGGACCGGGGGCCATTACGGGGAGTTATGTAGGGTGGTGGTCAAGCCCGGAGCCGGAGCCGCCTCGAGGAGCAACACCCACCCAGCCCTCCCCTATTTGGGGTTTTGAGGCGCGGTCGCAGTCCGCGCCTTTAGGGGGCGTACTGTCACGCTCTGGTTCCGGGACTTGGTATTTTAGCCAGAGTGTGTTAAGTATTGTTGTGTTTGGGTTGGTTGGGTGGTTATTGGTTGTTTCTGTGTTTGGTTGAGTGACTCCCAATCAGTGGTAACGAGTGTCAGCTGTCGGCTCGTTATCTCTGATTGGGAGCCATATTTAAACTGTCATTGTTCACCTTGGGGTTGTGGGTTTTTGTTCTATGTTCAGTCGGTGTAACTGAGGACGTCACGGATCGTGTTTTGTTTTGTCGTGTGTTTCCACATTAAAATCATCATGTTCACTCCCAACGCTGCGCTTTGGTCGTACTTCATTGGCGCCCGTGACAGTGCAGAGCTGGTGGCCTGGGTAGTGGTAGCCAGGTGGAAAGCATGGCCTGCCGTAGCAAAATGCTTGTTGAAATTCTCGATTATTGTAGATTTATCGGTGGTGACAGTGTTTCCTAGCCTCAGTGCAGTGGGCAGTTGGGAGGAGGTGCTCTTATTTTCCATGGACTTTACAGTGTCCCAAAACTTTTTGGAGTTAGTGCTATAGGATGCAAATTTCTGTTTGAAAAAGCTAGCCTTTGCTTTCCTAACTGAGTGTCAGTTCTGAATGTGAATATAACTACTGGAGCAGAATAACTGATGATGTCTGACAGAGAAAATAAATAAGCGTTTGTCTATTCTTCTATTTAAAATGTGGGGGTTGTGACAAAAAGATGGGGGTTGTGACTAGGGTTGGAAAGCTACCAGTAATTTACCAAAGTTACCGGATCTTCAGTAATTTTGGTAATTAACAGGTAATCTATGTTAACTTTGGTCATTTATACTTGAATAACTTTTAAAACATTTATTCATTTATAGCAGTGGTCACCAACCAGTTGATCTCCAAGGCATTTCTAGTCGATCCAAAACATTTCTGTAAAAAAAACAATGATAAAGCCTTGCGTTCCTCTTCTTTTTTTTTATCTCATGCTGTTGGCGGTAGGTGCACCTGATTCAGCTGCCCTGCGCGCCGGGTATGCGAAGTGTTCTGATTTAGAACCATTTCATGTGTCTGAGGTCGGGCACTGATGTTGGGCGATTAGGCCTGGCTCACAGTCGGCATTCCAATTCATCCCAAAGGTGTTCAATGGGGTTGAGGTCAGGGCTCTGTGTAGGCCAGTCAAGTTCTTCCACACTGATCTCGACAAACCAATTCTGTATGGACCTCGCTTTGTGCAGAAGGTCATTGTTATGCTGAAACAGGAAAGGGCCTTCCCCAAACTGTTGCCACAAAGTTGGAAGCACAGAATCGTCTAGAATGTCATTGTATGCTGTAGCGTTAAGATTTCTCTTCCCTAGAAATAAGGGGCCCCAACCATGAAAAACAGCCCCAGACCATTGTTCCTCCTCCACCCAACTTTACAGCACTATGCATTTGGGCAGGTAGCGTTCTTCTGGCATCCGCCAAACCCAGATTCGTCCGTTGGACTGCCTAGATGCCAGAGAACGTGTTTCCACTGCTCCAGAGTCCAATGGCGGCGAGCTTTACACCACTCCAGCCAAAGCTTGGCATTGCATATGGTGATCTTAGGCTTGTGTGCCGATGCTCGGCCATGGAAACCCATTTCATGAAGTTCATGACGAACAGTTCTTGTGCTGACGTTGCTTCCAGTGGCAGTTTGGAACTCGGTAGTGAGTGTTGCAACCGAGGACAGACGGTTTTACGCGCTTCAGCACTCGGCGGTCCCGTTCTGTGAGCTTGTGTGGGCTACCACTTCGCGGCTGAGCCGTTGTTGCTCATAGACGTTTCCACTTCACAATAACAGCACTTACAGTTGACCAGGGCAGCTCTAGCAGGGCAGAAATGTGTCGAACTGACTTGTCAGAAAGGTAGACTTGCTATGACGGTGCCACGTTGAAAGTCACTGAGCTCTTCAGCAAGGCCATTCTACTGCCAATGTTTGTCTATGGAGATTGCATGGCTGTGTGCTCGATTTTATACACCTCTAAGCAACGGGTTTGGCTGAAATAGCCAAATCCACTAATTGGTGTATTTATAGTGTATAATTGCATTGGCAAGGCCAATATGCGATGATCATGTATTGGGCATTTAGCCTACTGCACAAACCTCATTGCTACAGTGTTGTTTTTAATAGGTTAATATTGCCTAGGCTTACGTTTTTTAAGTCATGAAAAAATAAAAAATCTGAGCGATAGATCTCGGCTTGCATTTTTACTCAGAAAGTGATTTTGACTTAGAAAAAGTTGGTGACCACTGATATATATATATATTTTTGTCCATATTGTCCATGAGTTTCTTGTCGATAGACTATATGGTTCAAGAGAAAATAGCCTAATTTATGAAAAAAAGCATCTATTCAACAATAGGATTATTTTCAATGAACTCTGCAACTCTTCCAACTATTGACTGTCACCAGTTTGAAGCCAAAACATTTACAACAAAGACATATTGACAGAAATAAATAAAAGTGTGTAAAAAATATATACAGGATATTTCATGCTGAAACCATCACACTAAACCCCAATGGTATTCACTAAGTTTATGGTTTATATTTAGGATAATGTTTTACAGCTTTGTCATGAAAAAAATTATCCTTCAAAATGTTCCAGTAATATACCCTCCCTTTACAACCCTGGTTGTAACAAAATATTTCCATGGTCACAGAATTTTAGCTTTACTCGCTGAAGAGCTTGACATTGAGATTGAGCTTTGCATGTCATCTCTAGCATGAGACACTAGCTCCAATTAAAAGACATTGCTCAAATGTCCCCTGAGGAACGCTCTTGGTGCTTTCTGTAATGTGTGTCAGGAAGACAGAGACAGTTTAGCTGTGAGAATGTCTTCTCTCTGCATATTTTTGGGGGAGGATCAAACTGGAGAATGTCTGTGATGTTGACTCCCTTTGTCTAGTAGCACAGAGATGAGAAGATCTAGCAGTTTCAGTTAAAAATAACCAGGACAGTTGTATGGGAAGGGCTGATGGGAAGAGGTTGGGTGGGTGGGAGCTGGGGAGAGCAGTCCAAGAGGCTGCCACAATGGCCCCAAGGTCAGCTAATGGTTCTTGAGAGTTCTGAGTCGTACTGCAGCTTGTCTGCTCCTTTTTGTTGGAGCGTGTGTGTGTGGGTGGTTCGAAGGAAGGACGGAAGTCAAAAGCTTGAGAGAATCCCGAAGACCAAGAGGAACTTTTTTAAGTTCTCACAAAATCCTCCGAAGTCTAAATAAAGACATCCAATTTAATTTTCCACAAAAATCCAATGATTGGTCAATAACGTAATACAGTGGGGGAAAAAAAGTATTTAGTCATCCACCAATTGTGCAAGTTCTCCCACTTAAAAAGATGAGAGAGGCCTGTAATTTTCATCATAGGTACACATCAACTATGACAGACAAATTGAGAAAAAAAATTCCTGAATATCACATTGTAGGATTTTTTATGAATTTATTTGGAAATTATGGTGGAAAATAAGTATTTGGTCACCTACAAACAAGCAAGATTTCTGGCTCTCACAGACCTGTAACTTCTTCTTTAAGAGGCTCCTCTGTCCTCCACTCGTTACCTGTATTAATGGCACCTGTTTGAACTTGTTATCAGTATAAAAGACACCTGTCCACAACCTCAAACAGTCACACTCCAAAATCTACTATGGCCAAGACCAAAGAGCTGTCAAAGGACACCAGAAACAAAATTGTAGACCTGCACCAGGCTGGGAAGACTGAATCTGCAATAGGTAAGCAGCTTGGTTTGAAGAAATCAACTATGGGAGCAATTATTAGGAAATGGAAGACATACAAGACCACTGATAATCTCCCTCGATCTGGGGCTCCACGCAAGATCTCACCCCGTGGGGTCAAAATGATCACAAGAACGGTGAGCAAAAATCCCAGAACCACACGGGGGGACCTAGTGAATGACCTGCAGAGAGCTGGGATCAAAGTAACAAAGCCTACCATCAGTAACACACTACGCCGCCAGGGACTCAAATCCTGCAGTGCCAGACGTGTCCCCCTGCTTAAGCCAGTACATGTCCAGGCCCGTCTGAAGTTTGCTAGTGTGCATTTGGATGATCCAGAAGAGGATTGGGAGGATGCCATATGGTCAGATGAAACCAAAATAGAACTTTTTGGTAAAAACTCAACTCGTCGTGTTTGGAGGACAAAGAATGCTGAGTTGCATCCAAAGAACACCATACCTACTGTGAAGCATGGGGTTGGAAACATCATGCTTTGGGGCTGTTTTTCTGCAAAGGGACCAGGACGACTGATCCGTGTAAAGGAAAGAATGAATGGGGCCATGTATCGTGAGATTTTGAGTGAAAACCTCCTTCCATCAGCAAGGGCATTGAAGATGAAACGTGGCTGGGTCTTTCAGCATGACAATGATCCCAAACACACCGCCCGGGCAACGAAGGAGTGGCTTCGTAAGAAGCATTTCAAGGTCCTGGAGTGGCCTAGCCAGTCTCCAGATCTCAACCCCATAGAAAATCTTTGGAGGGAGTTGAAAGTCCGTGTTGCCCAGCGACAGCCCCAAAACATCACTGCTCTAGAGGAGATCTGCATGGAGGAATGGGCCAAAATACCAGCAACAGTGTGTGAAAACCTTGTGAAGACTTACAGAAAACGTTTGACCTGTGTCATTGCCAACAAAGGGTATATAACAAAGTATTGAGAAACTTTTGTTATTGACCAAATACTTATTTTCCACCATAATTTGCAAATAAATTAATTAAAAATCCTACAATGGGATTTTCTGGAGAAAAAAAATCTTGTTTTGTCTGTCATAGTTGACGTGTACCTATGATGAAAATTACAGGCCTGTCTCATCTTTTTAAGTGGGAGAACTTGCACAATTGGTGGCTGACTAAATACATTTTTCCCCCACTGTATGTGGTCTTTTATTGTAATTCAACACAAAACTGACAATGTAGGAACCCTTCAGAGACCAAAAAACACAACAAAACCTTGAGAACACAGGCTGAGATAAGCCTTGATATGGTCTGATTAGGATGCTGGTGGTGTGGTGTACAGCATTCTGATGTAAAACAGAAATTAAGCTTTCATATCATCCATATGGGAATTCTCTCTCTGGGCTGTCAGGAGCTTCCTCTGGCAATCTAAGCCAGTCAGAGAGACAAAGCAGAGATGTGTTGAAAGGTTTGCAACAGGAATAGTAACTTATCACCGGCCCCAGGCCCCCTGGCACTTGGCTACAGTCAGGGCTTAGACCCAGCCAGCCAGTCTTTCCCCTCCCGGCCCCTCTCCCCCTCTGTCTCCCACTTTACTTTTCCTAACTTCAGCTGCCACACTAAGACCTACTGTATCTGGACTGCCATATAAATACATATTTAGTGCATGTGTGCACAGCATTTCGTCACTAGCTAGCAATTCCACATCAGCTACACATGCCCGTATGTGTGTGAGTGATGATAAGACTACAATTTTTCCAATGCTTGACATGTGTGTATGACTATCTATTGGAGAGCATTCTAGAAAGTGTTATGACCCTGGGACTTGGCCAGGAGAGGATTTTTTTTTTTTTTTCATTTATTCTTTTTACATTAAAAAGATTCAGATTCCAAAGGGGTCAGAGATATTGTAAGTGTGTGAATGATTATGGTTGGGGTGTATCATCTGGTTCTAGAGGCAAATGGTTCAGACACATGTGTTTAATTGGGGTTCCTCCACATTTGACCTCTTTATAGTGAATGTTAGCGCTGATAGAGAATGTGGTGGGAAGCTGGCTGGTGGGAGACGGAGAATGTTAAACAGTAAGACAGGTTAGAGCAAGGCTGTGTAGCAGCTGCATCAACATCACTCCTGATAAGATGCTTGACATATAAAGGTTGGTGTAAGACCGTGAGTGGCAGAATAGGAGTATATTAGAGAAAAAGGGTAATGTGTTGTTTTATGTACGTACGTCTACATTGAATAATTCAAAGCACATAGTCTATAGAGTAAATTGCATTACCGCATCATAGATTACCTCTAAACCTTGCTTAAGTAGAGTGTTACAGTATGTGGGAGATAATATTCAAGGATTAATTCTGCAGAAATAATTTGTCATATGAATTCAGCTCGTAATTAAAGACCATCTGGCATGGTCTGATTCCCTACAAAGTTTTGCTTCCTGTTATTAAGTAGTTGACAGTAAACAGTTTTGGAGTTGGGGACTTGAAAACTTAAGAGACCAGAATGACTTACTTTCACAGTTCATATCAAACCCATACAATTTGCCGAGATGGAGGACATTCAAGAAGCTGCGGTTATTTTCTGAGCCACAATGGTTACGCAGTGAATGCTAATCTGAAAATAGGTGGACAAAGGACAAAATAAAAATTGCATTACAAACACTGATACAGCATGGAATGTGTTGCATTGAGAATTACCTGCAATAAATGAAAGTGTCAGCGAGCCTGAGGAGAGAGGGAGAGATAAAACGAGAGAGCAGTAAAAATAAAATAAATGTGCCGGCCGCCTGCAGATTTGTTGTGTGAAATAGCCGTTATCTGGAGAGGCAGCAAGGTCTTCCAGCTAGCATGTCATGAGGAATGCTAACGTGTGGCCTGGCATGTAATTAACAGATAAAAATGTGGGTTCATTAAATGCATATGCAGTGTCATGTGTTCCCAGTGCCAGTATCGATCGGCAGGCAGGTAGGCCGCCTCCACGGTCCTTCCCACTACACCGGACACTGTGACACTGAACATCCATCACAACCTCCACCATATTTATAGAATTTTAATTAGCTCCTCGCTCAAGCCAACATCATTAGCTTTTCTCTTTTTTTATTTCCAGCAAACAGCCAGCCACACATGTTCATAATTTTGCTGTGAGAGAAGCAGTGGGAGCCCCTACCAAGGACACAGAGAGACATGGGATTGGAGTGAGGGAGAGAGCGGGAGAAAGGGGAGACAGTTTAAAATGACAATGAAAAATTATGCAGTTGAAGAAAATAAGAAAAGCCTAACATGTGGCATGACACACACACAGGCATTAATGTCACCTTGGAATAATTTACAAAATGTGTCAATATTTTGGGTGCTGTGTGAATCACTACGTCAGAGGACATAGTCACTAGACAAGATAACCTCTTGAGATGCAAACCAAGTGCACTAAAGCCCAGCAGAGCTGGACAAAAACAAGGCTGACATCTGGCTGGCCCTGAAGAGCATGACCTTATGTGAGACCATGTTAAAAACAATATTCAGACAATTGCCTTGATCTGCAACATAGCCCACACTGACATTATTGCCCCCTTAATGTTCAAGGTTTCAACAGCATTGCACAAAAGTTTTCATCCAATAACAAAAACAACATATCAACTTAAATGAATGTGAATTGACCAAGGTCCAGTTTTTCAAAGGAACTCAAAAGGTATGAGCCTGTCAGACCAGACCAATGAAAGACACAAGGTTATGAATAGGTAGTACTCAGCTCAAAAACCATTTTGTTCATGTTAGAAGGCAACACATTTTCTCTCCTTTCAATCAGACCTGAACAGAATTGTGGGGAGCGATGAAGAGAGTCCACGTCCCTATTCATGAAGTCCCAATTTGTCTGGTGATGTGGACTGCAGGGCCTAAAGAGCCATTCTGGCCTTGCCTTACCTCTCCGTCTGCCCAACCAGCCTTGTGCCGGCCGGGAGGTCACAGAGAGGACAAAACCAAAGTGAAAAGCTACACATTTAGTGTTAGCCCGACGTTCAGCTTCAGCATCTGAGGCCCACTGTACGAGACTGATATAAACTGTATACAGACTACCATCCTGTATTACACCAATACAAACACTGTATATAGACCACCAGCAAGAGGTCTCAAGCAGCTGCTGTGGAAATCTACTGAATACAAGTTCCTTTTGAGGCCCAAAAAAACTTTTGTCAATGTACAAACATACTCTTTTAGACATTTTTAATTGCATGCCAATGTTTGAGCCTTTTACAGTAGCAACATCATAATTAGTGTCAGAGACACTTTGTCAACAGTGTTTTAATTGACCCTTCGCTAAGCCCCGCCCCAGATTTTGGGCAACCAATCGCAGCGTTCCAATGGACAGCAACTACAGTGAGGGAAAAAAGTATTTGATCCCCTGCTGATTTTGTACGTTTGCCCACTGACAAAGAAATGATCAGTCTATAATTTTAATGGTAGGTTTATTTGAACAGTGAGAGGCAGAATAACAACAACAAAATCCAGAAAAACGCATGTCAAAAATGTTATAAATTGATTTGGGCAAACGTACAAAATCAGCAGGGGATCATATATTTTTTTCCCTCACTGTATCATCGAGTCCGACACCTCGGATAAGCTCACGTTTAAATCGCATGAAAGTCAATGAGGGCAATGGCAAAAACGGAGTTTTCTTCAACAGATAATAAACATCATACTTTTGCTACATTGTTTGCTAGCTCAGCTGATTAGCTAGCTCTCAGTCTCATTGACTTCCAGACGTTGCTAACACTACCTAGCTAGCTAGCCACATTAATATAACTTGTTTTCTCCAAATGTATGTTAGCTAGTGTTGTGTCTAAGGAATTTATGACTTTGCTAACGTTTGCAAATGGTATCTTAGAGGATGTTGACTCAGCTTAAGGGAGCATCTGGAGAGTAGTTCTATAGGGGCACCCTAAAGCCGAGGAAGTCTGTTAGGTGGAGTCCTGGGATTGGTCTGTAGGGGAAAACACCCATATTATGTTACATAGGGCATAAGATATAAATACCATGGTTAAAACAAAGGAGGGGGAGAATAACATATTACAGATTGGAGCCGGTTATTCTCCAGATATCGGAAGATATCTGTAAATTGACGCTGGAATCCTTTGATACAATAAACCTTTATAATCAAAGTACAGTGTCAGCGGAATTCTTGTTCTCACAGCATCTCAGCATAGTTTTCTCGACACCACAAAATGGCGACGAGGTATTGGTCGTGTTGCGTCTTTTCTCAGCGTTCCATTCATGGGCGCCGAGCTGACTCTAGCTCCAGAGTCCGGCAGATAAGGGTGAGTTTTCTCACTACTTTGGGCACTGGTTAGTTTGTGTGTCTGTGTGTGTGTGTTGAATGAATGCACCGTTAAGAACTTGCGTGTGTGCTTTGCTGTTATTTGCTGTGGGATAGGAGTCCGTTCTAAATTTCTAAATGTGTTTGCGCTGGTAACAACGAGTGTCTATAAGTATTGAAGAATAGAATGAAGGAATAAGGCCAAGGAAAATTTATACAAATTAGGACATTGCGAATCTATGGAAGCCCTCTAACGAGGCGATCATTAGGATGGGCCGAAAATCCTAAAAGCACATTAGGTGGGTTTAGGTCAGTCCCGGGGACTGTGGGTAGTGGTATATACATTCGATTGCAAGTTACCGCTCAACTTATAGTTGACGAATTATATGTTAGATGTAACCTCTCATTGGATGTCTGCGAACTCGTGGTAGCATAAATTTAGGAACAATGAAAAAACGGCGCAATGGAGGTAGAATACTGCCTTAGGGGTCCGTAGGAACGGAAAAAGCCTCTTAAACTGTGTATGTGTGTGTGAGTTTGGGAGAGAGAAAAATGGTGGAGTGGAGACGTCTCTGTTGTGTCTGAGCTGTGTGTCGACTCATGTTGGGATGGGATTTGTGTTGGAGATCTTGTGAGTCTCCGTGGGTGAGAACGTTGGTGGTTGTTAACTATATGTGAGCCCCCTGGAAGGACGTTAAGGTTAAAAATGTCATGACTCTCTATAAAAAGAGAACGTTTACTAACTATTAGAATATCATGAGCCTACAGGGAGGAGTTTTTAACAGTGTATAGAGATGTTTTGTAATGGATAAGAAAATAACTATAAATCTGCAGATTAGGATAAGTGAAGTTAAGAAACTTCAAAGTAGGATTTTGTGTTCCATGTTTTATGTTGGTTTGTGAGTTCTGTTAAGTGTTACTGTTTGTCTATGGGGGGGAAGAATGGAGGTACAGCGGGTCTGTCTACTTTCTGTTGTTTATGCTTGGAGAGAGCTGGGAGAGAGCTCCTTCCACTCTGAAATCACATTGGTGAATGTACTACGCAGAAGGAGGAGACAGAGAGAGAGAGAGGAGGTGCTGACAAGTACATCATGCGACAGAGTGTGCTGCAACGGATCAAGTCAAATCAAGGCTAGTACTGTTCTATTCACAAAACGTACCTTCCCATAGAGGATATTTTGGGTGCGTAGCATATTTGATGTTATGACAATTTGACAAGGACTTGGCAACAGACTGATCAATTGATGTAATTAAGAATTGCATTTTGGAGTTTTTGTTCATGAGTGGGTTTGATTAGAGTTCAGTGGGGAAATCGAGCACTGACATTATTCTGTAAAATTAAGGTAATTGGGTGCTTATTAAGCAATGGGTTTGTGAGTGCTGTAGTGTTGCTGGATTAGAGGTCTTTTATTTTTTGGATTGCTCTAAGGTGACTACTTTCATTTACTTTCCTGATCGGATGTGGTAAGATCGCCACTAATCAATAATTGGGTAAAATAAAATAAATAAATTGATGAATAAATTAATAGATAGATTGATTGATTAATTAATTAATTTGGGGAATAAAAAAAAAGAGGGAACTATAGGCTACATATTCTAAAATAATGAAATAATTCACAATAAAGGAATATAAAAGAGTTGTTACAAGGGGGAAAATGACATAAAAACGATGAAAGTAATTACTCCTGTTGATGTAGTAGAAAATAGTAATCCTTTAGTTAATGGTATTGCAAGGTTATCTGGAAAAGGGAATAAACGTTGGCATGACATTGAACAACCATGGCTAGTGGAAGGGATTCTTAACCCTGACGTCATCAACATGATGAAAGTGGTTGAATAATAGAGAGAGGAGAAGCAGAAACGACCATAAAGATGAATCCAAAACTCCAAAAGTAAGAAGAAAACGAGATGTCTGGAAACTAAGGGTGGAGTGAGGTTCAGGAAGATGGAACTTGAATATGATGAAGATGATGATGATGATGATGATCAGAGTGATTGAGAGGAGATCATGGGTGGATATGACTCTGTGATCAGAAGGAAGTGGCAAGAGAGGAAAGAAGGGGTGATGGAAGTTGAAGAAAGAAGAAGGATACTAGAGATTCGATCTCTGATGAAAGTGAAGATGGAAACAGTGATGAAGATTTGGAGATTAAAGGTGCTTTATGTTAAAGAGGATTTTATCCTACAATGATTAGCAAAGAATAAATAGAAAGAGATATAGACCGATGCGTATCATGCCTGGATAAAGCGAATAATTCAGAAGAAGTAAGAGAACTGGAACAACAACTCAAGAAGCTGAAGATACAGAAGAAAAAACTGCTGAGAAAAGGATCCCAAGAATTGGAGAAAAAGTATACATTGAGGCCAAGGAAAGAGGGCACCAGTAAGAAAATGATGCCAGTGATCATTCGAGGACAAAACCTAGAATATAAGCCTTTGCAAAATACCGATATGTCAGATATACTTGAGAAGTTGTCTACTCTTCAAGATGGAGCATATCCTTGGATTTCAAAAATTGGAAGAAATTATGGTGGGAACATAGTCTGCCATAGGAGACATTAAGAGACTTTTGGCTAATCTCCTTGGGATTCCAGATATGGAAGACATTTTTCAGAGAGCGGGACTTAATAGATATGTGGGGACTGAAGTGAATGACCCTGAATTGTTGGCTGCAAGTAGAAATAGGCTGTGGAGAGCACTGAAAGATAAGTTTCCAACAAATGTGCATCCTGATAACATTCTGATTGATCCACTAGGACAAAAAGAAAATCTGAGAGCCTATGTGTCAAGAGTTCATCAAGTGTGGAGAAATATTGCTGGAAATGATCCAGATGTGAGTCAAATTGAGAAGTCAATTTTGAGAGCTAAACTTTAGATGGGACTGCCCTCACCAGTAAGGAGCAAACTGGCAGAGGTGGTTGGACTTGGAAGCATGACAAAAGGTGTCTATAGAGATCATATAGCCCATCAAGTGGAGCTGTACAGGAAAAAAGGAAACACCACTAGAAAGAACAGGACCAAGAAACTCTCAGAAAACTTGATGAAATACAACTGGAGAATAAGAAGGAGAAGAAAAGCTTTGGTTATGAAGAATTAGTGTGCACCAAATCAACAATCACTGCCACAGCTTCAACTGAACAAGGTAAAATGCAATTGTACCAGCCACAACTAGTGGTACAAGTTGTTTCATATCCATAGCCAGTTTCTGGAAAGACACAGAATTGGAGAGGAAGAGGACGAGAAGGCTTAGAAAGAGGAAGAGGAGGAAGATTTAAGCCATACTTCCAGCAATCTTGAGAAGTGTGTTATGATTGTGGACAGGTTGGTGACTTTGCCTATGAGTGTAATGGGCCAGAAGGAAACACAAGAGGGAATTTCAGAGGAAGATACAGGAGCAAGTGAAGATCATCTGGAGGACCGGTGAACCCTTATAGGGTCAAGAAGCAAGGATTCTAGGGGTGCCTAGAAGATCCGAAAGGGGAGTGTCAGCTGGTAGCACCAGTTAGGGGGAAAAGATCCAACAATTGAGGTGAAAATAAACAACGGACTATGGGAAGTGATGATGGATAGCGGAAAGGCTTTTATCTGTGTTCAGCCTGAAGAGGTTACACATCTCACTATGTCAAATCAACTAATTAGGATAGGGATTTGAGGGAGTGAAACAGTTGATTAATCTTAAGGAACCAATTGAGCTCTGTTATGAAAATGAGAAAATTACAATACCCATACTGGTATCCGAACATAAACCTATTGCATTGTTGGGAAGAGATGCATTGTGGAAGTTGAATTGTACAATAAGATGTACACCAGACGGCTGTCTGGTAGAAGTGCCAAAGGAAAAGGTTTACCATTTGTTGATGATGACAGAGATGGATTTGTTTACAGTATTCTGGATTGGAAATCTCAGTGAAGATTTTTAGGAGCCAGACCACCTTGGAAGAATCAGTATCCATTGAAAGATGAAGCAATCCAAGGGATTGAACCACAAATTGAAGGACTTTCAAAAGCAGGTGTTTTGAAGACAATAGAAAAAATCCTTAGAGTAGGAATCAATTGTTGTCTTTGGGAGAAACCATGAGGGGTTGATAGTAGCGCCTCTGGACCTATTAGGTCTGATGATTTAGGAAGTTAGGGGTTAGCTAATGTTGCAAGGGGGGAGATTAGGAGAAAGATTATAAAGGAGTAGGGAATGTGTAGAGGTGATATTGCTCTCATGTGGAGAGATAATTACAGTGGGGAAAAAAAGTATTTAGTCAGCCACCAATTGTGCAAGTTCTCCCACTTAAAAAGATGAGAGAGGCCTGTAATTTTCATCATAGGTACACGTCAACTATGACAGACAAAATGAGAAAAATAAATCCAGAAAATCACATTGTAGGATTTTTAATGAATTTATTGGCATATGATGGTGGAAAATAAGTATTTGGTCAATAACAAAAGTTTCTCAATACTTTGTTATATACCCTTTGTTGGCAATGACACAGGTCAAACGTTTTCTGTAAGTCTTCACAAGGTTTTCACACACTGTTGCTGGTATTTTGGCCCATTCCTCCATGCAGATCTCCTCTAGAGCAGTGATGTTTTGGGGGCTGTTGCTGGGCAACACAGACTTTCAACTCCCTCCAAAGATTTTCTATGGGGTTGAGATCTGGAGACTGGCTAGGCCACTCCAGGACCTTGAAATGCTTCTTACGAAGCCACTCCTTCGTTGCCCGGGCGGTGTGTTTGGGATCATTGTCATGCTGAAAGACCCAGCCACATTTCATCTTCAATGCCCTTGCTGATGGAAGGAGGGTTTCACTCAAAATCTCACGATACATGGCCCCATTCATTCTTTCCTTTACACGGATCAGTCGTCCTGGTCCCTTTGCAGAAAAACAGCCCCAAAGCATGATGTTTCCAACCCCATGCTTCACAGTAGGTATGGTGTTCTTTGGATGCAACTCAGCATTCTTTGTCCTCCAAACATGACGAGTTGAGTTTTTACCAAAAAAGTTATATTTTGGTTTCATCTGACCATATGACATTCTCCCAATCCTCTTCTGGATCATCCAAATGCACTTCAGACGGGCCTGGACATGTACTGGCTTAAGCAGGGGGGACACGTCTTGCACTGCAGGATTTGAGTCCCTGGCGGCGTAGTGTGTTACTGATGGTAGGCTTGTTACTTTGGTCCCAGCTGTCTGCAGGTCATTCACTAGGTCCCCCCCGTGTGGTTCTGGGATTTTTGCTCACCGTTCTTGTGATAATTTTGACCCCACGGGGTGAGATCTTGCGTGGAGCCCCAGATCGAGGGAGATTATCAGTGGTCTTGTATGTCTTCCATTTCCTAATAATTGCTCCCACAGTTGATTTCTTCAAACCAAGCTGCTTACCTATTGCAGATTCAGTCTTCCCAGCCTGGTGCAGGTCTACAATTTTGTTTTTGGTGTCCTTTGACAGCTCTTTGGTCTTGGCCATTGTGGAGTTTGGAGTGTGACTGTTTGAGGTTGTGGACAGGTGTCTTTTATACTGATAACAAGTTCAAACAGGTGCCATTAATACAGGTAACGAGTGGAGGACAGAGGAGCCTCTTAAAGAAGAAGTTACAGGTCTGTGAGAGCCAGAAATCTTGCTTGTTTGTAGGTGACCAAATACTTATTTTCCACCATAATTTGCAAATAAATTCATTAAAAATCCTACAATGGGATTTTCTGGATTTTTTCTCAATTTGTCTGTCATAGTTGACGTGTACCTATGATGAAAATTACAGGCCCTCTCATCTTTTTTAAGTGGGAGAACTTGCACAATTGGTGGCTGACTAAATAATTTTTTTCCCCACTGTATTTGATACCATTCCATTCACTCCATTCCAGCAATTATTATGAGCCGTCCTCCCCTCACCAGCCTCATGTGGTGTAATTACATGGAGCCTTTATCTGTTCCATGCTGCACTACAGGCTGCCTGTGGACTCAATCACTTTGGGCATGTTCTGCTGTTGCTTGGAGACTGAATGATTTAACCCACACGTGTCAAACTCATTCCATGGAGGGCCGAGTGTCTGCGGCTTTTCACTCCTCCCTTGGACTTGAGTGATGAATTAAGGTCACTGATTAGTAAGGAAGCCCCCTCACCTGGTTGTCTTGGTCTTAATTAAAAGGAACAACTAAAAACCAGCAAACACAAGGCCCCCCATGGAATGAGTTTGACACCCCTGATTTAACCCATTAGCATCACCTGGACCAAGCATTCAGAAAGCTCTGTGTGACTGCATAGACGGTGAGGGGCTACTGTTCAATGTATGCTTGATTTTCAAGTGTTTTTACAGCTTTTTGTTGTATGTAATTTAGGCTGGGATTAATTTTTTCCAGACAGCTCTTTCAGACAGCAGCATGTGTGACACTTAACACTTGATTTAGAAAATTGGGAGTCCCACGATGTGACTGGATTGGTTATAAGCTGGCTGAAGTCATTCAGGGCACACAACCATAATGCTGACCTTACTATTGTTGTTTTAAGCTTTTGTTGTACTGTAATTTATTACATTTACATTTACATTTACAGTCATTTAGCAGACGCTCTTATCCAGAGCGACTTACAGTTAATTTATTTTACAACCCTAGGAAAACTAATAGAGCTGCTGGCACTGGGAGAATATCTAGAGGTGGGCATGCTGCGTTACTACTACTAGTTAGGTTGATGTTTGGGGTGATTGGGGTCGATGACAAATAATCTTGTCAGCGGGGCCGTCATGTGTGGCGGATGGGAGGCAGTTTGTGCTGCGGGGCCCAGTTAGTAATTAATCACTGTGTTACAGTAATACATTCCTTCGATCGGAGCGTCAGGGAATCATTTCTCTGGACAGTGGCCCATGAAAGGTCATCCAAACCGCCCGCCACCGGCCGGTCGGTGGTCATTCCGGGAGGTCCAGAGTTGCTGTAGTGGCACCAGGCACAAGGCTCATCCAGTCAATGCAACTTAATGATTGATGCACATATGAAATGAGTCACGGGAACATCACGACCAAGGTGGGATTGAATTATTGTGTTGTTGGAGTTCTTAGCCATTGCTATGAGTGAAATTCTGTCTACTGAAGCAGTACGGGTTCTCTGGAATATGGTACAACTAGTGCCAGGGATTCAGGTGTGCACAGTGTGACTGGAATTATAAAGTGCAAGAGATAGGACATTTGGTAAAAAATTTATAATTATAATAATAATAAGAAAATAACTGTGAGTCATTTCATAACTTATTGATCATCTGATTTACCAGCTCAATAAAATTATGTGATCATGACGATCCACCATCCAGTTCCTGATTGTCTGTGAAACTCTGTGAACATTGAATGCCGCCCCAGAGAAAAGCACTGAGCTCTAACACGTGACACGGGTTCAATCCACCGAACTAGTGTTCTTCTACACTATACATCACCATTCTCTGGCATATTTGCATTACTTACCATCCATGCTCTGTGTTGATACATACCTGGCCTCCCAATAGGCCTGTGTTGATCCCGGTCTGACAGTAAATCAATAAAATGCATTCCCTCAGCCTCAGCGCCGAAGGATATAAAAAAAATATTTTCAGCTCAGTCTCAGGAACATGAAAGGGATCGACATGTAAGGGCGTCGGCGAGGTTTAAGTTTGCCAGTCTTTGGTATAAATAAACAATAAAGCGGTCACTGAGCTTACTGAGGGATTTCTGCTATGCTATATTGAATTTTTCACAACCACCTGGGAGACATCTATTCTACCATAAGGAAGTTGTGTACATCTGTGGCCTGTTGGAGATGTACAGTGAGGGGAAAAAAGTATTTGATCCCCTGCTGATTTTGTATGTTTGCCCACTGACAAAGAAATGATCAGTCTATAATTTTAATGGTAGGTTTATTTGAACAGTGAGAGACAGAATAACAACAACAAAATCCAGAAAAACGCATGTAAAAAATGTTATAAATTGATTTGCATTTTAATGAGGGAAATAAGTATTTGACCCCCTCTCAATCAGAAAGATTTCTGGCTCCCAGGTGTCTTATATACAGGTAACGAGCTGAGATTAGGAGCACACTCTTAAAGGGAGTGCTCCTAATCTCAGCTTGTTACCTGTATAAAAGACACCTGTCCACAGAAGCAATCAATCAATCAGATTCCAAACTCTCCACCATGGCCAAGACCAAAGAGCTCTCCAAGGATGTCAGGGACAAGATTGTAGACCTACACAAGGCTGGAATGGGCTACAAGACCATCGGCCAAGCAGCTTGGTGAGAAGGTGACAACAGTTGGTGTGATTATTCGCAAATGGAAGAAACACAAAAGAACTGTCAATCTCCCTCGGCCTGGGGCTCCATGCAAGATCTCACCTCGTGGAGTTGCAATGATCATGAGAACGGTGAGGAATCAGCCCAGAACTACACAGGAGGCTCTTTTCAATGATCTCAAGGCAGCTGGGACCATAGTCACCAAGAAAACAATTGGTAATACACTACGCCGTGAAGGACTGAATTCCTGCAGCGCCCGCAAGGTCCCCCTGCTCAAGAAAGCACATATACAGGCCCGTCTGAAGTTTGCCAATGAACATCTGAATGATTCAGAGGAGAACTGGGTGAAAGTGTTGTGGTCAGATGAGACCAAAATCAAGCTCTTTGGCATCAACTCAACTCGCCGTGTTTGAAGGAGGAGGAATGCTGCCTAAGACCCCAAGAACACCATCCCCACCGTCATATATGGAAGTGGAAACATTATGCTTTGGGGGTGTTTTTCTGCTAAGGGGACAGGACAACTTCACCGCATCAAAGGGACGATGGACGGGGCCATGTACCGTCAAATCTTGGGTGAGAACCTCCTTCCCTCAGCCAGGGCATTGAAAATGGGTCGTGGATGGGTATTCCAGCAAGACAATGACCCAAAACACACGGCCAAGGCAACAAAGGAGTGGCTCACGAAGAAGCACATTAAGGTCCTGGAGTGGCCTATCCAGTCTCCAGACCTTAATCCCATAGAAAATCTGTGGAGGGAGCTGAAGGTTCGAGTTGCCAAACATCAGCCTCGAAACCTTAATGACTTGGAGAAGATCTGCAAAGAGGAGTGGGACAAAATCCCTCCTGAGATGTGTGCAAACCTGGTGGTCAACTACAAGAAACGTCTGACCTCTGTGATTGCCAACAAGGGTTTTGCCACCAAGTACTAAGTAATGTTTTGCAGATGGGTCAAATACTTATTTCCCTCATTAAAATGCAAATCAATTCATAACATTATTGACATGCGTTTTTCTGGATTTTTTTGTTGTTATTCTGCCTCTCACTGTTCAAATAAACCTACCATTAAAATTCTAGACTGATCAAGTCTTTGTCAGTGGGCAAACGTACAAAATCAGCTGGGGATCAAATATTTTTTTCCCTCACTCTATATGCACTGTACTCAAGCTCCCAGGTACATCCTGTGGGAAAGGCTTCGGTAGACCTACGGTATATTGGACACTTTAAACACTGCATTACACAGTGTGCAAGGAATCTGTGGCTTACATTGAAAACACAAATATTCTGAAGAGAATAGCCGATGCTACACCCATAGATACACTGCATAGTCTGTCAAACTTGGCATGAGATGTAGAATTTTAATGGATGAACTGATCCAAGGCTATTACACTCTTAAAATCCCAATTTTTGTCACAGAACATTTGGAGCCAAAACGGTGTACAGTTGACTAAACTCCTTTATCTACAGTAAAGCTCTGGCTTTTTCTCACATCACAATATTTCCCTACCCGCACAAGCTTTTCAGATCATCATACTGTAGACCTAAATCCCACAGTAGCACAAGGCGATTATCGAGGCCTTAGCTCTCTGGTACCATAAGGCTGTTGTGATGTTGTCTTCTGTTCTCTCCTTTCCTCAATTACTCCCTCCCTCTGTGATGGAGAGGAGAGATGAGGACGTCTCTGTCAGTAGCACAACCCAGTGAGGGTACATTGCAGAGTTAGTGGTGGTCCCCTTGGCAGGTGGTCTGATCCCCGATACAGATCTGTACTACAGGGATTACACACAGAGAGAGCTGAGGAGGAGCCTCCCCTCTGTGAGGAGTCAGGTCCCTGAGGCAGTCCCACCAATAAGCTCACAAACACCCTCTTCAAACAGCTAGTCTCTCACACACACAAACACACCATCTTCCTGTCTCTCTATTTCTTTAAAAAAAATCTATTTATCTTCCTCTCTTTCTCTCTCCTGTTATCTCCCTTGCTCTCTCTTTTGTTATCCCTGTATTTGTCTGTTTATCTCCCACTCTGCCACTCCCCCTCTGTCTCTCCTTCTCTGCATCTCACCAGATCTCTTGACCACATTCACTGCATCTCTCATCTCTCCCACTCCCCCTCCATTCCCCCCTGTTCCCTCTCTCTGTGATTGTGAGTAGATTCACTTATACAGTGCCTTCAGAAAGTATTCAAACCCCTTGACCTTTTCCACATTTTGTTGTGTTACAGACTGAATTTAAAATTGATTTAATGTAGATTTTTTTTGTCACTGGCCTACACACATTACCCCATAACGTCGAAGTGGAATTGTTTTTCGAAAGTTTTACAAATTAATAAAAAATGAAAAGTTTAAATGTCTTGAGTCAATAAGTATTTAACCCCTTTGTTATGGCAATCAGTTCAGGAGTATAAATGTGCTTAGCAAGTCACATAATAAGTTGTATGGATTTTTCAATGACTACCTCATCTCTGTACCCCACACATACAATTATCTGTAAGGTCCCTCAGTCGAGCATTGAATTTCAAACACAGATTCAACCAAAAGACCAGGGAGGTTTTCAAATGCCTCGCAAAGAAGGGCACCTATTGGCAGTGGCGTGTATACATGGATGCCAAGGGAAGCAAGGCTTTCCCAAAAAATAGACAAAAATAAATGAATAAATACAAAATAATTTATCTTTTGTCTCTCTGTGTTTCATAAATTAAAAATCGCAAGAGGCTGAATGTATCTCACCGGTTAAATCATCCGCGTGAACGAAACAGCGCCCCTCTGTATCTATCTGATGCTCTCTGGTCAGAAAGAGTATGACATTGTGCTGCCCGTAGCATTGAATGCAAGGGAAGCCAGCAAGCATTTAGCCTCCCTTGATCATTTTTTAAAATAATAGCCAATAAGCATTGAGCTAAACTGTTAATGGTCCTGGCACACCAAAAAAAAGTGTCAAGAGAAGCCAGTTTGGATTTGGATTCAGACCAATCATATCAAAAGCCAAATGTCATTATTGACAGAAAAAAACGTGAATTGTTGCATCTTGTTGTGTTGTTGTCCTCCGCTGGCTAGCTAGTTAGCTAAAATCAGCTCTTTCCTAAATTATCCATGGATGGAGATATGGATTTGGACTTGTGGTTTTACTTAATTCTCCGTACTGGCCAATGATTATAATGGCGATTGTGATCCAACCATAAATTCATACATTGCGCCCCTGGCCTGAGAGGATGGAAGTTCAACATATAGCTAGCTAGATGTAGTATGCTAATGTTAATTAGCGGGCCTGGCATATCGTTGCCCATGAAAGGAAGTTAGGCTAGCGAGCAAGTATTTTAGACAGGTAGTCTAGGACAACAAAAACTAAAAGCATGTACTGTATGACAGTCATAGACCGTTTAGGCAACATGACAGAGGAGGATGGCATTGGAGTTTCTCTACAAGTAGGGTGAGTCAAAAAAAATAATCTACTTGCACACACACACAGAAATCAGTACCATGGACAGCCACATCATATTTAGCTTACGTTGATTGAACTAAATAATTTTTGGTATCTTTTAGATGTCACTGTATTAGACTAAGCATAGGTGATTAGATGATGTTGAAATGTTGAAGTTGAAATGGTGCTGGAATAGTGGAGGCAGCTCCTGTTTTCTTTACGACTTGTGATAACTCTTTGTGGTTCTAAATCAATAGTTGTTTAGTAGTCCGAAAATGTTGGAAACATTACCATGCTGTAGGTCATATAACTGTTTGTTACATGCAATATGTTTTGTGGACTTCACCGGATGTTTCTCTCTGGTTTTGAAATGAAACAAATGTGTGGTTGAACATTCTGACACTGTGTCTTCTTATTGTCTCGGCCTTAGGCTTATATCACAGTGTCAAGGCATATGAACTAACTGTCACGATCGTTGATGAACGGGACGGACCAAGGCACAGCGTGATATGCGTACATGTTTATTTAAATGAATAAAGAACTGACAAAACAATAAACAAAGTCCAAGGTAGAACACAAAACATACCTACACAGAACAAGATCCCACAACCCACTAGTGCCAATAGGCTGCCTAAGTATGGTCCCCAATCAGAGACAACTAGCGACAGCTGCCTCTGATTGGGAACCACACTGGCCAACATAGAAATAGACATACTAGATTCTACAACATAGAACTAACACAACAAGGAATACACACACCCTGACTCAACATATAAGCGTCCCCTGAGTCAGGGCGTGACACTAACAGGTTATAGAGCAAACAAGTCAATTATCACAACACATTAGGTTGTAATATGGCTTTTTTTTCTGGATTGGCTTCCACCGTGATTTTACCCACGCACAGCTACTGCCTATTGGTAGATGGGTCTAAATCACTGGCTACTTTAATAAATGGAACACTAGTCACTTTAATAATGCCACTTTAATGTTTACATATCTTGCATTACCTATCTCATACATATATACTGTAATTCTATACTATCTATTGCATCTTAGACTATGCCACTCTGATAATGATAATGACATTGCTCATCCATATATTTATACATTCTTATTCCATTCCTTTACTTAGATTTGTGTGTATTAGGTTTTGTTGTAGAACTGTTAGATATTACTTGCTAGATATTGCTGCACTGTCGGAACTAGAAGCACAAGCATTTTGATACACTCCCAATAACATCTGCTAACCATGTGTATGTGACCAATACATTTGATTTGATTTGAAATGTAAAAAAGCTGAATTATACTTTGGATGGTGTATCAATACACCCAGTTACTGCAAAGATGCAGGTGTCCTTCCTAATTCAGTTGCCGGAGAGGAAGGAAAGAGCTACAGAGCTTAATGGCTGTGATAGGAGAACACTGAGGATGGATCAACAACATTGTAGTTACTCCACAATACTAACCTAATTGACAGAGTGAAAAGAAGTGAGCCTGTACAGAATAAAATATTCCAATACATGCATCCTGTTTGCAACAAGGTACTAAAGTAATACTGCAAAACATGTGGCAAAGCAATTCACTTTTTTTCCTGAATACTAAGTGTTATGTTTGGGGCAACACATTACTGAGTACTACTCTCCATATTTTCAAGCATAGTGGTGGCTGCATCATGTTATTGGTATGCTTGTAATCGTTAAGGACTGAGGAGTTTTTCAGGATAGAAAATAAACGAATTGGCGCTAAGCACATACAACACCCTAGAGGGAAAACTGGGTTCAGTCTGCTTTCCACCAGACACTGGGAGATAATTCACCTTTCAGAAGGACAATAACCTAAAACACAAGGCCAAATCTACACTTGAGTTGCTTACCAAGAAGACAGTGAATGTTCCTGAGTGGCCGAGTTACAGTTTTGACTTAAATCTTCTTGAAAATCTATGGCAAGACCTGAAAATGGTCTATCAATGATCAACAACCAATTTGACATAGCTTGAAGAATGTTGAAAAGAATAATGGGCAAATGTTGCACAATCCAGGGGTGGAAGGCTCTCAGAGACTTACCCAGAAAGACTCATAGCTGTAATCCAGAAGATTTAAGTCAAAACTGTAACTCGGCCACTCAGGAACATTCACTGTCTTCTTGGTAAGCAACTCAAGTGTAGATTTGGCCTTGTGTTTTAGGTTATTGTCCTTCTGAAAGGTGAATTATCTCCCAGTGTCTGGTGGAAAGCAGACTGAACCCAGTTTTCCCTCTAGGATGTTGTATGTGCTTAGCGCCAATTCGTTTCTTTTTTATCCTGAAAAACTCCTCAGTCCTTAACGATTACAAGTATACCAATAACATGATGCAGCCACCACTATGCTTGAAAATATGGAGAGTAGTACTCAGTAAAGGTGATTCTAACATGTATTGACTCAGGGGTTGAATACTTACCTAATCAAGATATATTAGTGTTTAATTTTTCGTATTTCTTTTTTCGTATTTTTTTCCCACTTTGACATTACAGAGTATTTTGTGTTGATTGTTGACAAAACATGACAATTTCTAAATGACATCTTAATCCCACTTTGTAACACAACAAAATGTGGAAAAAGTAAAGGGGTCTGAATACTATCTGAAGGCACTGTAGCTAACTCACTCTGCTCATCCCGTAGCGTCGACTGCTGACTGCTCAGCTGTGAAATTCCAGGAGTTGGGAAACACGGGAAAGAGATTGGGGGATAGGGCTTCATTTTGATTATAACTACAGAGAAAAACACTCCGCCTGTTCCCTCTCCTATCCCCGTTTTTATTCATGACAGATTCGGATGACACCGCCTGGTAATGACACCGTGTTCGCCGAAGGAGTGCAGTGTCACGTTGAGTCTCTTAGTGGGACTCGGAAAACGAGAGCCCTTCTTTCATCTCTGATGCTTTACAGAGACTAGCAGCACCTACCTTTAGATCCCACCGCTTGGTCTGTAATCAGGAACCATCTCGTAAATCTCTCTCTCAATGCATTGCGTACTAATTAAACAGATTGTAACTGTGTTTTGACACAAATTGATCTCACTTTCAACCTCGCGACTGGAAACGAGAGGAGCTGAGGATTCTGTCTCAGAAGTTTCTGCTTCAAAGAATTTCCAAAAGTTTGATAACCAGTGGGACTCTCAGCAGGTTCAAAATAATGAACACGAAATGACTGCATGATGATCACGTGTCTCTTCAGCCCCACACTAAATTGTCTTACGCAAAGACAAGCACAAACATCTTATTCTTCCATAGACCAAATACACCTACTAAGTCTTTTTATGTGACCCAGACAAGATGCATTGAATAATCATCCAATGGAACATTGGTTTCCAACTTCCTGTTTATAGTTGGTATAAAGTAAGGCACAATTGGACAGATGATCCAACTGAAAAAAAGATGGAAGAAATATGCTAGACAAGATCTATAAGATACGTATCTCTCATGGATAGAAGCACATAACATAAATGGTAGTAGCGTCTGTCAACAGACTGTGGGATGTGACAACTAACAAGGAACTTTGTTCCAGTACGCTTATTTTTCGTCACTGATCATTTGGACAAATCACAATTTTGCAGGAGCTCGCATCTTTCAAATTTCAGAAGGGGAGGGGACATTTGGGCCATAAACATGCCTGATATTTGCAGAGAGTTTCCGTTTAGGGGTTTGGAGACTTTATATGTCGCGTTAGTGTCTCTCTCTTAACATCTCCCCCCAGAATTTAATTGAGCATCTGACGCAATTATGCAAGATTTTAGTTCTGGGTCTCCGAGATTAATGAGATACTGAAATGCTGTACAGTTCAGGACGGCAAATAAATTAACCCAATTCCCTTCTAAATTGTTTAATGCCATTGCTGACGCGTTCTGGAGCAAGCTCCTTCATCAAATAACTATTAGATACATTTTCATATCACTTTCATGTTGTAGCATGTGTGTCATTTATATCCTTGTACCCCACTCTTATGCCTTAGATCATTAGACAGATGGGATTGCGTATGCTGTACTGTAAAATGGCAGATCAAGATTATTTTCTCAGTACAACACACATTAGTTGATCTCTTCACTACCTATATTATTCTTGGGTATTGTGTATGAATGTGTATCACCATATTGTGTATGTCACAAGGACATAAAAAATCTTCAGCAAAGCTCTTTGTTAAACACATTGTAGTGGTGTTGTACATTTTGTAAATAGTGTGGATTCGAATGAAGCTAGGACATTCATACAAAGAGTGAGTTAGTTGTTAAAATTGAACTGTTGGCATACACAGTTTTCTTAATGAGAGAATGAGCATGTGTGTTGTACTGAGAACATGTCAGCCCTCAGAATCAAGTAGAACATCATCCATAGACAAAGCAAAAATATCCTATTCATTTTTTGAGTGTTAATTCTGTAATTGTTTTGACTATCTCCTGAGCCCTGTTACTTTTTTAAAATATATATTTTCTTTGTTTGTGTTTGTTGAGAGTTAATACAGTAGTCCTAGCTACAAATTGTAACATTTTGACTGTATCTCCTGAATCATGTTGACTAATTGAGACAAAGATTCCTCTCTGGGGTTTTTCACTGCTAAATGTATTTATCTAATTAACTTGTCAGCTGCATGTATAAAATGAGCGTGGTTGATAGTGACTGTAACCCCAAAAGAAACACAATGGCCCAAACAAATCATTAAACAGGGAAATTATACTCTTGCATAATGAATGTGCAAATAATGAATGGCATATTTTCCCAAATGGTGAGGATAGATCCGATGATCAGATGATTGCATTATGATTAGGCATATCACATTAGTCATACTCTTGCTCTATCATATTACTTCTCCCATACAAATTGATTGGCTACATCGTATACAATGGCTGAGAAAAATGTCTTGATAAGATAATGAGTGGTGGGTACCTAGAATGTTTTTCTCTTTCTAGGCTATATGTAAACAGTTCTCTTCAAAACGACAGTCATTCTTCAGTCATGACTATATTACATATCCAGTGTTCTTGGTCTTTCTAAAGAAATGCCATTCCATTACACTGACTATCAGAAGCATTACATAAAGTACACAAAGTAACCTACAGATTCCAGCTACACAGGCACTACGATCAATACTGCTGTGGGAAAGAGAAAAAATACTATTGTTGTGATCTGATTGTTCCCTCTACCTTCCATTGCATTGCTTCATTAGTTGTTGCCGGGCTTAAATGCTCCTAAATCATCCCTATTACTGATCTCGCCCATGTACAGTAAAGGCTCAGCGTCGCCTTAGGAATGAGACCTTAGAGAGAGGGGGTGGTGGATAAGGAGAATCTAACTTAGGATATACAGTATGTAGGTGAATATAACCCATACATGCCTGACAGTGGTGTGGCAGTGACACTGAACATCAGAGAGGAACACATAAATCCTCAGTGGCGACACATCATTCAGGGCAGGTGGGGCATGTTGTTTTGACATTAATACGTGTCACATATCAGTTTGCAATTAATGTTTAAAAAATTAAAATAATTGAGTTAATAAAGCTGCATACACACATGGTCTCTTTTTTGCTTTCTTGAGTAAGGCAGCTCCAAAATGCAGGTGTTTCAGCCTAGCTCAGTGCTTTCTGTGGTGGTGGGGCGGCCAGCGGAAAATACAGAGGGTAGGGGTTGGTAATGTTCTCTAATTGCGCCGTGATTGGCTTAGTGTTCTGTCACTCATGGGGACACTCCGTCACCGCAAAATCTACGGGTAGAGCAAAAAAATTCAAGCCCCTTGGATGCTGCCATAGACTTACATTAGAAGTGCCCATCTAAGAAGGCTCAAGGTCATTGGCCACAGATAAAATGACGTCAAATCACGTTATATCTACCGTAGCTTTGATTGGACTCATCATGTCAACATCATACTTTAAAAATCTTAGCTAGCAAGCTAAACAAGCAGTCATCATCATGCATCAAGTCGGCAATTTACTGGCAAATCCTTTTCAGTCCTTGTCATATGAAGAGAAATTATAGATAAAACGTATCGGTGCTCATCGGCCATAAACATTACACAACAAGTTGGAAATCGCAAATTCAACAATGAGTGCTAAGGCGCCACTGCAGGCCCGGGTTCGATCCCAGGCTGTGTAGCAGCCTGGCTGTGACCGGGAGACCCATGAGGCGGCGCACAATTGGTCCAGCGTCGTTCGGGTTAGGGGAGGGTTTGGCCAGCCGGGATGTCCTTGTCTCATCGTGCTCTAGCGACTCCTTGTGGTGGGCCAGGGACCTGCAAGCTGACCTCAGTTGTCAGTTCGACAGTGTTTCCTCTGACACATTTGTGCGGCTGGCTTCCGGGTTAAGCGAGCAGTGTGTCAAGAAGCAGTGCGGCTTCGCTCTCAACCTTCGCCGAGTCCGTAGGGGAGTTGCAGCGATGAGACAAGACTGTACCTACCAATTGGATATCACGAAAAAGGGGGTAAAGCCATGGCCCAGAAAAGTTTGAATACATTGGCCATGCTGTCAATCCAGCATGACTTCTGCCGCATTCAAAACAAACTGGAAACTAGGAATTGGGAAATCTCAGACTTCAGTGAGTTCAAGACAACTGGGAACTCTGATAAAACTAGCTCAGACTGGGAAAAAAATTTAAATAATTTTCAACTGTCATCCAACTCGGAATTTCAACGTCGGGATTTTGGGCCTCTTTCTAGAGCCCACATGAAGGACCGCTGCGCCACCTTCCTGTTCAAGTGAGCACAGCACAACAAGCTGAGTCCAAAAATGTATTGTATGCTGCTGCATAAATGATGTAATATGCCAGGGAGAAATGTACCTTACCGTACCTAAGAAAGTAATACTAAGTGTATGTTGTGTAGTAAACTGTTAGTAGCCCATGTGCCTCTCCCTAATAATTTGGTCCCTTTTCCCCTCATAATTTAGCCTACCGTTCTGACTTGGTGGTGCACTTGTAGCCTATAGCCTGTTTTAGAGAAATGTAATCATCAAATATTGTAAGAGCTTTCATTGTCTGCTTAGAAGGGCTTTATTTATCCTATGGTTCTGACTTGGTGTAAAGGGAGAATACTGTAAGAATGGCCCATGTTCTGAATTCTGTCGCTGTACATTTCAAAAGTGATGAACAAGTAGTTATATTGACTACGTTTGTTCTAGCTCGCTCATTAATGTCTTAATCCTAATTACGGATTGCCTCTTATCCGCAAGTCATCCCCTTATGCCATAGTTTGTACATCGCAATTGTCAGTAGAAACCATATTTGTTTAAGCAAGTCAGCCATAACTGCTATGGTTTTTTTAAAGGCAGTAAATGAGGATGAATGAAGTGTTTTCGCTGCCAGACAAGGTTCCGCTGATAGCCAGGTGTAGCAGTGGTAAGGATTCACTACATAGTGCTGAAAAGAAAACTCTGCTGTTGGGACAGCTTATGTAGGCCCTAACAGTTTGTGGGCACCGTTTGTCACCGTTATAGTGCAATTAATGTATTGTTTAATGTTGTGTAGTGGCTTTGCTGGCATGCATCCCAATTTTTGAGGGGAGAGTTTGCCCCACCAAGATTTACATGCTAAAATCGCCACTGTAAAGCCTACATACTGTTAGGTCTACAATGGCATGACAGAAATATTATGTGACACCTGTTATAACTAGTCCTGTCAGTTATATTAATTATATGAGAAATAACCTCACACTGTTGTGATTCTGCCATAATTCTGAAGCCAGTTGAAAGGATTTCAGTTGTTCTGTTAGTTTCCTTTCCGACCGAGAGCACCAGCAAAACTGTTGACTGGAATTGTAAAGGGAGGCTATATACCTGGTAACTTTCTAAGTTTACCAGTAAACTACCAGAATTACCAGAAACTACCGGAATAGTATCACATGACATCTAGTGACGTTTTTGGGTACTTCAGATTATCACAGTTGTCTGTAATTATCTCTGGCCCTTTGTGTGGTCTTATGGCTGCGTTTACACAGGCAGCCCAATTCTGATCTTTTGCCCAGTTATTGGCTAAAGAGCTGATCTGATTGGTCGAAAGACCAATTAGTGGGAAAAAAATATCAGAATTGGGCTGCCTGTGTAAACGCAGCCTATCACAAATATAAAATAATCAAATAAGATAATTTAAAAATATGAAATAGAATGACAAAGCTGTAAAACATTATCCTAAATTTAAACCATCAACTTATTGAATGCCATTGGTGTTTAATATGAGGGTTTCAGAATGAAATATCCTTTATATGTTTTTACACACTTACTTTACTATGTCAATATGATGTAAATGTTTTGGTGCCAAACTGGTGGCAATTGTGAAAAAACTCAATAGTTGGAAGAGTTGCAGAGTTTTCATTAATTAGGCTATTTTCTCTTTAACCATATGGTCTATCCACTAGAAACTTGTGTACAACATGGTCTATATATTAATCTTTTTTTGTTGTTGTTGTTCTTCAAGTATAAATTACCAAAGTGTTCATAGATTGTCTGTTAATTACCAACATTACAGAAGATTCTGGTAACTTTGGTAAATTACCGGTAGTTTTGCAACCCTAACTGGAAACATCAACCTTCCAGATATGCCTCTAACATCCATAAAGAGCAGACTACAACCCACAGAAGGGGTAAGAGTGACACCTAGCGGTTGTAAAAATTTGAATTTGCAATGTAATAAGACATTTCCAATGGCCTCAAGGCCAGGTCCTTCATAATGTAAATGTAGATGTCCTTCCAGTGAACTACAAATAATGTTTAAGTCCATCAATGGTTAGGTCACTGTGGTAAGGGACAGTTTGATTTAAAATCCACTAATATCAGAGTATATTGTTTATGGAAATTATACTGAAGTATACTGACATTATTTTCATAGAAGCAAAAATGTAAAGTCAAGAATGAAATTTCAATAGTCTATTGACTTTGATATAGATTTGGAAACATCTTTCACAGTGACAAGAAAAAAAGCAATATTGGAGCGTACAGTAGGCCAGTATGAAAAATGTATGCACTCACTAACTGTAAGTCGCTCTGGATAAGAGCGTCTGCTAAATGACAAAAAAATTAAATAAATAAAAACACAAAATATTCAATAATAGGACCGTGGGGTTACAGCCACCAGAGGGTTAAGTGGCCACAGAGAGAGCCCATGCAGTGCATTGTGTCTCCCTGTCTGCCAGTCCATGGTGGACTGAGATGCAGCAGCCAAGTGCCCTCAGAGCCTCTCGTGGAGGACGAAAACGAACATCTAAAGAGATTGGTTTCAGAGTATGCAGAAAACTAATTACAAGCAATAAATTAATTTCACGTTGTCGCTTTAGAATTAATTGCATATTTGAAGACCTGACTGGAAGAGATGGCTCAAGCGGTGATAAGAGTGGACAAAGTGTTGTATTAATTTATGTACCAATGGCAACGCCGCGCTGGAGGTTGCACTTCATGCTCCTTAAAATAATGCGCAAAACCTCATTTAATTGCTGCTTAAGTATTTTCATCATACATCTTATGTGGCCTATCTACAGGCTATAAGTGTTCAGATTGCCTCAGCCTGTCACTTTGTTCTAAAGGTTGGTGTGGAATAAAACCAGGGAAAGAAAGAAACAACTGTAATCTCCCAGTCATCTTGACTGACAGTCTGCTAGCCTCGCTTCAACTTCTCACCTATGAGGCACCCATTTTGAGCTGAGGTGATACATTTTTACATCATGCAGCTGGGGATAATAATAACAACTGTTGTTACCAGGTAACCCTGACTACCAGACGTCCCTCAGGAGCACGTGACATTGGAGTCATTAGAAATGAATTTATCGGCCTCCCGAGCGGCGCAGCCGTTCAATCCCAGGCTGTATCACAACCGGTCGTGACCGGGAGTCCCATAGAGCGGCGCACAATTGGCCCAGCGTCGTCCGGGTTAGGGGAGGGTTTGGCCGTGGGGGCTTTACTTGGCTCATCGCGCTCTAGCGACTCCTTGTGGCGGGCTGGGTGCCTGCAGGCTCGGTCATCAGTTGAGCCTGACGGCTGGCTTCCGGGTTAAGCCTGCGGGTGTTAAGCAGCGCGGTTTGGCAGATCATGTTTCGGAGGACGCATGACTCGACCTTCCTGGTGTTTGTGACGCTCACCGTTTGGTGAGACATAGACCTACTTGAGTAAAAGTATCTGGTTTTAAATGTACTTAAGTACAGTGGTGGAAAAAGTACTCAATTGTCATACTTGAGTAAAAGTAAATGCTATACAGTACATTAAATTCCTTATATTAAGCAACATTTATTTATTTATTTTTACAGACAGCCATGGGCACACTCCAATACTCAGACATCCTTTACAAACACATTATTTGTGTTTAGTGAGTCCGGCAGATAAGAGGCAGTAGGGATGACAACAAGTAAAATATTGATAGGTGCATGAATTTGACCATATTGCTGACCTGCCTGAGCATTCAAATACTTTTGGGTGTCAGGGAAAATGTATGTGAGTAAAAAGTGCATATTGTCTTTAGGAATGTAGTGGATTAAAAGTAAAAATATAAATTGTAAAGCACACATACCCCAAAAAACTACTTAAGTAGTACTTTAAAGTATTTTTACTTAGTTACCTCACACCACTAACCAGTGGCAATGGCAAGACAGATAATACCATTTCTGTTTTGTTGAGCTTTGACACAGAGTTTCTACCTGATAAGGTCAGGTTAGTTTATACTTGCTATTCTGTGAGGGCCTATGTTCCAAAAAATATATAAATAAATGTATATTTTTTATTTATCAGGGGTGTTGCAGCACCCTCAGCACCCCTACTTCCCGCAGCTATGTTTAGGAGCCAAGGATTCAGACATGTTGAAGCAGTGTGTAGAAGGGAGATCCCACAATGTGAGAAATGTGCAGGAAGGCATAGTCTGAGGGAGTGTACAGTTGGGATAGAGAAAGCACTGTGTGTCAACTGTGGGGGCACCCATGCAGCTGGGGATCCGAAGTGCCCTGTGAGAAAGAGACAGGTTGAGATTACCAGAGTTCGAGTGGGGCAGAACGTTTCCTATGCTGAGGCAGTGAAGGGACTAGAGGATAGCCGAAGGGTGAGTGATTCGACTGGGACCTGGGTTTTGAGAGAACGGGTTCCATCCTCCCAGGCCGACGGCCTGGTGTAGGATCTGTTAGGGTCAAAGTAGTGGGAAGGGGTGGTGGAGTGTGTTGGGGATAGTGGCGTACAGTATATGTAGGGTTAGATGGTGGTGCAATTTCTTTCTCCCCATTCCCCTATTCCCTTTGTTTTGTGAAGAAGATTTACAATTCACACTCCGACCTGTGAAAGACAGCAATACACAACAAAGCGTATAGTCTGCCGGAAAACCACACAAAGAAGTCACTAGGGTCAATTGAACAAAGCTGACAAAAAAAGACTACGCACATTTGACAGTTGCGTCACGCACAAAAATATTTTGCCGGGGTAAATAAGAAGCGGTAAAGAGGTCAATGGAACTCGACCCAAACAATGGAAATGCCACAGAAACGTGTGGGGGAAAGATCCCAAATCTCCTCATTGCCCTCCAGCAAAATGGGCCTACATTTAAGCTAGTGTTTATACAGTATGTGTATTTCACACTATGTTGAAGTACAAATCTAAGTATAATGCTTCTATGGATGTCAACCCCAATACATGTTCATGTTATCGTCACCAATCAACTGCATTGCAGTTAAAAACGACTTTGACTACCACCACCAATTTCTACATGCTAGCTATGCTACCAGCTTATACGAACAGGAGTTAGCATTTAGCAGTCACTTCTTCTAAACCTGAAAAGGAACAACTTCTAAATGTTATGCATAGAAAACAGCCAACTATATCCAAATCGGACTTTAGTAACCACATTCTGGGCCTGTTACAATACATCAATCATGACAGATTTGATGAATATCCACTTTGTTAGATGAGATTAGTTGAATGTACGCCAATCCGGTGTCCTTCTTCTAACTTGGTTCAAAATATATCCCATCTTCAACCTAGTCTTCTATCCCGCACGGTCTGCGTTCCAGTGACCTCTTTACAGCATGAGCAATAAGCATGACGCATTTTGATTATGAAGTAGTTCTGTGTACAAAAGCGAATGCTTATTTGGACCATGCCTGCCAGGCTTTGCTTCTGTAAAATACTAGTAATTCAAAGAAAAATAAGTATTTAAAAAAAATACATTATTTAATAATAAAAAGTATTAGGTCATTCATTGTCTTATCCAAGAACAGTTTTACTGTCACTGGGGAACATTAAAAAAATATATATATATATTTGGTTTGAGGTTATTTGTAAGTCTGTACTTAGAATGCCTTCTTATTAAATTTGGGTCAACTGTTCTTTTCTATTATTTTCTATTATTTCTAAATGCAGAAGAACTGCTGAAGTCATTTTTGTGGATTAAAAAAGAAAAAGAGAGTCTTTCAAGATAAAACTAATTGGCTCCTGTGGGAATTTGAGCAGAAATCTTTGATGTGGCTGCTCTGCTCCCAACTCTCTAGCAAGGCTCCTTTACATGAAAGAAAAACTACATGTTATTGCGTAATCTTCTCATAATTATGACAGTAATTGTAATCTTACCAGATAACATGGTATTTTTTAAAGCACTTCACTGTTTGATCGTTGTAAGGTATTTCAGACTTTTACATTAATTTCATTCCCTTTTTAATGTCCACTGTCATTTTTGATATTCATCACCCACATTTGCTTGACAGATGTTCCAACCTGGACCTTCTAATTATATGTCTCTAAGACATCCTCAGAGTTATTTTAATTAAATTGAGAAATGATAACTTCAAATCTCCTATGCTGTAACACTGTACACTTCCACCATGGGAACGTAGCACTATTTTCTTTAAATATGCCTATAGGCCTACTCTGTATAACGATTCTAATCACTGTTAGATTGAAACCACCCTCTGTCAAAACAGTTATGGTAAGAGAACCACTTTTTTTATTAGTAGGGTTTACACTATTTGTATTAGGCTGTGTTTAGACAGGCAGCCCAATTCAGATCCTTTTTTTGACCAATCAGATCAGCTCTGAAAAAGATCTGATGCAACTGGTCAAAAGACCAATTAGTGGGGAAAATAAATATCAGAATTGGGCTGCCTGTGTAAACACAGCCTAACACTGAGATCAGCATATGTATCTAGTCTGGGTGTGCTCCCTGTGATATTAAGCTGTGTTCTATGCTATGTAACATTTGGGCGAATTTATATGGCTAAGTACAAAGTATATATGATATATAGTACCAGTTAAAAGATTGGACACACCTACTCATTCAATTGTTTTTCTTTATTTTTACTATTTTCTACATTGTATAATAATAGTGAAGACATCAAAACTATGAAATAACACATATGGAATCACGTAGTAACCAAAAAAGTGTTAAACAAATCAAAATATATTTTAGATTCTTCAAAGTAGCCACCCTTTGTCTTGATGACAGCTTTGCACACTCTTGGCATTCTCTCAACCAGCTTCATGAGGAATGCTTTTCCAAGAGTCTTGAAGGAGTTCCCACATATGCTGAGCACTTGTTTGCTGCTTTTCCTTCATTCTGCGGTCCAACTCATCCCAAACCATCTCAATTGGGTTGAGGTCGGGTGATTGTGGAGGCCAGGTCATCTGATGCAGCACTCCATCACTCTCCTTCTTGGTCAAATAGCCCTTACACAGCCTGGAGGTGTGTTTTGGGTCATTGTCCTGTTGAAAAACAAATTATAGTCCCACTAAGCGCAAACCAGATGGGATGGCGTATCACTGCAGAATGCTCTGGTAGACATGCTGCTAAGTGTGCCTTGAATTCTAAATAAATCACTGACAGTGTCACCAGCAAAGCACCATCACACTTCCTCCTCCATGCTTCACGGTGGGAACCACACATGCGTAGATCATCCGCTCACCTATTCTGCGTCTCACAAAGACACGGCAGTTGGAACCAAAAATCTCAAATTTGGACTCATCAGACCAAAGGACAGATTTCCACCTGTCTAATGTCCATTGCTTGTGTTTCTTGGCCCAAGCAAGTCTCTTCTTCTTATTGGTGTCCTTTAGAAGTGTAGTGGTCTCTTTGGAGCAATTCCACCATGAAGGCCTGTTTCACACAGTCTCCTCTGAACAGTTGATGTTGAGATGTGTCTGTTACTTGAACTCTGTGAAGCATTTATTTGGGCTGCAATCTGAGGTGCAGTTAACTCTAGTGAACGTATCCTCTGCAGCAGAGGTAACGCTGGGTCTTCCTTTCCCGTGGCGGTCCTCAGGAGAGCCAGTTTCATCATAGCGCTTGATGGTTTTTGCGACTGCACTTGAAGAAACTTTCAAAGTTCTTGAAATGTTCCGGATTGACTGACCTTCATGTCTTAAAGTAATGATGGACTGTCATTTCTCTTTGCTTATTTGAGCTGTTCTTGCCATAATATGGACTTGGTCTTTTACCAAATAGGGCTATCTTCTGCATACCACCCCTACCTTGTCAAAACACAACTGATTGGCTCAAACGCATTAAGAAGGAAAGAAATTCCACAAATTAACTTATAAGAAGACACAAGGCACACCTGTTAATTGAAATGCATTCCAGGTGACTACCTCATGAAGCTAGTTAAGAGAATGCCAACAGTGTGCAAAGCTTTCATCAAGGCAAAGGGTGGCTATTTGAAGAACCTCAAATAGAAAATATTTTTTGATTTGTTTAACACTTTTTTGGTTACTACATGATTCCATATGTGTTATTTCATAGTTTCGATGTCTTCACTATTATTCTACAATGTAGAAAATAGTAAAAATAAAGAAAAACCCTTGAATGAGTAGGTGTCCAAACTTTTGACTGGTACTGTATATATGTTTGTATCTTGAGCACATGAATGTAGTCGTCAATGATTGTGACCGTACCCTTTGACAGACTAATAAGTCAGATTTCATGCAATATCACTCTGTTGCCAGTTGGTGGAGCTGAATATTTGTTCAAGGCATAAAAATAGATACAGTGACTTCATATTCATACCCCTCGACTTATTCCACATTTTGTTGATACGGCCTGAATTCAAAATGGATTACATTTCTCACCCATCTACAAACAATACCCAATTATGACAGAGTGAAAACATGTTTTTAGAAATGTTAGCAAATCTATTGAAAATTAAATACAGAAATATCTCATTTACACAAGTATTCACACCCCTGAGTAAATACTTTGTAGAAGCACCTTTGGCAACGATTACAGCTGTGAGTCTTTCTGGGTACGTCTCTAAGAGCTTTCCACACCTGGATTGAGCAACATTTGCCCATTATTCTTTTCAAAATTCTTCGAGCTCTGTCAAATTTGTTGTTATCATTGCTAGACAACATTTGCAGGTCTTGTCATAGATTTTCAAGTAGATTTAAATCAAAACGGTAACTTGGCCACTCAGGACCATTCTTTGTCTTCTTGGTAAGCAACTCCAGTGTAGATCTGGCCTTGTGTTTTAGGTTATTGTCCTGCTGAAAGGTGAATTCATCTCCCAGTTTCTGTCTGAAAGCAGACTGAACCAGGTTTTCCTCTATGATTTTGCCTGTGCTTAGCTCCATTCCATTTTTTTTCTATCCTGAAAAACTCCCCAGTCCATTACGATTACAAGCATACCCATAACATGATGTAGCCACCACTATGCTTGAAAATATGGAGAGTGGTACTCAGTAATGTGTTGGATTGGATTTTCCCCAAACATAACACTTAGTAGTCAGGATTTTTTTTTGTTCAGTATTACTTTAGTGCCTTGTTGCAAACTGGATGCATGTTTTGTAATATTTATATTCTGTACAGGCTTCCTTCTTTTCACTCTATTAATTAGGTTAGTGTTGTTGAGTAACTACAATGTTGTTCATCCATCTTCAGGTTTCGCCTATCACAGCCATTAAACTCTATAACTGTTTTAAAGTCACCATTGGCCTCATTGTGAAATCCCTGAGCGCTTTCCTTCTTCTCCGGCAACTGATTTAGGAAGGACGACTGTGTCTTTGTAGTAACTGGGTGTATTGATAAACCATCAAAAGTGTAATTAATAACTTCACCATGCTCAAAGGAATATTCAATATCTGTTTTTTTTCTTTATTTTATACCCATCTACCGATAGGTGCCCTTCTTTGCGAGGCATTAGAAAATATGTGTTGTATACAGAGATGAGTTACTCATTCAAAAATCATGTTAAACACTATTATTGCACACAGAGTGAGCCCAAGCAAATTTCTAAAAACATAATTCCACTTTGACATTCTGGGCTATTGTGTGTAGGCCAGTGGCACAAAATGTAAATTGAATCCATTTAAAATCCGGGCTCTAACACAACAAAATGTGGAAAAAGTCAAGGGGTGTGAATACTTTCTGAATGCATTGTATACATATTATGTTAATTACGCACATTACGCATTGTGGGAGTGGATACAATACAAAACATGGCTATACAAAAACACCTATAAGCATAATCAATAATCAGAGAGGTACATGTAGGCATCAAGGATTAAATTCATATATACAAATCGGGCCGGGTGCATGCAATTTATTATGCAACTTGTTGAGCACATTTTTACATCTGAACTTATTTTGGCTTGCCATAACATAAAGGGGTTGAATACTTATTGACTCAAGACATTTTAGCTTTTCATTTAACTAATTAGAAAACATTTTGAAAAACATAATTCCACTTTGACACTGAGGTATTGTGTGTAGGCACGTGAGCAAAAAACTCAATTGTATCCATTCTAAATCAAGCTAACACAACAAAATGTGGAAAAAGTCAAGGGGTGTGAATACTTTTTGAAGGCACTGTACATATTACTACTTGGAAATAACCTGTTTTTGCATGGACATTACCCCTATGGATTAAGGAAGGATCACATCCAGGTCATCAGCCAATGAATTATACTCGTGAGCAAACATTTCATAACTGCAGGTGGCAGGCAGTAAATAGCCAACCTTGGCTTTATACCTGTTCAAAAACACACTCCAGGTGGCAGTACGCAACTGTTCAGTTTGTTTACCAAGTCATAGAAGTAGTAGAAGAAAATAGATTACTTCAAAATGTAGATGGCCTCAATGGTGCTGCCCATGCCCTCACAGACGCCATAATGGGACAGATACAATTATGTGTTGTCTAAGTCTATGGTTCAAGGGTGAATAAAGTGTCCTTAGTTACAGTACCTTGTGATGTCACAGTTATTGTGCAAGGCTATATGTACTGTACTGAACGATGAACCACACCCTCTTAATCATTCACCAGGCTTATCTAGGCATGAGTAACAATATTTCAACGCTAATCCACTCTTTCTCTCTCACACTCACATGCTCCCTCTCTCTCTCACTCACATACTCTCTCTCTCTCTCTCCCACCCTCCCTCTCCTTAAAATGAAGGATTTACAGTAAAACAGCATGACCAACGTGCATAACACCACCATGTATTTTATATTATTTACTTAAAAACAACATATTAGCAAAATGTGACACTTACAAAATAGGCAACACAATTAGTTTACTAAATGGGTCAGTTTGGAAATTGAATTCCAAATGAATAATAAGAACATATGACAATGCTGTTGAATCCATAGAATTAGAAATTAGAATACTAGAATGGACATGAACCTTCTTATAATTGTCCAAAGGTCAGCCATGTTGGTCAGGGAGAGTTGGTCAACCATGGTTTGCCAGTGCTGTGATAAGATATTGTGTAAAACAATGAATGTGAAGAATGTATCTGCACTATATGTGTGTTAACTAGCTAGCCAGACAGTTTTAGAGGAATGATTCCAAATTAACTACCAATATGCCAAAATTCCATTCAAACAATGCAGTCAATCCACAGCCATACACTGGTTCAAATCTGTTGATGTTAGGACTTAGACAAGTTGTAAATGCAACAAGTACTGATATTGTATCATATAATAGCACTCACTGCTTTCCAAGTAAACTAAATCTGAGACATTTATGGGCTGTTTACATATATTTTAGATGCTTTACACATAAAATTGCTATAAAACCCATATATGTCCCGTGTAGCTCAGTTGGTAGAGCACGGCGCTTGCAACGCCAGGGTTGTGTGTTCGATTCCCACGGGGGATCAGTATGAAAAAAAATAAAAAATGCACTCACTAACTGTAAATCGCTCTGAATAAGAGCGTCTGCTAAATGACTAAAATGTAAAATGTAATATAAACTGTATTTATAATTATATGACAATATTTGAGGTTGACTATAATTACATTACACAATATCTGATACATCACATGCCTTACTTTTATTTTTCTGCATAAGTAAACTACTGCCAATTAGACTAGTTTTGGATTTCTCCCTGACCAAGATGGCTGCCATTTTCGTCCCATTATGGAACAAACTTTGAGGGTTTATGACTTAGCCCCTCTAGTAATGTAATAGGATCTCTATGGTTGAATCAATCAATCACATGTCGCTATGAATACTCACAGGCTGTCTGTCTGGTTCATACCCCTCCCTGTTCTCACACAGCCTCATGCTGAATACCACAGCATAACTGACTCACTGTCAGACACTGTCTCATCAACCCCATGGGCCATATCAGCACCTGTCTCTTCAGAACCTTCCATTCTAAAAAAAAATATCACCCAGAACCTTCTATTCTAAACAGAAGCACCCAGAGACTTATATTCTAAACCGAAGGATGCAGAACATTCTATTCTAAACAGAAGCACCTAGAACCTTCTGTTCTAGTCTAGTGTGACCAATCAAACATGGAAGCCCCAATGTAGTCTAATCAACACTCATATAGAATAGTGTGTAATGTTTGTACCCCATCCACCTAAATTCATAGGTTATTTAAAAATTCTAATCATCTAGTCAAATATTCATGTATTCTTCAAGGCACCTGTTTTTATAGCATCACATGAACAAACAGTTGATTCTACAATACTAAACTTCATGGGGATTTACCATAAGACAAATAAAAGAACATGACCAATGACAAAAGAAACAGAGAAAATCACATAATGTGCACTATTTACACACAGCAAATTGGTCAGTGTTACCTAGTGATAATTTTTTTGTGGAACATTTCTAGTGTTGGTTCAGGATTTAAATGAACACTCAGTAGTGTAAAAGAACTCCAGTGTTGGTGATAATAACCAGATTTGAGTGTGATTACGTCATTTTATTCTGTGTAGAGTAAAACACTTAAAACCACGCCCATCATTATCATATTTCCCAGCAAGCTCTATTGCAGGTAATTTTTTTCAATATCTGTGTTTTTACATGTACATTGATTGATCAATTAATCTTATGCTACTCAAAGATAAATAACATTACTTTTTCTAAACTAACTCAATCTGTTAGTTAGATTTATTATACCTGTTACTGCAATGGTTGTTTCAGGTAGTCTCATCTATCAACTTTCCAAACCCTTACAGTCATTCTGAATGCAGGTGATCAAACATTTTAACGCTTGGATATCCACACTCTGGCTAGATTCCAATAGGAATGATATTACCTTGCAAGCCAGCATAATGTGAATGCAAGCTTGATGTGGCCTTTAAACCAGGAGTTCCAGGCCACTCTGTTAGTAAGACCTTGTGATATACGAAAATGTATTGTTTAATTTTAATTTGGTGAAGGTCACAGGACTGAAAATGAACGAATGCAACAACCATGTCTTTGTCACTAACAATTCACTCGAAAAGGCACACTGGGAAATATGCAAATAAGGCTTTACACTATACCCCAAATACGAGTTACCTTAACACTCCAGGTGTTCATTTCCTTACACTGAGAACGAGTAACAGCATCAGCTCTAATAAAATGTTAATTTCACTGAAAAGCGTGGACCTGTATAGACTCTGAAAAAGTGTTACATTTAACAATCTCAGAGTTGATTCAACACTGGAGAATTAGCTGTGCAAGTAAATACATAGTACTTTCCAGTGCAAAATGGCTCTAACCAACAAACAGTTAAAGCAATTCAGTGTGATTACTCTGAAAGATAGCATGGCAACCCTCTTTATAGATTCCTTAAATTCTTGGTAATTATCAGAAAAATAGTACACTTACAGTAAAAAAAAACATATTGCCTTACATTCTCTTGGTTCATTTCTTGTTACAGACCTCAGCTAATGTCTTGAACTTTGGCCCCAGTGTGTTTAGGAAGTCCAGGTTTTCCTGGTTGCCTTGGTCACTGCAGCAGCCCACCGAGCCGGCTGGAGACCCCACCCCCTCGAAGCCGTACGTGTGGATGATGTCATCGGCATATCGCCCCTCCTCCCCCGTCCCTAGGTAAGCCAACTTCTGTAAAGACCAGGTAGACAATGTAAGAGATGAGGTGAAGAAAGGAGAATGCATTTTGTTATTAGTCCATAGAGAGCAGCCAAGGACTAGTCCGATGGTAGGGAAGATATTACAGTAGGTGATATTACATCCTTACACAGGATATTACTGACAGGTATTACACTGAGAACAGACCAACATTTCACCAACCAGACAAGATATATGAAAGCTAACACAGGATTTTGCAAGTAAGCAAGCAAACAATTCACATGGGAATTGTCTAGGATTTTACCAATAGGAAGAACGATTGAGTTGTTTCTCGAGTTCCCTACAACCACTTTACCTGTTGTAAAAACAGCCCGTTGGTTTGCCAGAAGTGCCAGGCTGCAGAGTTGTTGAATTTCATGAAACGGGTGTTGTCAAAAGTCATGTTTCCACCACCATATTGACCTCCACCACATTGTCCACTGCCATATTGTCCACCGTATTGGCTGCCTTCGTATTGGCCAGGGTAGCCATTCTCCATATTGGTCAATATGACGCCGCCAGACTGCTGTAGCAGGTTCTGTTGAGCACCCAGGCCTCCTCCAATCATACCCGAGTTCTTAGCTCCCACCCACCCTACGTCAATCATGGATCCCTTCACTGATGGATCGATCCCAGATGCAGGAACGATGATGAGATTTGAATCCTGAGGAGCCATATTTCAGAGAGAATTTAAGAAATATATTAGGATATTACAGTGAAATTTGCTCAGATTCCATGAACATGAGCAATGTGTTTCGTAATGCTGTCATTATGACAGACTTACCACTGCATCCCCTGGGGCCTCAATGTTAGACTTCAGGAGGATACCGCCGCTGTCGCCCATATCCTCCAGCTCCATTTTCTCATTATTTGTAACACAGATGAATGCAAAGAGGATACCTGCAATAAAGAACCAAAAAGAAAAGTAGCTCAATAAAAATTCATGGTCAGAAAGTGGTCACAGGGTCATCTGACGAACAAGAAGCACAAGCCATTTGCTAAGGAATAAAGTTATACTAGCAGTCATCAGCTGCTTAAGACTTCACCATCTAATGTCTAATGCATCATACAGTTGTATATGTTGTCCTATCTTATTACTGCTTTGACACTAACCTGTCAGGCCTACATAAATAATATGAATGAACATAATAAACCATTAGAGACTCACAGAGTAGAAGTAGCAGGCCCAGTGCCAGCAGCATGGCCAGGATGGCCCACACACCCAGCGATGTGGAGTTCTGGTAGGCCAAACATGCTCCGTTCCTGCAGCGGCAGATCCGGACCGTTACAGTCTGGGTCTTTCCAAATCCCTGTAGGTCCTTGACCATCAGGGGGACAGTATACACACCAGTAGGAAGCTCCTTGGTGTGCTCCAACATCACCGCAGTGTCTGAGGAGGAAATACACTGTTGTTAAGAACAGGAGTTTGGGCACTAGTTTTCCTGGTGAGATTACATTGTAAGGACTAAAACTCCTGGCTCTAAACAATGCTCATTGTCAGTTAGGTGCTGTGTAAGGTTGCATTCTAGAGTATTTTGCCTCTAAAGTTGTATTGAAAAATGTATGAGACTGACTACTCACTATAATATGCACATTTTACATTTATATTTAAATAACTGCTTCACTTTTTAAATCACATTTGCAAGATATCAATTAATACAGAGATGGAATGGAGTCCATAGGTAGGAATAATTTTCATACTATTAAGTCGCTTCACAGCCCATCTCCCATCATGCTCCTCTCCCAGTTCAAAGCTGAAGGGGGCAGAGAATGGAGCTTGGTCCTTGTCCTCTGCTATCACCAGCACAGAGCCCATCTCTCCCCCATCCTTCTCACACATCACCAGGTCTTTAAAGGGGATGTCTGGGACGTGGTCATTCACATCCTCCACTTGAATAATCACTGTCCCTGTACCTGTCTTGAGACCTAAAAAGAGAGTAGACATACGTAAGAAACACAATAACATATCAATGAAATATTATTGCTGGTTTTATTGTGGTTTTATTGTGAGAGCTTGACTGAGTAAGATTTCCAATGTATTCATTAATCACACATGGCAATAAACTTGAAAGTTCAGTGAAATACAGATGCTATAGAGTACTGGTATCTCCCTAGTCACTCCCTGTTATAAATGCAAAACAGAGTAGCTAGGGTATGGCCCTCAATGTGTATGTGTTGATATGTAGGCAACGTGTGCCTTTTTAAAAAATGTATGTAGTTCTGTCCTTGAGCTGTTCTTGTCTATTAATGTTCTGTATTATGTCATGTTTCATGTTTTGTATGGACCCCAGGGAGAGTAGCTGCTGCTTTCGCAACAGCTACACTACCGGTTAAAAGATTTAGAACACCTACTCATTCAAGGGTTTTTCTATATTTTTACTATTTTCTACATTGTAGACATCAAAACATTGAAATAACACATATGGAATCATGTAGTAACCAAAAAAGTGTTAAACAAATCAAAACATATTTGAGATTCTTCAAATAGCCACCATTTGCCTTGATTACAACTTTGCACACTCTTGGCATTCTCTCAACCAGCTTCATTACATAGTCACCTGGAATGCATTTCAATTAACAGGTGTGCTTTCTTAAAAGTTAATTTGTGGAATTTCTTTCCTTCTTAATGCATTTGAGCCAATCAGTTGTGTTGTGACAAGGTAGGGGTGGTAAACAGAAGATAGCCCTATTTGGTAAAAGACCACGTCAATTATGGCAAGAACAGCTCAAATAAGCAAAGAGAAACGACAGTCCATCATTACTTTAAGACATGAAGGTCAGTCAATACAGAACATTTCAAGAACTTTGAAAGTTTCTTCAAGTGCAGTCGCAAAAACCATCAAGAGCCATGATGAAACTGGCTCTCATGAGGACAGCCACAGGAATGGAAGACCCAGAGTTACCTCTGCTGCAGAGGATAAGTTCATTAGAGTTACCAGCCTCAGAAATTGCAGCCCAAGTAAATGCTTCACTGAGTTCAAGTAACAGACACATCTCAACATCAACTGTTCAGAGGAGACTGTGTGAATCAGGCCTTCACGGTCAAATTACTGCAAAGAAACCACTACTAAAAGGACACCAATAAGAAGAAGAGACTTGCTTGAGCCAAGAAACATTAGACCAGTGGAAATGTGTCCTTTGGTCTGGAGTCCAAACTGGAGACTTTTGGTTCCAACCGCCGTGTCTTTGTGAGACGCGGTGTGGGTGAATGGATTATCTCCGCATGTGTATTTCCCACCGTAAAGCATGGAGTAGGTGGTGTGATGGTGCTTTGCTGGTGACACAGTCAGTGATTTATTTAGAATTCAAGGCACACTTAACCAGCATGGCTACCACAGCAATCTGCAGCGATACGCCAACCCATCTGGTTTGGGCTTAGTGGGACTATCGTTTGTTTTTCAACAGAACAATGACCCAACACACCTCCAGGCTGTGTAAGGGCTATTTTACCAAGATGGAGAGTGATGGAGTGCTGCATCAGATGACCTGGCTTCTACAATCCCCCGACCTCAACCAAATTGAGATGGTTTGGGATGAGTTGAACTGGAGAATGAAGGAAAAGCAGCCAACAAGTGTTCAGCATATGTGGGAACTCCTTCAAGACTGTTGGAAAAGCATTCCAGGTGAAGCTGGTTGAGAGAATGCCAAGAGTGTGCAAAACTGTCTTCAAGGCAAAGGGTGGCTTTTTGAAGAATCTCAAATATAAAATATATTTTGATTTGTTTAACACTTTTTTGGTTACTACATGATTCCATATGTGTTATTTCATAGTTGATGTCTTCACTATTATTCTATAATGTAGAAAATAGTAAAAATAAAGAAAAACCCTTGAATGAGTAGGTATTCTAAAACTTTTGACCGGTAGTGTATTGGGGATCCTAATAAAATACCAAATCACACCAGGTGTTATAGAGTGACTACTATACTCCTCATCTTGTCACTTAAACAACCCTTTCATGTTCACACAACACAATAAGTCTATGGAACTTTGACGGGGTTGGAAGGGTGGTTGACGCCAATACGAGAATGTGTTAGGTATTTGGTAACATCAGCTAAGGCGTAAAGACAACAACCTCTCATTGTCTGTGCAATGTCAGTCAAAGGATGCCTTGAGGAGATGGCACAGGGCACAGTGGTGTTGTTAGCTATAATTATGATGCTCAGTCTCTTCCTTGTTTTAGACTGTTGATACTTTTTACAGTGATAGAAACAGTGGGAGGAAGCAAAAATGCTTAGCATGCTATTAGCTGGAAGGCAATAACGAGGGCCCAGGGTTTTTCCTAGCAATAGATGAGTTATGATCATCCTAATAGTGGTGTATATCTGACTATACAGATACAGATACACTACATGACCAAAAGTATGTGGACACCTGCTAGTCGAACATCTCATTCCAAAATCATGGCCATTAATAGAGTTGGTCCCCCCTTTGCTGCTATACCAGCCTCCACTCTTCTTGGAAGGCTTTCCACTAGATGTTGGAACATTGCTGCGGGGACTTGCTTCCATTCAGCCACAAGAGCATTAGTGAGGTCGGGCACTGATGGTGGGAGACTAAGCCTGACTCGCAGTCGGCGTTCCAATTCATCCCAAAGGTGTTCAATGGAGTTGAGGTCAGGGCTCTGTGCAGGCCAGTCAAGTTCTTCCACACCGATCTCGACAAACCATTTCTGTATGGACCTCGCTGTGTGCACGGAGCCCTGAAACAGGAAAGGGCCTTCCCCAAACTGTTGCCACAAAGTTGGAAGCACAGAATCGTCTAGAATGTAATTGTATGCTCTAGCCTTAAGATTTCCCTTCACTGGAACTAAGGGGCCTGGCCCAAACCATGGAAAAGAGGCCCAGACCATTACTCCTCCTCCACCAAATGTTACAGTTGGCAATATGCATTGGGGCAGGTAGCGTTCTCCTGGCATCCGCTAAACCCAGATTCATCCGTCGGACTGCCAGATGGTGAAGCGTGATTCATCACTCCAGAGAACGCGTTTCCACTGCTCCAGAGTCTAATGGCGGCGAGCTTTTACACCACTGGTGATCTTAGGCTTGTGTGCGGCTGCTCGGCCATAGAAACCCCATTTCATGAAGCTCCCGACAAACAGTTATTGTGCTGACGTTGCTTCCAGAGGCAGTTTGGAACTCAGTAGTGAGTGTTGCAACCGAGGACAGACGATTTTTAAGTGCTACGCTCTTCAGCACTCGGCGGTCCCATTTTGTGAGCTTGTGTGGCCTACCACTTTGCGGCTGAGCCATTGTTGCTCCTAGATGTTTCCACTTCAAAATAACAGCACTTACAGTTGACCGGGGCAGCTCTAGCAGGGCAGAAATTTGACGAACTGGCTTGTTTGAAGGGTGGCATCCTATGACAGTGCCATGTTGAAAGTCACTGTGCTCTTCAGTAAGGCCATTCTACTGCCAATGTTTGTCTATGGAGATTGCACGAATGTGTGCTCGATTGTATACACCTGTAAGCAACGGGTGTGGCTGAAATAGCCAAATCCACTAATTTGAAGGGGTGTCCACATACTTTTGTATATATAGTGTATTTAACTAAGACACTGTAACAATATCTACTTACTGGCATCAATAGCTTTCATACTGACGTTGTACACGCCATTCGTTACAAAGTGGGACTCCCTGTCGATAGTGTTGGCGATCTTCAGCTGTCCGGTGCTTTCATCTACCTTGATCCATGAAGCAGGGTCCGAGACCTTGTAATACCTGAGAGGGATCAGAGAGAGAGAAGACACTTTTACAGCATTCTCTTGCATAATGGTACAATTCTGCTGGATAGAGAAAAACATTGCATTCCGTTTTTCACAATACATCTAACTTCTTTTGAAACGCAATCTGACCTTACTTGTTATAACATCATATTATTATTATGATTATTATCAACATGGTCACACAATAGGCCAATACTACCCTGGTTCCAGATCTGTTTGTGCCGTCTTGCCATCTCCTATGGTTATGGCAAGACAGTACAAACAGATCTGGGACCTGTCTAGGTCAATTATTGGTGGGATCAATAAGGTAAACTAGGTTCTTACTTGATGCCGGCACTGCTCTTGGTCTCTGGGTCTACGGCTATGTAGGTCCCAATCAGGGTGTCATTAGGAGTGTTCTCCTGGACAGTGAAGAGTACGGTGGGGGCGGTGAACTCTGGTCCCTCGTCTTCGTCCACTACAGAGATGTCTACAGGGATGGACACCCACTGGGCCTTGGTCCCACTCAGCTCAGCCTGGTTACGGGCCAACACCTCCAGCTTTAAGTTCTTGGTCTTCTCGTAGTCTAGAGGCTGAAGACACAGCAAGGACATGGAGTGTTATTTTACTGTATTATTATTGCTCGATCAGCCTTCAATGACAATGCGTAAAGAAGCCTTTTGGCTCAATATTTTGACTGTCTTTAGTTCATTTTATAAATAACTAGCAAGACATCTATGGATCCTGAAAGTCATGATCAGATCAAAAATAGAGGTTCATTGTGAGTGCCAGCTCACCTTTGTTAGATAAATGAGTCCTTCATTTGTTTTGGGGTCTCTTTCGATCCTGAAGTTCCCCTTTTCATTCCCCTTTTTGATGACAAACTCAGTGTTCCAGTTTGGTGTCTTCACCAAGTCCTTATCTTCAATGGGGATTCTGAGGAGGAGTCCCTCTACTTGGTTCTCTTTAACTTTTACATCGTACTGCAAGAGAAAGTAACATGTCGTTATTTGACCAAAGTAAACAGAGTATTCATAAAACAAACTGGGACATCCATGCCTTTTTTGTTACATTGCGGAATAAACTGCAATACACAAACTCCACTATTGTAAGAAGTTGTCAAAGAAAACGTACAGATGTCTTTGTGAATGTGGGAGGGTTGTCGTTGATATCCCCCAACACAATGGTGGCTGGGGCTGTGCTGACTAGACCATTCAGAGCTCCATTCATGTCTTTGATTTCCACTGTCACAACATATTTCTCATTCACCTGCAAAACAAATACAAACATACATTTAGATCAATAATTCAAACAATGATAGTCGTGCTCAACAATGTGGAAACCTGGAAAACAGTAAGTGAGATATTTTTTTTAAAGGTACAACGATGGGACTGACCTCTCTGTCGAGGGTGTCTGTTTTGGTGCTGATGACTCCTGTCTCTGGGTTGATGTAGAACAGGTCGGTCCCAGAGAGGAGGGAGTACCTGATCTTAGTGTGGTCGGTACCACGCTCGTCTATGTCTGTGGCATTCACCATCCCCACCATCGTCCCTGCAATAGAACACGTCACAACACACAGGTTATTAGTTCACATCCACAAGTTCCTGTTACAAAGGTCAATATCTGGATTTGACACACTTTTCCCATGTACTGTATTACAGAGGCTAAAGGCACTCTGGTATTTCTTACTTCAGCTGTGTGTTTCTCACCTGCTTTGCTTTGCTCCAGCACATGAAACTGCATTAGGCCAGTGAAAGTTGGCGCATTGTCATTCACATCCACTACATTCACTGTGATGGGTAATGGTAGATCTGTCTCCTGGTTGGTGTATCTGTCAAACACTCTTGCTTGAAACTGGAGGAAGATGGACTCAGTTTAGTAATGTCTTACACTGTTTGTATTGTCTGTGCTACGCATCAAGAGTACAAATGTCATGTTTTAACATCACAGATAAAGAATTGATCAATTATTCAAGCAAGCAATCAATAATTGTTGTCTACTACTCACTACAAACTGAGGGGTTCTCTCGCGGTCGACAGCTTTGTTGACCTGCAACATCCCAGTGTCCATCACCACACTGAACACACCCACAGGCTCCTCTGTCACACCAGGCCCACTGATGGTGTAGTACACTCTGCGAGTGGCCGACGAATCAGATGCAATCTGGACCAGGAAACAATCAAGTATTATCTGCCATCAAGCTTCAACAAGCAACTTGACGATGACTTGTGGGCAGTGGGTTACGAACAACAACAAAAAATGAATACACACAACAAAAAAGTGGAAATTATACCCCCACCCAAAAGGACTCTTTAGAGACTAGAAGGACAAAGGGGCATGTGCTCTGCGCAGGTAGAGCCCTATCTGTGCACGTGCCTGCTCTGGTTAAGAAATTGCACAGTTAAGAATGTTAAGCATTGAGTTTTGCAAAACAGAAATGCTCATCCATGCCTTACAGGTAATAGGCCTAAATCATTATACTTGTCGACTACTGTTACAAAAAGTTATTTTGTATTAATATGTATTCCCTAGGCAGGTTACAACAGATGTAATTACAGTGCACATCCAGCCTTGTAGTTAGAAAGGAAGGGGAAAAAACAACAAAGTAAACGTTTCCACTGATCCCTCTGTATGTGTGTGGTTGGGTGTGTCTGGGTGTGTGAACCTCATGTAAGGGCATGGAGCATACAGGTACATAATGTGTATTAGCCGCAAGTGAGGAAGAATGAGAAATAGAGTGGAACACGGGGTGGGAGAAAGGCAAGGACAGGTAGAGGATCATTTGGGGTTTGTTACGTGACATGAAATATGGACATGGCTTAGGTTTGATATCAATTTTCAAATAGACAGAATGTGCTGAAATGGGATGCAAGTTGTAACTTATTTTAAGGACATTACCAGCTCAACGTCCTTTGGAAATGGCGGTGCGTCATTTTCTATGATGTTGAAGGGCAGAGGACTCCAACGTCTTTTGGAGCGCTTTAGTAGGCCATCTTTCAATACCTGAAAATGCAGAAAAAAAGAGCACAAAGTCACAAGTCAACAATGTGATATAGATAATTTCACAACAACATAATACTTCTTTGAAAAATTTGACTTTGTACTGTAAACCCATGCAGAATCCACCTTACCTTTCTAGAGTTCTGGACAAGGTAAACATCCATTTCTCTCTTCTGACCATCGAGGTCCTGAAACTGCACTGAGAATGTCCTGCCATTGGCTGGTACCATGGTGATGGCGACGGTTACTATAGTGCCATCAGGTCGTACTGTGAAGTCGGGGTCACTAGTTGTAAAGTGCAATGTGATGGTGTCACATTGGTCCACATCAACTGAACAATGAGAGAGAAATAAATGTTATCAACTATACAATGAATAAAAACCACCTGGATCATCCAAAGCAAGATTTACAGTTTATGGCTATATTGATTGTTTCATTCAGTATCAAGAACATACAAAGTCAGACAGGACTGAAACATTTGTGAATGGCAGGACCTTTTGAAATAACATGTCCAACTTGTACTGTCTGAGGTACTGTTGCTTGTATGGAGACAGGGATAAAGCAGGAGTCCACACATGAGATGACCTGGAGTTGACACATGCAAGAGATATAGTTAATACATTCTAACAGGTGGCATATCATACAATAGATGTTACAAATATGGTACTGCATTCATGGACATTCTGTCTTGTCAGTTCTTTGTACTATATGAACCAAAAGAATAAACTATATTAAATGTGTACAAGGATCACATAATAAGTTGCATGGACTCACTGTGTGCAATAATAGTGGGGCGGCAGGTAGCTTAGTGGTTAAGAGCGTTGTGCCAGTAACTGAAAGGTCGCTGGTTCTAATCCCCGAGCCGACTAGGTGAAAAATCTGTCGATGTGCCCTTGAGCAAGGCACTTAACCCTAATTGCTCATGTAAGTCGCTCTGGATAAGAGCGTCTGCTAAATGACTAAAATGTAGTGTTTAACATGGTTTTTGACTGACTACCTCATCTCTGTACCCCACACACACACAATTGTCTGTAAGGTCTCTCAGTCGCACAGTGAATTTCAACCACAGAGACCAGGGAGGTTTTCCAATGCCTCGCAAAGAAGGGCACCTATTGGTACATGGGTAAAGAAGAAGCAGACATTGAATACCCCTTTGAGCATGGTGAAGTTATGAATTACCCTTTGGATGGTGTATCAATACACCCAGTCACTACAAAGATACAGGCATCCTGCCTAACTCAGTTGCCGGAGAGGAAGGAAACCGCTCAGGGATTTCACCATGAGGTCAATGGTGTCTTTAAAACAGTTACAGAGTTTAATGGCTGTGATAAGAGAAAACTGAGGATGGAACAATATTGTACTGTAGTTACTCCACAATACTAACCGAAATGAAAGAGTCAAAAGAAGGAAGCCTGTATAGAATAAAAAATATTCCAAAACATGCATCTGTTTGCAATTAGGCACTACAGTAAAACTGCAAAAAAGGTGGAATGCAAAGCATTATGTTTGGGGTAAATCCAACACAACATCACTGAGTACCACTTCCTAATTTTCAAGCATGGTGGTGGCTGCATCTTGTTATGGGTATGCTTACCATCAGCAAGGACTACAGATATTTTTGGATAAAAATAAACTGAATTGAGCTAAGCACAGGCAAAATCCTAGAGGAAAACCTGGTTCAGTCTGCTTTCCAACAGACACTAGGAGACAAATTCACCTTCAGCAGGACAATAACCTAAAACAAGGTCAAATATACACTGGAGTTGCTTATCCTGACAACACTGAATGTTCCGGAGTGGCCTAGTTACAGTTTTGAGTGAAATCGGCTTGAAAATCTATGGCAAGACTGTCTCGCAATGATCAACAACCAACTTGACAGAGATTGAATATTTTTTAAAAGAATAATAGGCAGATATTGTACAATCCAGGTGTGCAAAGCTCTTAGAGATTTACCCAGAAAGACTCACTGCTGTAATCACTACTAAAGGGGATTCTAATATGGGGTGTGAATACTTATGTAAATTCCATATTTCAGTATTCAATTTCGAATAAATGTGCATACATTTCTAAAAACATGTTTTCACTTTGACATTATGGGGTATTGTGTGTAGATGGGTGAGATTAAACAATATATTTTATCCATTTTGAATGCAGGCTGTAACAAAATGTGGAATAAGTCAAGGGGTATGAATACTTCCTGAAGGCACTGTAGATATATCAACAAGCTGCACCTTGACAGTGATCTTTTTAGCTGAATGTTAGAACACTGCATAGCAGCGGGAAGTAGGGGTTCTGCAGCACCCCCTGAAAAATCGCAATAAAAAAATATATGTAAAAACAGGCCTATATACACTATATATGCAAACGTATGTGGACACCCCTTCAAATTAGTGGATTCGGCTATTTCAGCCTCAACCGTTGCTGACAGGTGTATAAAATCAAGCACACATACATGCAATCTCCATAGACAAACGTTGGCAGTAGAATGGCCTTACTGAAGAGCTCAGTGACTTTCAACGTGGCACCATCATAGGATGCCACCTTTCCAACAAGTATGTTCGTCAAATTTCTGCCCTGCTAGAGCTGCCCTGGTCAACTGTACGTGTTGTTGTTGTTGTGAAGTGGAAATGTCTAGGAGCAACAACTCGAAGTGGTAGGCCACACAAGCTCACAGAACGGGACGGCCAAGTGCTAAAGCGCTGAATGGTCTGTCCTCGGTTACAACACACACTACCGAGTTCCAAATTGCCTCTGGAAGCAACGTCAGCACAATAACTGTTCGTTGAGAGCTTCATGAAATGGGTTTCCATGGCCGAGCAGACACACAAGCATAAGATCACCATGGGCAATGCCAAGCATCCGCTGGAGTGGTGTAAAGCTCGCCGCCATTGGACACTGGAAACGCATTCTCTGGAGTGAGGAATCATGCTTCACCATCTGGCAGTCCGACGATCAAATCTGGGTTTGGCGGATGCCAGGAGAACGCTACCTGCCCGAATGCATAGTGCCATCTGTTATAGGGAGCATATTATAGCAGCAAAGTGGGGACCAACTCCTTATTAATGGCCATGATTTTGGAATGAGATGTTCGACGAGCAGGTGTCCACATACTTTTATCTTTTTGGTTTGTTTGTTGTTGTTTTTAGTTTTTTTTATTGCAGATAGATTGTAACTTCCACATACTTTGTCATGTAGTGTATATATTTTTTATTTATTTTTCTCACAAATGTTATGCACTGGGCCTTTAGTAGTCCTGTATTACGGACCGATATAAATCGCAGCACACAACCCCAAACATCTTCCCCCGGCTTTGCAACACTGTAAAGTAAAAGTTAGGCTACAAAGTTTGCAAATTAATTTACATTAATAGAATCTAGGGCAGGTGACATATCAAAATCAAATGTGAATAATACAGAAACACTTTAATTTAATAGAATTGACTACTTACCAAAAAGATGCATAAATGTACAGGTAAATTTGGTGCCATTTTTGTTGCCGCAATTCGAAACACTGTATTCGACTAGACACGATTCCACATGCAATTCCTAAAAATTGTTCTGTCAAGGGTGGGATTAAAGATGGTTGATATTCTTGACACCAATCAATTACAGTACCCTAATTTTGTACATATGGCGACTGGTATTGCCGATAGCGGAATGACTGTTTCGTTTATGTTCTAGTATCACCGTAGAAATGTAGGCATGCTACCACGCCCGCAATTACTCACTAACCTATTAGATCGAAGTCACGCGGTGGGGAAAACAACCTGTCGTTACCTAGGTTATTCCATTAGCTCACAGCAAAAACGTCACCTTTTTCAAACGCAATTTTCTTGTTGTCTGCTTGTTTTAGTCAATTACAAAACTACATTTAAGAAAAGTACAACATGTCTAATGATAACTTTTCAACATTGCCTGCTCCCTAGCGTTCTCACTACTTAGAAAAACCCTCATGCCCTTTTTCATGATGGTGCTAGCTTGCCGACCTGAACATTAAGCTAGCCAAGACCAACAACATAAACAAACGGACTACACAGTAGTGAGTGGAGTTATAAACTGACTATACTAAACAAGTTAAATGTCCCCACATTTCCCACTCCCTTTACGAAAAAAGATTGCAGTTAAACTGCAGTACACTGCAGTTATTCAGCAATTACTACCTCCAAAATACCACAGTCAACTGCAGTTTCAAAACTGCAATCTTTTTTGTAAGGGTCCAAATAGCCTGAAGCCAGATGGCTCTTCTCGCAGCCTCTTTTTCCCTACCTGGGAGCATTGTAAACCGTAGATCGGGATTTTTGACCTGGTTACATGTACATTGAACAAAACATCAGCATGTTTTGATATTTCTGTATAACAAAAAAATAGACAACAAAGTTGGCTGCTTTTCCTTCACTCTGCGGTCCGACTCATCCCAAACCATCCCAAACCATCTCAATCCAGGCTCTGTCGCAGCCGGCCGCGACCGGGAGACTCATGGGCGGCGCACAATTGGCCCAGCGTCGTCCAGGGTAGGGAGGGAATGGCCGGCAGGGATGTAGCTCATTGATAGAGCATGGCGTTTGCAACGCCAGGGTTGTGTTCGATTCCCACAGGGGGCCAGTATAAAAAAAAACATGTAATCACTAACTGTAAGTCGCTCTGGATAAGAGCGTCTGCTAAATGACTAAAATGTAATGTAAATGTTGAGATCGGGGGATTGTGGAGGCCAGGTCATCTGATGCAGCACGCCATCACTCTCCTTCTTGGGAAAATATCCCTTACACAGCCTGGAGGTGTGTTGGTTCATTGTCCTGTTGAAAAACAAATGATTGTCCCACTAAGCCCAAACCAGATGGGATGGCATATCGCTGTGGTAGCCATGCTGGTTGTGTGCCTTGAATTCTAAATCACAGACAGTTTCACCAGCAAAGCATGTACTCCTGAGTGGCGCTGTGCTACTAGAGATCCTGGTTCGAATCCAGGCTCTGTCGCAGCCGGCCGCGACCGGGAGACTCATGGGCGGCGCGCAATTGGCCCAGCGTCGTCCAGGGTAGGGGAGGGAATGGCCGGCAGGGATGTAGCTCAGTTGGTAGAGCATGGCGTTTGCAACGCCAGGGTTGTGGGTTTGATTCCCATGGGGGGCCAGTATAAAAAATATATATATATGTATTCGCTAACTGTAAGTCGCTCTGGATAAGAGCGTCTGCTAAATGACGTAAATGTAAATAACACCTCCTCGTCCATGCTTTATGGTGGGAAATACACATGTGGAGATCATCCGTTTACCCACACCGCATCTCACAAAGACATGGCGGTTGGAACCAAAAATCTCCAATTTGGACTCCAGACCAAAGGACTTATTTCCACCGTTCTAATGTCCATTGGTCTTATTATTATCGGTGTCCCTTAGTAGTGGTTGCAGCAATTCGACCATGAAGGCCTGATTCACACAGTCACCTCTGAACAGTTGATGTTGAGATGTGTCTGTTACTTGAACTCTGTGAAGCATTTATTTGGGCTGAAATTTCAAAGGCAACTCTGGGTCTTCCATTCCTGTGGCTGTCCTCATGAGAGCCAGTTTCATCATAGCGCTTGATGGTTTTTGCGACTGCACTTGAAGAAACATTCAAAGTTTTTCAAATGTTCTGTATTAACTGACCATGTCTTAAAGTAATGATGGACAGTTTTTTTTTTTTTAGCTGTTCTTGCCATAATATGGACTTGGTCTTTTACCAAATAGGGCTATCTTCTGTATACCGCCCCTACCTTGTCACAACACAACTGATTGGCTGAAACGCATTAAGAAATAAAGAAATTCCACAAATTAACTTTTAAGAAGGCACACCTGTTAATTGAAATGCATTCCAGGTGACTGCCTCATTAAGCTGGTTGAGAGAATGCCAAGAGTGTGCAAAGCTGTCATCAAGGCAAAGGGTGGCTATTTGAAGAATCTCAAATATATTTTGATTTGTTTAACACTTTTTTGGTTACTACATGATTACATATGTGTTATTTAATAGTTTTGATGTCTTCACTATTATTCTACTATGTAAAAAATAGTAAAAATAAAGAAAAACCCTTGAATGAGTAGGTGTGTCCAAACTTTTGTCTAGTACTGTATATATATAAATTATATATATATATATATATATATATAACTTTTTCTAAATCACATTGATGTCATAAAGTGTTTTTTGTGAGATTTATAGGCGCTTTACACGGGGGTTCCCTTTACCACAAGTTTTACCACCCTCTGGTCTGTACAATATAAAATATACAAGAGTGATTGATGCTTTATTCGCAGGTGATCATAAACTGCTCAAACCCTGTGATTTGGTGTGATGCATGCATGCTAAGTAAATTGTGTTTCATTGTAACATGAGAAAACACTGTGAAGAAATGTTACCGACGGGGAAACTTATCGGTAAAGGGTCATTGTCTGAAATGGAATGCCCCTTAGCGCTTGTTCTCAACTATCATCTGTCCCACCATGCAATGTATTTACACTGCCTTGCAAAAGTATCCAATCCCCTTGGATTTCTTCATATTTTATTATGTTACAAAGTGGGATTAAAATGGATTTAATTGTCTTTTTTTTGTTAACAATCGTTGTTGCATTAGTACTCAGCTCCCTGAGTCAATACATATTAGGATCACCTTTGGCATCAATTACAGCTGTGAGTCTTCTTGGGTACGTCTCTAAGAGCTTTGCACACCTGGATTGTGCAATATTTGCCCATTATTATTTTCAAAAGTCTTCAAGCTCTGTCAAGACGTTGGGGATCATGGCTTTACAGTAATTTTCAAAACTTGCCATAGATTTTCAAGCAGATTTAAGTTAAAATTGTAACTTGGCCACTCAGGAACTTTCACTGTCTTCTTGGTAAGCAACTCCAGTGTAGATTTGGCCTTGTGTTGTAGATTATTGTCCTGCTGAAAGGGGATTTCTTCTCCCAGACTGAAGCAGGTTTTCCTATAGGATTTTGCCTGTTCTTAGCTCCATCCAGTTTCGTCGTATCCTGAAAAACTCAGATGTCAAGCATAACCATACCATGATGCAGCCACCACCATGCTTGAAAATAAGGAGGCAGTTACTCAGTGAGGTGTTATGTTGGATTTGCCCCAAACATAAGGCTTTGCATTGATGCAAAAAAGTATATTCCTTTGCTGTGTTTTTTTTCCCTCCTCAGTATTAACTTAGTGCCTTGTTCTATCTATCTGTTCTCGATCTATTGGAATATTTGTGTTCTGTATATTTTGTATTCTTCTATTCACATTTCATTTACAGTCGTGGTTAAAAGTTTTGAGAATGACACAAATATAAATTCTGCTGCCTCAGTTTTTATGATGGCAATTTGCATATACTACAGAATGTTATGAAGAGTGATCAGATGAATTGCAATTAATTGCAAAGTCCCTCTTTGCCATGAAAATGAACTTAATCCCCCCAAAACATTTCCACTGCATTTCAGCCCTGCCACAAAAGGACCAGCTGACATCATGTCAGTGATTCTCTCATTAACACAGGTGAGAGTGTTGACGAGGACAAGGCTGGAGATCGCTCTGTCATGCTGATTGAGTTAGAATAACAGACTGGAAGCTTTAAAAGGAGGGTGATTGCTAGTAAGATTGCACCTAAATCAACCATTTATCGGATCATCAAGAACTTCAAGGAGAGAGGTTCAGTTGTTGTGAAGAAGGCTTCAGGGCGCCCAAGAAAGTCCAGCAAGCGCCAGGACCGTCTCCTAAAGTTGATTCAGCTGCCGGATCGGGGCACCACCAGTGCAGAGCTTGCTCAGGAATGGCAGCAGGCAGGTGTGAGTGCATCTGCACGCACAGTGAGGCAAATACTTTTGGAGGATGGCCTGGTGTCAAGAAGGGCAGCGAGGAAGCCACTTCTCTCCAGGAAAAACATCAGGGACAGACTGATATTCTGCAAAAGGTACAGGGATTGGACTGCTGAGGACTGGGGTAAAGTCATTTTCTCTGATGAATCCCCTTTCCGATTGTTTGGGGCATCCGGAAAAAAGCTTGTCTGGAGAAGACAAGGTGAGCGCTACCATCAGTCCTGTGTCATGCCAACAGTAAAGCATCCTGAGACCATTAATGTGTGGGGTTGCTTCTCAGCCAAGGGAGTGGGCTCACTCATAATTTTGCCTAAGAACACAGCCATGAATAAAGAATGGTACCAACACATCCTCCGAGAGCAACTTCTCCCAACCATCCAAGAACAGTTTGGTGACGAACAATGCCTTCTCCAGCATGATGGAGCACCTTGCCATAAAGCAAAAGTGATAACTAAGTGGCTCGGGAACAAAACATCAACATTTTGGGTCCATGGCCAGGAAACTCCCCAGACCTTAATCCCATTGAGAACTTGTGGTCAAGAGGCGGATGGACAAACAAAACCCCACAAATTCTGACAAACTCCAAGCATTGATTATGCAAGAATGGGCTGCCATCAGTCAGGATGTGGCCCAGAAGTTAATTGACAGCATGCCAGGGCGGATTGCAGAGGTCTTGAAAAAGAAGGGTCAACACTGCAAATATTGATTCTTTGCATAAACTTAATGTAATTGTCAATAAAAGCCTTTGCCACTTATGGAATGCTTATAATTATACTTCAGTATACCATAGTAACATCTGACAAAAATATCTAAAAACACTGAAGCAGTAAACTTTGTGAAGACCAATACGTTTTACATTTTAGTCATTTAGCAGACGCTCTTATCCAGAGCGACTTACAGTTAGTGAGTGCATACAAAATCCTATGGCCCCCCGTGGGAAACGAACCCACAACCCTGGCGTTGCAAGCGCCATGCTCTACCAACTGAGCTACACTGTAGATCATTATTGTGAGTAACTACAATGTTGTTGATCCATCCTCAGTTTTATACCTTTACAGCCATTGAACTTTGTAGCTGTTTTAAAATCACCAATGGCTTCATGGTAACATCCCTGAGCAGTTTCATTCCTGTCCTGCAGTTCAGTTCAGAAGGATGACTGTATCTTTGATGTGTCTGGGTGGTTTAATACATAATACACAGCATAAATATTAACTTGACCTGCTTGAAGAGATATTCAATGTCTCATTTGTTATTGTTACCCATCTACCAATCACTGCCCTTCTTTATAAGTCTTTCGAAAAGTTCCCCTGGTCTTTGTAGTTGAATTTGTTCTTGAAATTCAATACTTGATTGAGGGACCTTACAGATACACAAGATGTATGGGGGACAGAGGAAGGGTTGGTCATTCAAAAATCATGTCAACCCCTATTATTTCACACAGAGTGAGCCCATGTAACTTATTGCGTGATTTGTTAAGCCACATTTTACTTCTGAACTAATATTATATTTGATAGATTGTAAAATTACTGTTTTATGTCTTTACTCTTTTATATAATTATATCCTCCTAGTATTAATAGATTGTTTTTATGTATCCTTAGAGACTGAACGTAGTGTTAGGTTTAAGCTCTTTGTGTATAGAAGTGTAATTATACTGAACAAAAATATAAACAAAATATAAACAATTTCAAAGATTTTACTGAGTTACAGTTCATATAAGGAAATCAGTCAATTGAAATAGAGTTATTGGGCCATAATCTATGGATTTCACATGACTGGGCAAGGGCACAGCCATGGATGGGCCTGGGTGGGCATAGGCCCACCCACTGGCGAGTGAGGCCCAGCCAATCAGAATGAGTTTTTCCCCACAAAAGGGCTTTATTGTATACAGAAATACTTCTCAGCACCCCTCATGCTTTTAATCAGCTTCTTGATATGCCACACCTGTCAGATGGATGGATTTTCTTGGCAAAGGAGAAATGCTCACTAACAGGGATGTAAAAAAAATGTGTGAACAAAAATTGATAGAAAGAAGCTTTTTGTGCGTATGGAACATTTCTGTGATCTTTTATTTCAGCTCATGAAACATGGGACCAACACTTTACATGTTGCGTTTATATTCATGTTCAGTGTATTTAGTTGACTGCAATGGACTGTAGGAATGTGTACTACAAGTAACTCAAGGCCTCTACTGACTGATAAGAAGTCCTGTGATATGCACGGAGCATGGAGAAATCCTGGGTGATGGAAAAGCACTGAAGTACATCTTTGTGGTAGGGTGGGGCAGAGAGCCAAGTGTATAAGTGGACACTGCACTGTATTGAATGTATGCATTCAGCTGGTACATCTTCCCTGAGTAAACATTTGAAATGTCACTCAGAGTTTGGCCTCTTTTGTATGAGAAATATGTTTATTGTATATTGAGATGTTGGTCTTCTTATCACTAGAGCTTTTGTAACTCTTTTGTAATTCCTTGGAAATAGGTTCAGACACATTTAATCACATCCACATCTAAGCCCCTACCATTTTGATTTGTTCTGAAGAGAAGACGATAGATTCAAATATTTTGTATTGTTAATGTAATCCTTAATGCAGTTATCATGTGAAGTATCTTTCCATTCAACAAACCTATGATCAGTATTTTCTACAGCTGCTGTGACTGTTCCAGGGAAATGAAGATGACCTACATGACATGTTCCTATTTCTTTCTATCATAACACAGGGCTGCCAATGTTTGAATATAGCTTGGAGTGAGATTTCCTACCGTGAATGCCATTGGCTCCACTAGTGAACTATCCCTTTAAAATAAGACCATAGAAAATCCTGCCTAGAGGTGCATGTAGCTCTCCAAGAGGGTTGGCCACTCCTTATCTATGTTTCCCAAATCCTGTGGGTTTGAATGTGTTCATGTGACATAACATTTTTACTAATTACCCGACATTCAAGAAAAATCTAATGAATATCAATCTTCAGGTGGTTGAGGCTGATTTGCAAAACCTTGTCATCATCTTACTCTACATAGGCAAGATATATGCCTACCATTTCTAAAATGACCAAACAGGATATTTGAGGCAAGGGGCATTTCAATATAGCCTATTCTCATTTTATGTAGCTTATTATTCGACAATGTCCATAAATGCTAACAAAAATGCATTGATGCAAAAAAGTATATTCCTTTGCTGTGTTTTTTTTTCCCTCCTCAGTATTAACTTAGTGCCTTGTTCTATCTATCTGTTCTCGATCTATTGGAATATTTGTGTTCTGTATATTTGTATTCTTCTATTCACATTTCATTTACAGTCGTGGTTAAAAGTTTTGAGAATGACACAAATATAAATTCTGCTGCCTCAGTTTTTATGATGGCAATTTGCATATACTACAGAATGTTATGAAGAGTGATCAGATGAATTGCAATTAATTGCAAAGTCCCTCTTTGCCATGAAAATGAACTTAATCCCCCCAAAACCATTTCCACTGCATTTCAGCCCTGCCACAAAGGACCAGCTGACATCATGTCAGTGATTCTCTCATTAACACAGGTGAGAGTGTTGACGAGGACAAGGCTGGAGATCACTCTGTCATGCTGATTGAGTTAGAATAACAGACTGGAAGCTTTAAAAGGAGGGTGATTGCTAGTAAGATTGCACCTAAATCAACCATTTATCGGATCATCAAGAACTTCAAGGAGAGAGGTTCAGTTGTTGTGAAGAAGGCTTCAGGGCGCCCAAGAAAGTCCAGCAAGCGCCAGGACCGTCTCCTAAAGTTGATTCAGCTGCCGGATCGGGGCACCACCAGTGCAGAGCTTGCTCAGGAATGGCAGCAGGCAGGTGTGAGTGCATCTGCACGCACAGTGAGGCAAATACTTTTGGAGGATGGCCTGGTGTCAAGAAGGGCAGCGAGGAAGCCACTTCTCTCCAGGAAAAACATCAGGGACAGACTGATATTCTGCAAAAGGTACAGGGATTGGACTGCTGAGGACTGGGGTAAAGTCATTTTCTCTGATGAATCCCCTTTCCGATTGTTTGGGGCATCCGGGAAAAAAGCTTGTCTGGAGAAGACAAGGTGAGCGCTACCATCAGTCCTGTGTCATGCCAACAGTAAAGCATCCTGAGACCATTAATGTGTGGGGTTGCTTCTCAGCCAAGGGAGTGGGCTCACTCATAATTTTGCCTAAGAACACAGCCATGAATAAAGAATGGTACCAACACATCCTCCGAGAGCAACTTCTCCCAACCATCCAAGAACAGTTTGGTGACGAACAATGCCTTCTCCAGCATGATGGAGCACCTTGCCATAAAGCAAAAGTGATAACTAAGTGGCTCGGGGAACAAAACATCAACATTTTGGGTCCATGGCCAGGAAACTCCCCAGACTTTAATCCCATTGAGAACTTGTGGTCAAGAGGCGGATGGACAAACAAAACCCCACAAATTCTGACAAACTCCAAGCATTGATTATGCAAGAATGGGCTGCCATCAGTCAGGATGTGGCCCAGAAGTTAATTGACAGCATGCCAGGGCGGATTGCAGAGGTCTTGAAAAAGAAGGGTCAACACTGCAAATATTGATTCTTTGCATAAACTTAATGTAATTGTCAATAAAAGCCTTTGCCACTTATGGAATGCTTATAATTATACTTCAGTATACCATAGTAACATCTGACAAAAATATCTAAAAACACTGAAGCAGTAAACTTTGTGAAGACCAATACGTTTTACATTTTAGTCATTTAGCAGACGCTCTTATCCAGAGCGACTTACAGTTAGTGAGTGCATACAAAATCCTATGGCCCCCCGTGGGAAACGAACCCACAACCCTGGCGTTGCAAGCGCCATGCTCTACCAACTGAGCTACACTGTAGATCATTATTGTGAGTAACTACAATGTTGTTGATCCATCCTCAGTTTTATACCTTTACAGCCATTGAACTTTGTAGCTGTTTTAAAATCACCAATGGCTTCATGGTAACATCCCTGAGCAGTTTCATTCCTGTCCTGCAGTTCAGTTCAGAAGGATGACTGTATCTTTGATGTGTCTGGGTGGTTTAATACATAATACACAGCATAAATATTAACTTGACCTGCTTGAAGAGATATTCAATGTCTCATTTGTTATTGTTACCCATCTACCAATCACTGCCCTTCTTTATAAGTCTTTCGAAAAGTTCCCCTGGTCTTTGTAGTTGAATTTGTTCTTGAAATTCAATACTTGATTGAGGGACCTTACAGATACACAAGATGTATGGGGGACAGAGGAAGGGTTGGTCATTCAAAAATCATGTCAACCCCTATTATTTCACACAGAGTGAGCCCATGTAACTTATTGCGTGATTTGTTAAGCCACATTTTACTTCTGAACTAATATTATATTTGATAGATTGTAAAATTACTGTTTTATGTCTTTACTCTTTTATATAATTATATCCTCCTAGTATTAATAGATTGTTTTTATGTATCCTTAGAGACTGAACGTAGTGTTAGGTTTAAGCTCTTTGTGTATAGAAGTGTAATTATACTGAACAAAAATATAAACAAAATATAAACAATTTCAAAGATTTTACTGAGTTACAGTTCATATAAGGAAATCAGTCAATTGAAATAGAGTTATTGGGCCATAATCTATGGATTTCACATGACTGGGCAAGGGCACAGCCATGGATGGGCCTGGGTGGGCATAGGCCCACCCACTGGCGAGTGAGGCCCAGCCAATCAGAATGAATTTTTCCCCACAAAAGGGCTTTATTGTATACAGAAATACTTCTCAGCACCCCTCATGCTTTTAATCAGCTTCTTGATATGCCACACCTGTCAGATGGATGGATTTTCTTGGCAAAGGAGAAATGCTCACTAACAGGGATGTAAAAAAATGTGTGAACAAAAATTGATAGAAAGAAGCTTTTTGTGCGTATGGAACATTTCTGTGATCTTTTATTTCAGCTCATGAAACATGGGACCAACACTTTACATGTTGCGTTTATATTCATGTTCAGTGTATTTAGTTGACTGCAATGGACTGTAGGAATGTGTACTACAAGTAACTCAAGGCCTCTACTGACTGATAAGAAGTCCTGTGATATGCACGGAGCATGGAGAAATCCTGGGTGATGGAAAAGCACTGAAGTACATCTTTGTGGTAGGGTGGGGCAGAGAGCCAAGTGTATAAGTGGACACTGCACTGTATTGAATGTATGCATTCAGCTGGTACATCTTCCCTGAGTAAACATTTGAAATGTCACTCAGAGTTTGGCCTCTTTTGTATGAGAAATATGTTTATTGTATATTGAGATGTTGGTCTTCTTATCACTAGAGCTTTTGTAACTCTTTTGTAATTCCTTGGAAATAGGTTCAGACACATTTAATCACATCCACATCTAAGCCCCTACCATTTTGATTTGTTCTGAAGAGAAGACGATAGATTCAAATATTTTGTATTGTTAATGTAATCCTTAATGCAGTTATCATGTGAAGTATCTTTCCATTCAACAAACCTATGATCAGTATTTTCTACAGCTGCTGTGACTGTTCCAGGGAAATGAAGATGACCTACATGACATGTTCCTATTTCTTTCTATCATAACACAGGGCTGCCAATGTTTGAATATAGCTTGGAGTGAGATTTCCTACCGTGAATGCCATTGGCTCCACTAGTGAACTATCCCTTTAAAATAAGACCATAGAAAATCCTGCCTAGAGGTGCATGTAGCTCTCCAAGAGGGTTGGCCACTCCTTATCTATGTTTCCCAAATCCTGTGGGTTTGAATGTGTTCATGTGACATAACATTTTTACTAATTACCCGACATTCAAGAAAAATCTAATGAATATCAATCTTCAGGTGGTTGAGGCTGATTTGCAAAACCTTGTCATCATCTTACTCTACATAGGCAAGATATATGCCTACCATTTCTAAAATGACCAAACAGGATATTTGAGGCAAGGGGCATTTCAATATAGCCTATTCTCATTTTATGTAGCTTATTATTCGACAATGTCCATAAATGCTAACAAAAATGCATTGATGCAAAAAAGTATATTCCTTTGCTGTGTTTTTTTTCCCTCCTCAGTATTAACTTAGTGCCTTGTTCTATCTATCTGTTCTCGATCTATTGGAATATTTGTGTTCTGTATATTTGTATTCTTCTATTCACATTTCATTTACAGTCGTGGTTAAAAGTTTTGAGAATGACACAAATATAAATTCTGCTGCCTCAGTTTTTATGATGGCAATTTGCATATACTACAGAATGTTATGAAGAGTGATCAGATGAATTGCAATTAATTGCAAAGTCCCTCTTTGCCATGAAAATGAACTTAATCCCCCAAAAACATTTCCACTGCATTTCAGCCCTGCCACAAAAGGACCAGCTGACATCATGTCAGTGATTCTCTCATTAACACAGGTGAGAGTGTTGACGAGGACAAGGCTGGAGATCACTCTGTCATGCTGATTGAGTTAGAATAACAGACTGGAAGCTTTAAAAGGAGGGTGATTGCTAGTAAGATTGCACCTAAATCAACCATTTATCGGATCATCAAGAACTTCAAGGAGAGAGGTTCAGTTGTTGTGAAGAAGGCTTCAGGGCGCCCAAGAAAGTCCAGCAAGCGCCAGGACCGTCTCCTAAAGTTGATTCAGCTGCCGGATCGGGGCTCCACCAGTGCAGAGCTTGCTCAGGAATGGCAGCAGGCAGGTGTGAGTGCATCTGCACGCACAGTGAGGCAAATACTTTTGGAGGATGGCCTGGTGTCAAGAAGGGCAGCGAGGAAGCCACTTCTCTCCAGGAAAAACATCAGGGACAGACTGATATTCTGCAAAAGGTACAGGGATTGGACTGCTGAGGACTGGGGTAAAGTCATTTTCTCTGATGAATCCCCTTTCCGATTGTTTGGGGCATCCGGGAAAAAAGCTTGTCTGGAGAAGACAAGGTGAGCGCTACCATCAGTCCTGTGTCATGCCAACAGTAAAGCATCCTGAGACCATTAATGTGTGGGGTTGCTTCTCAGCCAAGGGAGTGGGCTCACTCATAATTTTGCCTAAGAACACAGACATGAATAAAGAATGGTACCAACACATCCTCCGAGAGCAACTTCTCCCAACCATCCAAGAACAGTTTGGTGACGAACAATGCCTTCTCCAGCATGATGGAGCACCTTGCCATAAAGCAAAAGTGATAACTAAGTGGCTCGGGAACAAAACATCAACATTTTGGGTCCATGGCCAGGAAACTCCCCAGACTTTAATCCCATTGAGAACTTGTGGTCAAGAGGCGGATGGACAAACAAAACCCCACAAATTCTGACAAACTCCAAGCATTGATTATGCAAGAATGGGCTGCCATCAGTCAGGATGTGGCCCAGAAGTTAATTGACAGCATGCCAGGGCGGATTGCAGAGGTCTTGAAAAAGAAGGGTCAACACTGCAAATATTGATTCTTTGCATAAACTTAATGTAATTGTCAATAAAAGCCTTTGCCACTTATGGAATGCTTATAATTATACTTCAGTATACCATAGTAACATCTGACAAAAATATCTAAAAACACTGAAGCAGTAAACTTTGTGAAGACCAATACGTTTTACATTTTAGTCATTTAGCAGACGCTCTTATCCAGAGCGACTTACAGTTAGTGAGTGCATACAAAATCCTATGGCCCCCGTGGGAAACGAACCCACAACCCTGGCGTTGCAAGCGCCATGCTCTACCAACTGAGCTACACTGTAGATCATTATTGTGAGTAACTACAATGTTGTTGATCCATCCTCAGTTTTATACCTTTACAGCCATTGAACTTTGTAGCTGTTTTAAAATCACCAATGGCTTCATGGTAACATCCCTGAGCAGTTTCATTCCTGTCCTGCAGTTCAGTTCAGAAGGATGACTGTATCTTTGATGTGTCTGGGTGGTTTAATACATAATACACAGCATAAATATTAACTTGACCTGCTTGAAGAGATATTCAATGTCTCATTTGTTATTGTTACCCATCTACCAATCACTGCCCTTCTTTATAAGTCTTTCGAAAAGTTCCCCTGGTCTTTGTAGTTGAATTTGTTCTTGAAATTCAATACTTGATTGAGGGACCTTACAGATACACAAGATGTATGGGGGACAGAGGAAGGGTTGGTCATTCAAAAATCATGTCAACCCCTATTATTTCACACAGAGTGAGCCCATGTAACTTATTGCGTGATTTGTTAAGCCACATTTTACTTCTGAACTAATATTATATTTGATAGATTGTAAAATTACTGTTTTATGTCTTTACTCTTTTATATAATTATATCCTCCTAGTATTAATATATTGTTTTTATGTATCCTTAGAGATTGAACGTAGTGTTAGGTTTAAGCTCTTTGTGTATAGAAGTGTAATTATACTGAACAAAAATATAAACAAAATATAAACAATTTCAAAGATTTTACTGAGTTACAGTTCATATAAGGAAATCAGTCAATTGAAATAGAGTTATTGGGCCATAATCTATGGATTTCACATGACTGGGCAAGGGCACAGCCATGGATGGGCCTGGGTGGGCATAGGCCCACCCACTGGCGAGTGAGGCCCAGCCAATCAGAATGAGTTTTTCCCCACAAAAGGGCTTTATTGTATACAGAAATACTTCTCAGCACCCCTCATGCTTTTAATCAGCTTCTTGATATGCCACACCTGTCAGATGGATGGATTTTCTTGGCAAAGGAGAAATGCTCACTAACAGGGATGTAAAAAAATGTGTGAACAAAAATTGATAGAAAGAAGCTTTTTGTGCGTATGGAACATTTCTGTGATCTTTTATTTCAGCTCATGAAACATGGGACCAACACTTTACATGTTGCGTTTATATTCATGTTCAGTGTATTTTGTTGACTGCAATGGACTGTAGGAATGTGTACTACAAGTAACTCAAGGCCTCTACTGACTGATAAGAAGTCCTGTGATATGCACGGAGCATGAAGAAATCCTGGGTGATGGAAAAGCACTGAAGTACATCTTTGTGGTAGGGTGGGGCAGAGAGCCAAGTGTATAAGTGGACACTGCACTGTATTGAATGTATGCATTCAGCTGGTACATCTTCCCTGAGTAAACATTTGAAATGTCACTCAGAGTTTGGCCTCTTTTGTATGAGAAATATGTTTATTGTATATTGAGATGTTGGTCTTCTTATCACTAGAGCTTTTGTAACTCTTTTGTAATTCCTTGGAAATAGGTTCAGACACATTTAATCACATCCACATCTAAGCCCCTACCATTTTGATTTGTTCTGAAGAGAAGACGATAGATTCAAATATTTTGTATTGTTAATGTAATCCTTAATGCAGTTATCATGTGAAGTATCTTTCCATTCAACAAACCTATGATCAGTATTTTCTACAGCTGCTGTGACTGTTCCAGGGAAATGAAGATGACCTACATGACATGTTCCTATTTCTTTCTATCATAACACAGGGCTGCCAATGTTTGAATATAGCTTGGAGTGAGATTTCCTACCGTGAATGCCATTGGCTCCACTAGTGAACTATCCCTTTAAAATAAGACCATAGAAAATCCTGCCTAGAGGTGCATGTAGCTCTCCAAGAGGGTTGGCCACTCCTTATCTATGTTTCCCAAATCCTGTGGGTTTGAATGTGTTCATGTGACATAACATTTTTACTAATTACCCGACATTCAAGAAAAATCTAATGAATATCAATCTTCAGGTGGTTGAGGCTGATTTGCAAAACCTTGTCATCATCTTACTCTACATAGGCAAGATATATGCCTACCATTTCTAAAATGACCAAACAGGATATTTGAGGCAAGGGGCATTTCAATATAGCCTATTCTCATTTTATGTAGCTTATTATTCGACAATGTCCATAAATGCTAACAAAAATGCATTGATGCAAAAAAGTATATTCCTTTGCTGTGTTTTTTTTTCCCTCCTCAGTATTAACTTAGTGCCTTGTTCTATCTATCTGTTCTCGATCTATTGGAATATTTGTGTTCTGTATATTTGTATTCTTCTATTCACATTTCATTTACAGTCGTGGTTAAAAGTTTTGAGAATGACACAAATATAAATTCTGCTGCCTCAGTTTTTATGATGGCAATTTGCATATACTACAGAATGTTATGAAGAGTGATCAGATGAATTGCAATTAATTGCATAGTCCCTCTTTGCCATGAAAATGAACTTAATCCCCCAAAACCATTTCCACTGCATTTCAGCCCTGCCACAAAAGGACCAGCTGACATCATGTCAGTGATTCTCTCATTAACACAGGTGAGAGTGTTGACGAGGACAAGGCTGGAGATCACTCTGTCATGCTGATTGAGTTAGAATAACAGACTGGAAGCTTTAAAAGGAGGGTGATTGCTAGTAAGATTGCACCTAAATCAACCATTTATCGGATCATCAAGAACTTCAAGGAGAGAGGTTCAGTTGTTGTGAAGAAGGCTTCAGGGCGCCCAAGAAAGTCCAGCAAGCGCCAGGACCGTCTCCTAAAGTTGATTCAGCTGCCGGATCGGGGCTCCACCAGTGCAGAGCTTGCTCAGGAATGGCAGCAGGCAGGTGTGAGTGCATCTGCACGCACAGTGAGGCAAATACTTTTGGAGGATGGCCTGGTGTCAAGAAGGGCAGCGAGGAAGCCACTTCTCTCCAGGAAAAACATCAGGGACAGACTGATATTCTGCAAAAGGTACAGGGATTGGACTGCTGAGGACTGGGGTAAAGTCATTTTCTCTGATGAATCCCCTTTCCGATTGTTTGGGGCATCCGGAAAAAAGCTTGTCTGGAGAAGACAAGGTGAGCGCTACCATCAGTCCTGTGTCATGCCAACAGTAAAGCATCCTGAGACCATTAATGTGTGGGGTTGCTTCTCAGCCAAGGGAGTGGGCTCACTCATAATTTTGCCTAAGAACACAGCCATGAATAAAGAATGGTACCAACACATCCTCCGAGAGCAACTTCTCCCAACCATCCAAGAACAGTTTGGTGACGAACAATGCCTTCTCCAGCATGATGGAGCACCTTGCCATAAAGCAAAAGTGATAACTAAGTGGCTCGGGGAACAAAACATCAACATTTTGGGTCCATGGCCAGGAAACTCCCCAGACTTTAATCCCATTGAGAACTTGTGGTCAAGAGGCGGATGGACAAACAAAACCCCACAAATTCTGACAAACTCCAAGCATTGATTATGCAAGAATGGGCTGCCATCAGTCAGGATGTGGCCCAGAAGTTAATTGACAGCATGCCAGGGCGGATTGCAGAGGTCTTGAAAAAGAAGGGTCAACACTGCAAATATTGATTCTTTGCATAAACTTAATGTAATTGTCAATAAAAGCCTTTGCCACTTATGGAATGCTTATAATTATACTTCAGTATACCATAGTAACATCTGACAAAAATATCTAAAAACACTGAAGCAGTAAACTTTGTGAAGACCAATACGTTTTACATTTTAGTCATTTAGCAGACGCTCTTATCCAGAGCGACTTACAGTTAGTGAGTGCATACAAAATCCTATGGCCTCCCCGTGGGAAACGAACCCACAACCCTGGCGTTGCAAGCGCCATGCTCTACCAACTGAGCTACACTGTAGATCATTATTGTGAGTAACTACAATGTTGTTGATCCATCCTCAGTTTTATACCTTTACAGCCATTGAACTTTGTAGCTGTTTTAAAATCACCAATGGCTTCATGGTAACATCCCTGAGCAGTTTCATTCCTGTCCTGCAGTTCAGTTCAGAAGGATGACTGTATCTTTGATGTGTCTGGGTGGTTTAATACATAATACACAGCATAAATATTAACTTGACCTGCTTGAAGAGATATTCAATGTCTCATTTGTTATTGTTACCCATCTACCAATCACTGCCCTTCTTTATAAGTCTTTCGAAAAGTTCCCCTGGTCTTTGTAGTTGAATTTGTTCTTGAAATTCAATACTTGATTGAGGGACCTTACAGATACACAAGATGTATGGGGGACAGAGGAAGGGTTGGTCATTCAAAAATCATGTCAACCCCTATTATTTCACACAGAGTGAGCCCATGTAACTTATTGCGTGATTTGTTAAGCCACATTTTACTTCTGAACTAATATTATATTTGATAGATTGTAAAATTACTGTTTTATGTCTTTACTCTTTTATATAATTATATCCTCCTAGTATTAATATATTGTTTTTATGTATCCTTAGAGATTGAACGTAGTGTTAGGTTTAAGCTCTTTGTGTATAGAAGTGTAATTATACTGAACAAAAATATAAACAAAATATAAACAATTTCAAAGATTTTACTGAGTTACAGTTCATATAAGGAAATCAGTCAATTGAAATAGAGTTATTGGGCCATAATCTATGGATTTCACATGACTGGGCAAGGGCACAGCCATGGATGGGCCTGGGTGGGCATAGGCCCACCCACTGGCGAGTGAGGCCCAGCCAATCAGAATGAGTTTTTCCCCACAAAAGGGCTTTATTGTATACAGAAATACTTCTCAGCACCCCTCATGCTTTTAATCAGCTTCTTGATATGCCACACCTGTCAGATGGATGGATTTTCTTGGCAAAGGAGAAATGCTCACTAACAGGGATGTAAAAAAAATGTGTGAACAAAAATTGATAGAAAGAAGCTTTTTGTGCGTATGGAACATTTCTGTGATCTTTTATTTCAGCTCATGAAACATGGGACCAACACTTTACATGTTGCGTTTATATTCATGTTCAGTGTATTTAGTTGACTGCAATGGACTGTAGGAATGTGTACTACAAGTAACTCAAGGCCTCTACTGACTGATAAGAAGTCCTGTGATATGCACGGAGCATGGAGAAATCCTGGGTGATGGAAAAGCACTGAAGTACATCTTTGTGGTAGGGTGGGGCAGAGAGCCAAGTGTATAAGTGGACACTGCACTGTATTGAATGTATGCATTCAGCTGGTACATCTTCCCTGAGTAAACATTTGAAATGTCACTCAGAGTTTGGCCTCTTTTGTATGAGAAATATGTTTATTGTATATTGAGATGTTGGTCTTCTTATCACTAGAGCTTTTGTAACTCTTGTAATTCCTTGGAAATAGGTTCAGACACATTTAATCACATCCACATCTAAGCCCCTACCATTTTGATTTGTTCTGAAGAGAAGACGATAGATTCAAATATTTTGTATTGTTAATGTAATCCTTAATGCAGTTATCATGTGAAGTATCTTTCCATTCAACAAACCTATGATCAGTATTTTCTACAGCTGCTGTGACTGTTCCAGGGAAATGAAGATGACCTACATGACATGTTCCTATTTCTTTCTATCATAACACAGGGCTGCCAATGTTTGAATATAGCTTGGAGTGAGATTTCCTACCGTGAATGCCATTGGCTCCACTAGTGAACTATCCCTTTAAAATAAGACCATAGAAAATCCTGCCTAGAGGTGCATGTAGCTCTCCAAGAGGGTTGGCCACTCCTTATCTATGTTTCCCAAATCCTGTGGGTTTGAATGTGTTCATGTGACATAACATTTTTACTAATTACCCGACATTCAAGAAAAATCTAATGAATATCAATCTTCAGGTGGTTGAGGCTGATTTGCAAAACCTTGTCATCATCTTACTCTACATAGGCAAGATATATGCCTACCATTTCTAAAATGACCAAACAGGATATTTGAGGCAAGGGGCATTTCAATATAGCCTATTCTCATTTTATGTAGCTTATTATTCGACAATGTCCATAAATGCTAACAAAAATGCATAATATTTTTCTTAAGACATGAGTCCAAATAGCCTAATTACACGAGCAAAATTGGTAAAGGTGAAATAATAAAAGTATAATAACAGTAGCGTTCTTGCTGAGATAGTAATACTCCAATAATATGGCGGTTATGATTATTTTCAGATTATTAGCACTCACGAGTTGAAGTATTGAAGGATTGCCAATTTTTTATTCCATGTTAAAATAGTTTTGGGCCAGTCAGGCTTTATTCATTCCTTCTGCTTTTGAATGTTGAGAGGTAAAAGGCCTTGAAATATACCTGTGCATCAGATTGTTTATGTCCTTATTTTGTCTCTCTAAAACTAGATTGCACACTGTCCATTGTAGGGGATAGGAATTGTTCTAATGACTTTCATCAGCTATTGTGAAAGACCAAATAAATTAAACAAATAATACATTCTCCTGGAGACAGCCTACATCTGCCCCTACACCCAACCCAAATTATCTTTCAATGTATTGTCCCCCCACAGTTACACATTTGGGTTCACACTCCGTTTGGGAAAAATAATGTTCATAATACAGTAAGACAAATCATGTCACCCTACCAAAATTCCTGCTGAATGCTGCCTTTTCGATGTTACAGCCTAATGAACCTAGTGCTAAATTGCCAATGACAAACCATAGAAATAAAATGAATAGAAAGGGCATCTCCATTCAAGTCAGTGATGGCATAATGTGTGGACTGGCAGCCATTTTGAGTGTACCCATTCCTAGGTTGAAGATGACAATACATTTTCGACCTAGACCCATGCAGGAAGTAAGTAGCCTATGGATCTAGGATTGTGCAAGTGGTCATTTAAATCACTAGTATCATATACTGTCAAAAAAAGGAAGCATTCTGCGACAGAAACAGGCAGGGCCATAGCTACATATGAGGATACCGAGGTCCGGAATAGTAGAATACACAAGGTGCAATTTCGAAACTTGGTTGTGCATCAGCAGTTTTCCTGTTATTATATGTCACTCACTGACAGTCACTCAATTAGCCCATGTCACTTAAAATGTTTAGTTTGGTAAATTAGTCCAGCTATCTAAACTTGTAGTAATCATGGCTGAAGGTGCCCAGGTGCCTTGACCTCCAAGGGGCCCTCAGTGACTTTGTTAGTCACTCTCACTCAGATATCATATTAACATGGCATAAGTCATGCCAATATGGGTAGAATTGCAGGAAATTCGCTTTTATAACTATAAAAATGCCTTCCCACCCCATGACAAAATGTGCAGAATTGCAGGAAATTAGCTGTAAAACTACAACAACAAAAAAGAGTTATGTAAAGCAAACATGTTTGTTTACCTTTTCTTAATAAAATACTTTTTCCTCTGTGCGTATTAAATTATAGTTTTTAATCCCAGTGCTGTTAATGTAATTAATAAAATACTTTTTCTGCTAACAGATTCCTGTGTACTTATTCCTCTGTAGCTGGTAGAGCACGGCGCTTGTAACGCCAAGGTAGTGGGTTCGATCCCCGGGACCACCCATACACAAAAAAATAATAATTATGCACGCATGACTGTAAGTCGCTTTGGATAAAAGCGTCTGCTAAATGGCATATTATTATTATTTATTATTATTATTATGATTACTACATGATTACTTCCCATTTCACACTGAGTATTTCAATACTGTATTCCTGACATAGCTCATTCTAATATTTTTACTACTGCCCTTTGTATTAGTTAAACTGTTTATACCAATGATATATATAAACCCTGGATTGCTGACGCTATGTATTGGCCGTTGAGAGGCTTTGAAGCCACCAGTAGGCCATATTGGCACTCCCCAGTAGGAGCAGCCCTCCATGGGAATGAATGGAATTTTACAGTATTTCAATTAAATGTATTTATGTGACACAGGAGAGGAGTGCTTCTTTGGTATGTAGTTAATCCATGAGGTGCTCTTTGATCATGGGATGAAATACTATAAAATGTATGCACTCACTAACTGTAAGTTGCTCTGGATAAGAGCATCTGCTAAATGACTAAAATGTAAAATGTAAAATAAAAAGAAGTTGATGCTGGATAATGAACAATGCCGAAATAGCATTTGTGCAAAACAAACTTCCAGAAGTAATCAAGGCACTCTCATGTAGTGATCTTTTTAGTTTTTTGCCTTTATTGTTTTACGGCTTATGCATGGCAAGAATGAAAAAAAACACTGATGCGTTGCGACTACAATGGCCTTCATCAGGGGGACAAAAACCGTCAAACATTAAAGGCTTTTTAATTGTTTCACTACACGAGAGTGCCTTGATTACTTCTGGAAGTTTGTTTTGCACAAAGGCTATTTTATTTTTATTCTAAATGTATTTAAATATTTGTTGTTGTTGTAGTGGGTACAGTAACATTAGCACTCTGAAAAATGAATACTTTTAAGGAAAATGTTTTTGTATATTTTTCATTTTTTTTATGTTTAGCTCACATAATATAATTTAAAAGTATGCATTAATGTGTATGCAATAGAATAAACAACAAATGTCAAAAACAAATGTAGATATTAATAAATGCATTTATATAGCTTCCAAATCTTTTTTTACAATGGAGGCAGAGTGCCAATATGGCTGTGCAGTGGCTTCAATACCGCACCCCATGTCGGTCATCCAGGGTTTGTACACATCATTGGTTTATACACACCCCATATTTATTTATATACTGGATTCTTGACATAGCTCACTCTAGTATATCTACTGCTGTACTGTACATATCATTCTCTCTGCTTCCGCACAGCAAACGGTACCGGTGCATCAAGTGTGACACCAACAGGCTAAATAGCTGCTAAATAGCTAACATAATGGCTATTTGCTGTTTATCATATATCCTGATGCCTATTCACCTAGCTTACCCCTATACATAGCTATCTATATCACTCCAGTATCCCTGCACATTGTAAATATGGTATTGGAACTGACCCTGTATATAGCTTCTTACTTTCCCATGTTCTTCTTATTTCTTATTTTTAGTTCTTGTGTGTTTTTGTTCTACCTTGTTTTATTTTTAGTGCTACATTGATATTGATTACTGTATTGGGTTTGGAGCTTGCAAGAAAGGCATTTAACTGTACTTGTGCCAAGACATAAAAATTATTCCGGTGTACATATGTATAGATTGCATTTTGATTACTGTTACTGTGCTATTTGGGCTGTTAATTGAATTCATCCCAACATTCTTGATTTCTTGTTTTTTATTGTACTTTTTTAAAGATTTTAATTATTTGTGTACTTGTTCTGGGAATATGCTTTGCCAATATTAAAAAGAGTATGAGATTTTAGTGAGCCAAGTGCACAATGCCGGTGGTTCCCAAACTTTTATTTTGCACTCTGACGGACCCGCCCAAGGCCTGTTCCATGGTCTGTACTTGAAAGTACATGACCTCTCTCTGCCCCTCTTGCTGCATGCGGTAAATGTGTATTGGATGGGGGCTGAAGTGGGGGAGGCTGGGATCTGTGGTCAGTCCGTTGAGCTCATGCTATCACTATAAACTGCTGATAAGACTGGAGCATTCAGTCAGCTCAGTACAGATCTCTGCTGAGAGAGAGAGAGAGAGAGACATTATCGTAATCCTAATTGCCCCTATTATTACATTTTCTATAGCATTTTAGAGCAGATATTAGATGTTTGAATCTCCCACTGATGGGCCAACAGAGTATCACACTCCATTGAGTATTGTTTTTCTTGGTTCGACTTTGCGTTCAGAATCCACACAAAGAATTAGAACAGGAAAAGAAAAGACAATGAAAGCACTTGTAGTGGAAAAATATTTCACGCGTGGCTCTGGGTCATGGTTGTTGACATAATGACAGGCCTTGAGGAGGAATGTAACACCATAATGCAAAGCAGATACACACACACACACACACACACAGGCACACACACACACACACACACAAACACACACTCTGCAAATGCCCCTATAGCAACGTCAACTGACAACTCCCCTCTCCTCTCTCTCCATGTCAGTCTCCAAGTGAACCACTTTTATACTATTTATTTAATTGAACCTTTATTTAACTAGGCAAGTCAGTTAAGAACAAATTCTTATTTACAATGACGGCCTACCAAAAGGCAAAAGGCCTCCTGCGGGGACGGGGGATAAAAACAAAGAAAAAGTAGGACAAAACACATCACGACAAGAGAGACACCACAACACTACATAAAGAGAGACCTAAGACAACACAGCATGGCAGCAACACATGACAACACAGCATGGTAGCAACACAACATGACAACAACATGGTAGCAAAACAACATGGCAGCAGCACAACATTGTAGCAGCACAAAACATGGTACAAACATTCTTGGTCACAGACAACAGCACAAACAGTACTGTAGGGGCTGGTCGAACAATGCTGTGGTGCAAAGCATAAAGGATTATTCGCTGTGTGCAGACGATAAGAGTATAGACAGAAAACAAAACCACCTCATCCTGAGTTTCTGTCGTTGTTTCTGTGTTGTCACGGCAATAATCTTTCTCCAACACTAGTCATCCATTAATGGATAACTGCTTAGTCATTTAGAGCTTAGTGTGAATAGGTGTGTCTACTGCAGGCTAGTAGACAACTGCAGGAGGGAACACAACCACAATATACCCCATAGCACAGCACAGGTCTGTTAGTGTTAGAATAATTTCACTGTGAAGTTCATTTGGGGTAATAATGTCTGTTATTGTCAACCAAGTCCTAGCTAAAACTCCAAAGAAAAGTACCTTACCTGTGATAGCAATTTCATGTAGGAGTGTTCTTTTAAGTAGAAATCCATCCCTAACCAGATCTTGCATTAAAACATGTGCATTAAAATCATAGTTAGAGAAATTTGAGGTAAAGTTATCCATGCTGGACAGTTCTGGAGACTTTCAGGAAAGGTTTGATGAGATGCTCTGATGTTACCGCTCTAACCCTCACCTTCACATATGCGCTGTCAGTTTTACACACATGATCCAACAGAAGAAAATATCTCGTAATTTAAATCAGTTCAATTTATGGGCATAGACAAATGACAGATTGGGTTCATATTCTCTCTGATTTACGAGTCCTGGTTTTATTTCCCCTAACCAGGATAACCAGGCAAGGATTGATGATTGTTCTTGTTCTTTCAACAAACCACATCATTTCAACCCTCTGTACCTGTAAATCTTATCAAACTATTGAGAACTAGGCTGCGGTAAAAAAATCGGCTTTGCCTACTGTTCCAGTAAAAGGGAGACTCTATAAAGGAGGTTGCTAAATGAAACTTTCTTCAGTAGAAAGGACAGTGACAGATGAGGGTGTGGCTCTGTGCATACCTCAGCCCCCCCCACCCTTACCCACCCTTTGCCCTCACCCACACAACCTCTTCCCTTCCCAGCACAAGCTGGGTTAAAGCCAGTGAGTAAGAGGGAGGGGCACCAACATTATGTGTGAAGAGGAATGTGAAGGGATGTAGCTCAGTTGGTAGAGCATGGCATTTGCAACGCCAGGGTTGTGGGTTTGATTCCCACGGGGGGCCAGTATGAAAAAAAAAAAAAAAAAAAAAAATGTATGCACTCACTACCTGTAAGTCGCTCTGGATAAGAGCGTCTGCTAAATGACTAAAATGTAAATGTAAATGAATCATTGTCTGGGTGAGAGAAGTTGCATTATAGGCTTACATTATTTTTTTTTAACACTATTCATAATGACGATGATGTCTTTGCTACAAACAGCTAACAAACTACTGCACTGTCAATGGCCCTTCTGATTTTAGATTTAAGATTGCAAAAAGTCAAAAGGAACATTATCATTTTTAAGTCAAAGGACTGGTCTGAGACCTATCTACAACTCATCTCAGTCTTTATTGGTGTACAATCAATCATACTTTACTTTTGACCAAGTCCCAGGTTATGAATGTGCAATACCACTAGATACAGTTGAAGTCAGAAGTTTACATACACCTTAGCCAAATACATTTAAACTCAATTTTTCACAATTCCTGACATTTAATTCTAGTAAAAAATTCCCTGTCTTAGGTCAGTTAGGATCATCACTTTATTTTAAGAATGTGAAATGTCAGAATAACAGTAGAGAGAATGATTTATTTCAGCTTTTATTTATTTCATCACATTCCCAGTGGGTCAGAAGTTTACATACACTCAATTAGTATTTGGTAGCATTGCCTTTAAATTGTTTAACTTGGGTCAAACGTTTTGGGTATCCTTCCACCAGCTTCCCACAATAAGTTGGGTGAATTTTGGCCCATTCCTCCTGACAGAGCTGGTGTAACTGAGTCAGGTTTGTAGGCCTCCTTGCTCACACACGCTTTTTCAGTTCTGCCCACACATTTTCTATAGGATTGAGGTCAGGGCTTTGTGATGGCCACTCCAATACCTTGACTTTGTTGTCCTTAAGCCATTTTGCCACAAATTTGGAAGTATGCTTGGGGTCATTGTCCATTTGGAAGACCCATTTGCGACCAAGCTTTAACTTCCTGACTGATGTCTTGAGATGTTGCTTCAATATATCCACATAATTTTCCTTCCTCATGATTCCATATATTTTGTGAAGTGCACCAGTCCCTCCTGCAGCAAAGCACCCCCACAGCATGATGCTGCCACCCCCGTACTTCACGGTTGGGATGGTGTTCTTCGGCTTGCAAGCACCCCCTTTTTCCTCCAAACATAACAATGGTCATTATGGCCAAACAGTTCTATTTTTGTTTCATCAGCCCAGAGGACATTTCTCCAAAAAGTACGATCTTTGTCCCCATGTGCAGTTGCAAACCGGTCTGGCTTTTTTATGGCAGTTTTGGAGCAGTGGCTTCTTCCTAGCTGAGTGGCCTTTCAGGTTATGTCGATATAGGACTCGTTTTACTGTGGATAGAGATATTTTTGTACCTGTTTCCTCCAGCATCTTCACAAGGTCCTTTGCTGTTGTTCTGGGATTGATTTGCACTTTTCGCACCAAAGTACGTTCATCTCTAGGCGACAGAACGCGTCTCCTTCCTGAGCGGTATGACATCTGCGTGTTCCCATAGTGTTTATACTTGCATACTATTGTTTGTACAGATGAACGTGGTACCTTCAGGCGTTTGGAAATTGCTCCCAAGGATGAACCAGACTTGTGGAGGTCTACAATTGTTTTTCTGAGGTCTTGGCTGATTTCTTTTGATTTTGCCATGACGTCAAGCAAAGAGGCACTGACTTTGAAGGTAGGCCTTGAAATACATTCACATGTACACCTCCAATTGACTCAAATAATGTCAATTAGCCTCTCAGAACCTTCTAAAGCCATGACATCATTTTCTGGAATTTTCCAAGCAGTTTAAAGGCACAGTCAACATGGTGTATGTAAACTTCTGACCCACTGGAATTGTGATACAGTGAATTATAAGTGAAATAATCTGTCTGTAAACAATTTTTTGAAAAATTACACAAAGTAGATGTCCTAACCGACTTGCCGAAACTATAATTTGTTCAAAAGACATTTGTGGAGTGGTTGACTGGTGTGTTTATGGACATATTCAATCTCTCCCTTTCCCAGTCTGCTGTCCCCACATGCTTCAAGATGGCCACCATTGTTCCTGTACCCAAGAAAGCAAAGGTAACTGAACTAAATGACTATCGCCCCGTAGCACTCACCTCTGTCATTATGAAGTGCTTTGAGAGACTAGTCAAGGATCATATCACCTCTACCTTACCTGTCACCCTAGACCCACTTCAATTTGCTTACCGCCCCAATAGATCCACAGACGATGCAATCGCCATCACACTGCACACTGCCCTATCCCATCTGGACAAGAGGAATACCTATGTAAGAATGCTGTTCATTGACTATAGCTCAGCATTCAACACCACAGTACCCTCCAAGCTCATCATTAAGCTCTAGGCCCTGGGTCTGACCCCCGCCCTGTGCAAATGGGTCCTGGACTTCCTGATGGGCCGCCCCCAGGTGGTGAAGGTAGGAAACAACATCTCCACTTCGCAGATCCTCAACACTGGGGCCCCAGAAGGGTGCATGCTCAGCTCCCCTCCTGTACCCCCTGTTCACCCATGACTGCGTGGCCAAGCATGCCTCCAACTCAATCATCAAGTTTGCAGACGACACAACAGTAGTAGGCTTGATTACCAACAATGACAAGACAGTCTACAGGGAGGAGGTGAGGGCTCTGGGAGTGTGGTGCCAGGAAAATAACCTCTCAACAAAACAAAGGAGATGATCGTGGACTTCAGGAAACAGCAGAGGGTGCACCCCCCTATCCACATCGACGGGACCGCAGTGGAGAAGGTGGAAAGCTTCAAGTTCCTTGGCGTACACATCACTGACAAACTGAAATGGTCCACCCACGCAGACAGTGTGGTGAAGAAGGCGCAACAGAGCCTCTTCAACCTCAGGAGGCTAAAGACATTTGGCTTATCGGGCTGTATCACCGCCTGGTATGGCAACTGCACCGCCTGCAACCTCAGGGCTCTCCAGAGGGTGGTACGGTCTGCCGAACGCATTACCGGGGGCACCTACAGCACCCGATGTCACAGCAAGGCCAAAAAGATCATCAAGGACATCAACCACCCGAGCCACTGCCTGTTCACCCCGCTATCATCCAGAGGCGAGGTCAGTACAGGTGCATCAAAGCTGGGACCGAGAGAATGAAAAACAGCTTCTATCTCAAGGCCATCAGACTGTTAAATAGTCATCACTAGCACATTAGAGGCTGCTGCTGCCTATTGAAATCACTGGCCACTTTAAGAAATGGAACACTAGTCACTTAAATAATGTTTACATATCTTGCACTACTCATCTCATATGTATATACTGTATTCTACTGTATCATAGTCCACGCCGCTCTGTCATTGCTTGTCCATATATGTATATATTCTTAAATTCCAATTCCTTGCTTAGATTTGTGTGTATTGGGTATATGTTGTGAAATTGTTAGATTTACTTGTTAGATATTACTGCACTGTCGGAGCTAGAAGCACAAGCATTTCACTACACCCGCAATAACATCTGCTAAACACGTGTATGTGACAAATTAAATTTGATTTGATTAGATTTATGGCGGTTTCCATAACAATGTTATCTGCTCTTCAGAGAGGAATGCTGCTGAAATCTGTTCCCTGCCAAACACGGTGTGGTGAGGCGGTCCAGGGTGCCACTCAGGTTAGAGAGAGAGAGAGAGACATATCACTGGACACCCTGTGTCCTGCCCTCAGGTGGAATCACACATACACACTCTGAAGACCTTATCCTGCTTCCTATTATAATTATTTTTTAAAGAGCCCACTAATTTTAGTCATATTTTTTTATAGGACCAAATCAAATCAAACTTTATTTAAAGTGCATTCTATTCTTTAACTTTGATTTTTGGTTGAGATGGAGATGTGAATCCAACATATCAATCATACATTTATTTTATTTTATTTAACCTTTATTTAACTAGGCAAGTCAGTTAAGAACAAATTATTATTTACAATGACAGCCTACACCGGCCAAACCCAGACGACGCTGGGCCAATTGTGCGCCGCCCTATGGGACTCCCAATCACAGCCCGTTGTGATACAGCCTGGAATCAAACCAGGGGTTCTGTAGTGACGCCTCAAGCACTGAGATGCAGTGCCTTAGACCGCTGCGCCACTCGGGAGCCAAATTCCATTTGTAGACGAACTGGAATTAAAACCAGACTAAGTCAGTGGCACAAAAGATACATCTCCAAATGTTGATATTTGGTTGCATTGTCAACCAAACCCAATTCCGTATCCAGTTTGTCTACAAATTAATAATTCACATGTTGGATTCACATCCCCATCTCAACCAACAATCAAAGTGAAAGAATACGACTAAATCGAATTAAATCAAACTTTAAATTAACTTTAAATAAACGTTTATTTGATTTAGTCCTAAAAACGTAGATTTTTGGTTGAGACATGAATCCAACATAAGAATTATTAACTTTAAGATTAAATTTGAAAGCAACCAAAGCTTGAAAACCTACAGTAGGCCTATATATATATTGTCTATTTTTAGTTGAACCCTTGGTTGAATTGAAACAATAGCTGTTGATGACTTCGCAAATGCTATATACTAAATAGTATCATTGATTGTATATCAATATTATATTTATAAAGTATGGTAGATTTCATTTGCTCTGTTAAACCTACCCTTTGGAATTACTTTGATAGCAAGAGTGAATCTATTTAGTTATTAATCATTTTCACGATAGCACATTGGTAGTAGTCAGTAACCAATATCAAAGCTAGGCATGACTGGGTTTGGGTTAAAACCCTGGATGGGAGACCAATGGCTAGCTGTAGATAGATAAACTTTCCAGTAGGAGGTACTACCGAGCCTACAGTTTTTTTCTGATAGTGGATATAACGTTGAAGATCTGACGTTGTTTCAAAGGTACAAATTCAACATATTTTATACAAGATATGTCTATCTTGAAAATTGGTTACCATGATGACATAATCCTGTGGTTTAAATTTCACCCTAAAAGCAACAGTTTACGTTGACTTTTTGCAAATCCACTGTATTTTTCACATAGAATACGTTGACAAATGACCGTACATTCAAACAACATTGGTTCAAGAAGTTTGTGCCCAGTGGGATGTGTCTGTCTTTTGTGTATTTTAAGACAAGCTGTGTTATACAGATATCTATCTTAAACAGACAGATTTTGATGGGGCTCTTTGTAGTATGCTAACTAGATTCGGCCCTCCTTTTCCTGTAGTCCACGAGCAGCTCCTTTGTCTTGCTGGCGTTACGGGATGTTGTTGTCATGGCACCACACTGCCAGGACTCTGACCTCCTCCCTGTAGAATGTCTTATCATCTTCGGTGATCAGGCCTACCACCGTTGTGTCGTCTGCAAACGTATTGATGGTGTTGGAGTCGTGCGCAGCCATGCAGTCGTGGATGAACAGGGAGTACAGGAGGGGACTAAGCATGCACCCCTGAGGGGCCCCCATGTTGAGGGTCAGCGTGGCGGATGTGTTGTTGTCTACCCTCACCACCTGGGGGCGGCCCGTCTGGAAGTCCAGGATCCAGTTGCAGAGGGAGGTGTCCCAGGGTCCTTAGTTTTGTGATGAGCTTCGAGGGCACAATGGTGTTGAACGCTGAGCTGTAGTCAATGAACAGCATTCTCACGTAGGTGTTCCTTTTGTCCAGGTGGGAAAGGGCAGTGTGAAGTGCACTAGGGATTGTGTCATCTGTGGATCTGTTGGGGCGGTATGCGAATTGGAATGGTTCCAGGGTGTCTGGGATGATGGTGTTGATGTGAGCCATGACCAGCCTTCCAAAGCATTTCATGGCTACAGATGTGAGTGCTACAGGGCGATAGTCATTTAGACAGGTTACCTATATGTTCTTGGGCGCAGGGACTATGGTGATCTGCTTGAAACATGTAGGTATTACAGATTGGGTCAGGGAGAGGTAGAAAATGTCAGTGAAGACACTTGCCAGCTGTTCAGTGTATGCTCTGAGTAAACATCCTGGTAATCCATCTGGCCTTGTGAACGTTAACCTGTTTAAAGGTCTTGCTCACATCAGCTACGGAGAGCGTGATCATGTCGTCTGGAACAGCTGGTGCTCTCATACAGGCTTTGCATCCGCTTCATCGGAACACTTCCATATCGAGCGTGTCACTGGTACTTCCTGTTTGAGTTTTTGCTTGTAAGCAGAAATCAGAAGGATAGAGTTCTGGTTAGATTTGCCAAATAGAGGGCAAGGGAGAGCTTTGTATGCGTATGTATAGAATAATCAGATAGATTAATATTATTCATGTCCTTGTTCAGCCATGACTCTGAGAAACATAGGATATTACAGTTCTTCAGATCACATTGATAGTATAGCTCGAACGGAGCTCATCCAGTTTATTTTCCAGTGATTGCACGTTCGCCAATAGAACGGAAGGTAGAGGCGACTTATCCACTCTCCGACGTAGTCTCGTCAGGTATCCCGCACACTGGCCTCTATAGCACTGTCTACTCCTTTGAGTGTCGGGGATTTGGGCCTGGTCCGCGATAATCAATATGTCTTTAGTCTCCGACTCATTGATGTAGAAGTCCTCATCCAAATGGAGGTTAGTGATAGCTGTTCTGATGTCCAGAAGCTCTTTTCGGTCATAGGTAATGATGGGGGAACATTATGTACAAAAAAAGTTAAGACCAGTGCAACAAAAAATACACAAAATTGCACAATTGGTCAGGAGCCCGAAAAACGGCCGCCATACCCTCCGGCGCCATTATCCATTCTTAAAATACCAACCTGCAGAAGCACTATGAACATGAAACCTTGTTAGGACCCACTGCAGAGGAGGCTGGTGGGAGGAGCTATAGGAGGACAGGCTCATAGTAATGGTTGGAATGGAATGAATGGAACAGAGTCAAGCATGTGGTTTCCATGTGTTTGATGTGCTTGATACCATTCCATTTATTCCATTCCAGTCTTCACAATGAGCCCATCCTCCTATAGCTCCTCCCACCAGCCTTCTCTGACCCATTGGTGTAGGAGTGCCATGATGCATTCACTATAGAACCATCACAATGGCTCTCTGGGAAGATATTTGATTGAAAACTCAGAACTAGCCTGGGTACCAGTCTCTTTAGATAATCCACTCGCTGTACTCCATGCCATGTGCCAAAGAGACTGGCCTTTCTGCCATCTTCAAATATGAACATTCTATCCATAGAGATCCTATTAAATTACTAGAGGGGCTATGTCGTAAACCCTCAAAGTTCCATAATGGGGCAAGAATGACAGCCATCTTGGTCAGGGAGAAATCCAAACCAGTCTAATTGGAATGAATGGCAGTAGAGGCATAATCCTGATTTTACTTACACAGGAAAATGAAAATAAGGCATGTGATGTATCAGAAATTGTGTAATGGAATTATAGTCAACCTGAAATATTGTCATATAATTATAAATACAATTTATACTGGTTTTATACCAATCTTCTGTATAAATAGCCTAAAATAATATGTAAACAGACCATAAATGTCTCAGAATTGTTTTCTTGGAAAGCTGGGTGTGCTATTATATGATACAATATCAGTACTTGTTGCATTTACAACTTGTCTATGTCCTATCATCAACTGATTTGAACCAGTGTATGGCTGTGGATTGACTGCATTGTTTGAATAGAATGTTGGCATATTGGCAGTTAATTTGCAATATTTATGGAATCATTCCTCTAAAACTGTCTGGCTAGCTAGCTAACACACATAAGGTACAGATACATTCTTCACATTCATTGTTTTACACAATATCTTATCACAGCATTGGCAAAGTTGACCAACTCCTTGACCAACATGGCTGACCTTTGGACCATCATAAGAAGGTTCATGACCATTCTAGTGTTATATTTCCTAAATCTATGATTATTTTATTAATGAGCTGGAGGAGAACAGAGGATTTGATCCCGATTTGATTACCCTTACAGCTATCCTCCAATCACAATGATTATGTAAATATTGGAACTCTATCAAATATATACTGCAATTCCAACCACAAAACATCATAGTTTTGATGTTAAGCCTCAAAATACAACACCTTGCCTAGCTAACAGCTAAATGTTTGTTTTTTACTTTATACATTCTAATTCTATTTTCGAGGCTCCACATGTTGTCATGGAAAATATTAATTTTATTTTATTTCCAACAACCAATGAGCAACTCCGCCGTAAATCCAGCGCATATTGAACGTTGAGATTGCCCCTAAAGGCCAGTTTTTTATAACTAACCCAAGATAGACCCGAGCGTGTTGTTTCCAATTGGAGCAAATTAATCATAGTGGGCAAAACAAACAAGGAGGTGGGCAGAGCCAAGCACGAACTAGTGAGATCTTATTAGCACAATCTAGCATTTATTTGCATATTGCATAACGCCTACTTTGTGAAGTGCACGTGTGCAATAACTCAATACGCCCTTGCACTCCTTCTTAACAACGCAATTTTTTAAAACTTTGGCAAGGGGTAAAGTCTACAAAACGCAGTCCATTCTGTTTGTTCCAGATTCTAGTTTTGGAAACAGAAAAATGTATGGAGATCAAATGTTTCATAGAGAAAATGTGCAGAAGGTCGGCCAAAATCCATCTCGCTCCATCTTCTCCCACTGCCGGCCACTGGGCTTCTCGTCACCATATTTGGTAGTGAGTGGAAACGCCAACTGGATGCTTCACATTTATACATCCGGTAAAATATCTGGCTAATTGTTCTATCTGTGCTGGTCCTCAGACTAGCACAGAACTACCAGGGGCAGGGACAGGGCCGGCCTGCCCATTAGACAGGATTAGGCGGCTGCCTATGGCAGCAGATTGACGAGGGTGGCATTTTCCAAGCGAAACTGACCAAGACTCACCTCCAACACATAAAACCTCACAGAATTCTGCCCAAAAACAACTACAATATCTCTCAACCAGTGGCATATGTGTGGCGGACCAGAAGAACCTGTCGGATGTCGCTGCCACCCATAGTTGGCAAAATTCCCATAAAATGCCCATAGAGTATAAATGACTTTTTCATGGAAATTGAAATTTGTAATGAATCAGATACTTTGAACCCTTTACTTAGTATGTGTTCACAAGTCTTAAATTGGTCAGTTTAGTTGTTTTGACATGCTAGCAAAAGTGAAACTGTTCACATTCGGTGCCTGGCTAGCCAACTGACAGCTCCCGTGTTGGCTTAGGCTAGTAGCCAGTTCCTTGCAATAACTAGTGTTAAAATATTGATTATTTATAGTACAACTAGGCTATGTATCAACAGACCAAAGCGCAGTGTCACGACTTCCTCCGAAGCTGCCTCCTCTCCTTGTTCGGGCAGGCTTCGGTGTTCGTCGTCACCGGCCTTCTAACCACTGCCGCTCCATATCTCATCATTCCATTTGTTTTGTCTTGTCTATTACACACACCTGGTTCATATCCCCTCATTACATGTATACGTGTTCCCTCTGCCCCCCTTGTCCTTGTGGGTGAATGTTTAATGTGAGGAGAGAGTAGCTCGGTTGAGCTACGTATTTAGTATTTGCCGGGGTATATTTTCCCTGTGTGCCTGTTTTGTTCCAGTGCGCCTGTTTTGCGCACTGGACTGTTTGACGTAATCCAGCGTAACTCTGTACTACGGAATAAACTCTGTATTCTGTGATTTACCCTCTTGCGCATGACTCCTTCAAATCACCTATCACACGCAGATTGATTCTAATTTTCCATATCATTATAATGTTGATGCGGATGCGGGAGTTTATCCGAGATTGCTTTCCTAGCCTAACTGAAAGCTAAATCAATTCAGTTGGCCGAAATGAAATGGAATTGACAGACAGTGATCAAAAGACAAACAGTGATGAAGATTTTGTACCCTACTTCATGTTAAAACGATAGCCTACCCTATTCTTAAAACATTAGAAGTGAGAGACAGGTCAGTCACGCTGTCCTAATTCACATTAAATGTTCCTGCATTTGACTGCCTCCTCCCAATGATCAAAGCATAGGCAGCGGATTATATGATGTCCTTTATCTCAGTTAAACTATAATCTATAAATATTTTAAATGAAATGCAATCGTGGAGAAACTGCCCGCATCCGCACCTTGTGAAGATGGTTAAAGTATTCAGGTGCACATCCCGCTGCACGTCACCCCGCTGCACGTGTCCGAAAAATGAAGACATCAACTTCCAAATTGACAGCTGTCAATCATCAGGATGGCAGCCTTTTCAGGTAGTGAAGTTGCTCATTGTTTAAACAAATTAGATCTAATTAATATGAGAAACGTTGCTAGTGGTTCTGATTTGGCAGAATTGATCAATTATTAATTTACGAGTGGTCTTGCTGGTGCGGTCCGGACCGGCCTTGATTTCAACATCCACGGATGTAGATTTTTGGTCCGGTCCAGACCGGAGATGAGTCTAGACGTCTATGATTGGTTCATATTTAGTTTGGACCGGACCAAAAATATACATCCGTGGATGTTGAAATCAAGGCCGTTCCGGACCGCACCAGCAAGACCACTCGTAAAATAATAATTGATCAATTCTGCCAAATCAGAACCACTAGCAACGATTTCTCATATTAATTAGATCTAATTTGTTTAAACAATGAGCAACTTCATTTGGCCTTGATTTGGTCCAAAAATAGACATCTAGAAAGGACATCTTTTTAACTTTCATTCAGAACCGAAAATGAACCTGATTTCAACATCCCTAAAATACGTCATTTCAATGTCAGCAAAATAAGTATTTTCAACCTTCATTCAGAACTGAAAATGAACCTGACTTCAACGTCCGGAAAATACGTATTTTCAATGTCCGTAAAATACGTATTTTCAACTTTCATTCAGAACCGAACATTAACCTGATTTCAACGTCCAGAAAATTAGTATTTTCACCTTTCAATCAGAACATAAAATAAAAATTCAACGTCTGGAAAATACATATTTTAAATGTATTTTCAAAGTAATTTTGCTTACTGGGACTATTCTAGATTTGCGGGGGTATAGGAGGGCTGCAATTTTTTGGTCTAGCCTAGGGCGGCAGAATGGCCAGCACCGGGCCTGACCAGAGGCACATTAAGGAAAAACATTGAATAATCAAACCCACCCTCACCCTTGCCACCCTCCCCTTAGGTTCTCACTTTGTTGTGATTCTAACATCCCTGGCATCCGTGTCTCTGTGCAACCCACCCCTTACAAAAGAAGGTTGCATTTTTGAAACTGCAGTAAAAGTGCAGTAACTGCAGCCGACTCTAGTATTTTGGACGCAGTAATTGCAGAATAACTGCAGTGTACAGTAGTTGAATTGCAGTTATACTGCACTCTAACTACAGTTATTCTACAGTGTACTGCAGTTATACTGCACTCTGACTGCAAAAAATGTGTAATAAAGGGACCTGATGGACTTTTACTGTATGAAGACAGACTGCACTGAAATCTCCCACCCTACCTCCTACTCCCTAAAGACCATTAAGTAGTTCCTTGTAATTTGGCAACATATGCAAAAGTGGAATTGTTTTCTGTTGTCAGTACTCTGTCTCTCTTGGTCTGTCCCTGTCTGTCTGCCTGTCTGCCTGTCTGTCTCTCTCGCTCTCTCGCTCTCTCTCACACACACACAGACAGGGACACTGCAATAATATTTAACTAGGTTAATCAACTTATTACCAGGGTAAAGAGTGTTAGAAATGTAAACATCAGGAGTGTCTTTCTCGTTCTATGAGTGCAGTCCTTCCTAGCAGAAACTGAGGTTTGGGAATCTCACATCCCTGATCGAGGTTTTACATCTGAATGAGAAAGCACTGGACACAAGATGGTGTCCTAACATTTCAGAGAATATTAATGACTGAATGCATTATCTGCAGCTGTTGGACTACTAAAGAAATCAACGCAATTTTAGTCAATATGTTGTGATGTGTTTTTTTTTACATGAGATTGTAATAGTTTATATTTCATTTTCAACACAATAATAATAGCTTTCCCTGTCAGGACTGTGCACAAATCTTCCCTTTCTAGCTTTGCCTCGACTGGCGCTTCTGTAATCAGCCTATGTGCTGTGGTGAAACTCGTCGAGGCGCCGCCTTTTGCAGTCTGTAGTATCATCTCAGAAAAGTTGTGTCTACACCTTCGAAGAGGTCAAAGTCCAATGCACAATAGAAAATACTAACCGCGGATTAAAAGCGTTAACGTTATACTTCAAGAGGGGAACGTCGTACCTAATTGCAATGGCCCGTGTAGCCACTGTTGTTTTATTGTTGCCGTTCATACTAACGGTAAGTAAAGAATAATACTTTTCATATCGTAACAGGTGTTTATAACTATATACCCTAACATTTAAAGCAGATCTCTCCTTTGAGGTGTGGCACTCCTCAGGTAGATTTAAGCGTCAATGTCGACAATACAGCATATATCTCGAATTCATTTACCATTTTAAGCCTACATGAAGAGAGTGTTTACTCTATATCCCGTGATTTAATTGCAATTCCTATTTCATTGTTTGCGTGCAAGTGACAACGACTATGGACAACATTAGAAGAAAAACTGTTTAGCTGCGTAATGGTGTTCAGGGAGTCATAGCCTACAGAAAGTCAGACCACATCTGGTCAATGTCAGTGAAAGAACTGCTCGCAAAAAATCTAGCTCAGATTTTTTTTTAAATATATACTGACACCCACTATCGACAGTGATATCACTATTACAACTTTCTCCTTTAAATGTTGTGAAAATAATTTGTGAGATATTTTCATTGGTGCTCAGCATACAGAATATATTTTTTTTCTTCTCAGAAACTGAATAGATACAGCTTCCTTTAGTAGGTGTAGTGATAGTGAACGAAAACTACTTGGCCTAATAGCCTAAGGCTATATAATTGTAAATTGTAAGTATGCATGTCAGTTTTTCAATATGAATAGGCCTAAACATGCAATTATAATTTGGCTTGGCAAGAAACCACACACTTTAGGCCTATATCCATTAATCTGTACAAAGTGGAACAGACACTGAGGAAACAATCATGACATGGATCTGTGTACAGCACACTCAATTGCATTTAGCTATAACTACTGTGCTAGAAAATATAAGATACTGTACAACTTCTACAGTGTTGAGTGATTTAGAAGAGATACATTGGTATTACAGTGTTATTACATTAGTATTTAATGATGAGTCAATGTTATTGGTTGTGTTTTTCTCTGTAGTTTATACGGGTGGTGGCAGCAGAAAGCGGTGGGCTGAAGCTGAGAAGACAGAAGAGAGAATGGATTATTCCTCCTAAGAAGTTGAAGGAGAATGTAGATTACAGAAACAAGGAGTACATCGCAAAGGTATGATCTCATCTCGTAGTCAAACTCATGGAGTGGTTCAGATGTTTCTGACAACCATAAGACCATGACTTTGTCTGCGCATGACATACAGTCAGGTCTGAAATTATTGGCACCCTTCATAAAGATGAGCAAAAAATACTGTATAAAATGAATAATACAAATACTGAACTATATTGTATGCAAACATTTTTTTATTTCAATTATTTTATACTAATACACTTGCTCAGAGAATGAGATGAGTTTGATAAATACATTTTATGTTTGAGTTCTAGAAAAGCAGGCATACAACAATATTTGTTGAGAGACTTCATGTTTTGTTTTTAGCCTGAACCATTCCTCAGCCAGAATGACTGTACTATACGCGTGACCACACATTGGGCTGTATCTCTGAGCAGCTTGCTCACAACACATACATCTTTATTTGTATTTATTTTATTACTTGTTAATAGTTTAATACCTATACCTTGACATGAAAGCTATATTGAAAATAAATAAATAAATTATAGTGTTGTACAACCTAGCTATTCACCGATGCTTACAACACATTGTATCTGCATTTAGGGTCATTCATTGGTGACCATAATCCATCTGTATAAATATAGACTGTGAAGTGTTCGATAGGCGTCTCATGTTACTGCATGTTTCTTTGGACAAATGAGGCTGTTATATGAATACTATTACAATAACAATGGTGTTTTACTATCATGGCTATTTAGGCCTCCTGTAGCTCAGTTGGTAGAGCATGGCGCTTGCAACGCCAGGGTTGTGGGTTCGATTCCCACGGGGGGGGCAGTATGAAAAATGTATGCACTCACTAACTGTAAGTCGCTCTGGATAAGAGCATCTGCTAAATGACTAAAATGTAAAATGTAATGGCTGATTGGAATGTGTGTCTGTGCCAGATTCGTTCTGATGAGCAGTACAAGTCGCGTGTGACGTACTCACTGACCGGGATCGGTGCAGACCAATACCCCCTGAACTTATTCACCGTCATCTCAGATACAGGCCTTGTCAGAATCAACGGCATTCTGGACAGAGAGGAGACCGCTTCCTACCATGTAAGCTTCCCACTAAAACGTAATCCAAGGTGTGGAATGCTTGTGCTCAAAATGTAAGAAATTAATAACAAATATGTTGTTCTATCATGGCCTCTTTTAGTTACTTGGAGTAGCGAAGTACAACAATGGAGACCGTGCAGAGAAGGACATTGACCTGCATATTTTGGTTGAGGACCAGAATGACTGCTCACCGGTGTTCATTTTTGGCCAATCTGGATCCGTTAATGAGTCAAGTGCTGCAGGCATGTAGTTTCTAACTATTGTATATGTTTCTATCAAACTTGATGAGAGTTAGTAGTCAGAGTAGTGGTAATGGTTGAAGTTGTAGCAGCTGTTGTACTAGTATTGCTAGTACCAGTGTAATCAGTAGAATAGTGACAGTAGTGATACAGTAGTAGTAGTAGTAATCAAAGTAGTAGTAGTATTAGTAGTATTAGTAGTACTAGTAGTAGTAGTAAAATAAATAGTAATAATACTACAGTATAGTACTGGTATACTGCACAAGTAAACCTTCCCCTTGGTCAATTCCAGAAACCGTTGTCATGAAAGTGATTGCCACAGATGCGGATGAAGTGAACACTCTACACTCTCAGATTTACTACAGCATAGTGGAAAAGAGTGCTTCAGATAGGATGTTCGCCATCAACTACCAGACTGGAGAGATCCTGGTTCGCCAGACTACACTGGACAGAGAGGTGAGAGAGATGCCTTGGTATACTATTATACAGTACACTGTGCATCTATGTGAGCATAGCACGGTATGCGTTGACACTTTCAGAGGCCATTTTGGCAATATTTGAGTAACTGTAAGTAACTGTAAGCTCCATTGTATTTCCTGGTTGTCTAGACTCAAGACACCTACACCCTGACTGTAAAAGGATCAGACATGAACGGAGCATTCGGAGGAAACTCAGGAACAGCAGAAGTTGTGATTAAAATCCTGGACATCAACGACAACATCCCCACCCTGGAGAAAGAATCTGTAAGAACAAAATCTCTACTACTTTTCTATTTTCTATTCAGCATAATGGGGTTATTCTATTTATTATATTGTAGCGACCCAACACCTAGCGGCCTCGGCAAGAGGTTCAGATCTCTTGGCGTAATGGCTAAGGTGTTGGGTTGACAGTTGCTGGACTCCCCGAATTCACTGCAATATGTTCCTGGGTATGTGTGTTTGCAGTACGAGGGCAGTGTGGAGGAGAACACAGTCAATGTGGAAGTACTGAGGATCAAAGCCACTGATCTGGATCTGATGTACACTGAGAACTGGCTGGCTGTGTTCACCATCATCACAGGCAACGAGGCTGGCTACTTCAACATCACTACAGACGCTAAGACCAACGAAGGCATTATAATGATAACCAAGGTATGGGCTGTGATTGACTCAGGCTGGAATTGAATGGAATCACAAAGAACATTTTCTTTTAGATTGAATTCCAGCCTCAGTGTCTTCCCACTGGGCAAAAACTAGTTGAATCAACGTTGTTTCCACGTCATTTCAACAAAGAAATGCAATGTGATGACATTGAATCAACATGGAAAACTGATTGGATTTGCAAAAAGTCATCAACGTAAGGGAATTTCCTATTTTTTCACAGAACTTTTAACCTAAATCCAATGGCATGGTGAAATGTTTTGTTAATTTCACGTTAGTTGACAGCTCAACCAAATGTACATCAAAACTAGACGTTGAAATTACGTCTGTGCCCAGTGGGTTGTAACTACTCTTCTCACCTTATTCCAACATTGTTTGTATCACTTGACTGATTCTACTGTTTTCCCCTGTTGTTTGAATCTAAAGGCACTGGACTATGAGGAGCTGAAAGTGCTCAACCTTGCCATACGTGTTTCCAACAAAGCAGAGTACTACTTTGGCTCCTCCTCTACGAGTGGATCCATAGGAGGAGGAGGGGTTATAGGAGGAGGTATCACGGGCGGTGGTAAGACTTACCCCATCAAGATCAACGTGATCAACCAGAAAGAGGGCCCCAAATTCAAGCCAACGGTTAAAGTGGTGACCATCTCTGAGGACTCCAGCACGGTCACCATTAACAAGGTTATCACTACCTATGCAGCCATCGACAGCGACACGTTACAGATCGCTACCAATGTTAGGTGAGGTGCCAGATGTTTTCATATTGTTTTATTGGAGTGAAGATTATGTGATATGATGTGATGTTATGTGATGTTATGTTAATCTCCATCATACTAAAGGATCATTTAGTTCATCCTAATCGTGTGCCATTGTCATGATAATTTTCTCAGGTATGCCAAATTATACGACGTAGACCACTGGCTGATCATCGATGAAAAGACAGCAGAGATCAAGCTGAACAAACTGCCTGATCGGGAGTCCAAATACCTGGTCAATGGAACATACTACGCCAAGATAATAGCCATCACAACCGGCAAGTACCCATAGTAATATTCAATTGGTCCTAATGCCATTCTGTAAGATATGGAATGAAGTCAAGATATCTGCCTAGAACAGTCGTAGTTGGAGATGCACTCTAGGACCTTTGCGCCACGAGGAGCTAAAAGAGAATAAGTCAAGTCTGTATCTAATTATGTATTTTCTTTTGGTGTCCAGATCTGCCATCCAAAACAGCCACAGGGACAATAGCCATCCAGGTGGAAGACTTTAACGACCACTGTCCCACGCTGACAGCTACGACTACAACCATGTGTCTGGGGGATACCGCTGTGTACATCACGGCTGTGGACGGGGATGCCTTCCCCAACGGAGCTCCTTTCAAGTTCAGAGTGATTCAGGAGGACAGCAAACAGAAGTGGATGGTGGAGCACCTCAATGGTAACAGGCCTAGTCGAGGACTTTGAGGTTTGGCATTTAGGAAGCAGATAGACAATATGACAAGCTTCTCACCAAGGGGCTGTTTTGGAGTTATTTTGTTGAGCCTGATTGAAATTGCTTTAGAACGTGCGGTCTTAAACTGAACTTAAATTATATCTTGTTGTATGTTTGCATGGAATTGGTTGATAGATTAGATTTTACGATTTGTACAATTTATTTTTATTTTCTCTCTTTCATGTTCCTTTAAGCCACCACTACCATTTTACGAGACCATGCCCACCTGTGGCCAGGTCACTACAAGGTTGCTGTGGAGATCCATGACCAGCAGGGGAAGGGCTGTGCTGATGTCCAGATTCTGAACGTGATTGTGTGCACCTGTGATGAGGTCAATAAGGTCTGTTTCGACCGGTTGACGGGCAAGGACGTCACGTTAGGAGCGCCTGCCGTCCTACTGCTCCTCCTGGGCCTCCTGCTGTTGCTGCGTGAGTAGGCCCTCTGTTATCTTCATACTCATTGGCTTCCTCAGACTGACTACTTGAAAAGAATCTAGGAAGGAGAGACTGCTTCGTAATGCTCACTAACTAGACCTGTTTCAGCATGCTTTGAGTGATTAGTAAGATGGCCAAGACAAGTAATTGATGGGTCATGTCCACAACAGGTCTTTCTGACAAACCACAGGGCACACACTAGTTGAATCAACATTGTTTGACGTGGAACCAACATGGAATAGACGTTGAATTGACATCTGTGCCCAGTGGGAAGGCATCCAGGCCTCTCGCCTAGCAACATGTCTTGTGCTTTTGTCTTGTGTCCATGAGTTGAAATGTGGAATGTGGGTTTACAGTGGTGCCTCTCCTGCTGCTGTTCTGTCTATGTGGAGGAGCGGCGGCCATTGGAGACTTTAAGGCCATCCCGTTTGACACTAAAGAACACCTGATTGCATATCACACTGAAGGACAAGGAGAAGACAAGGTATTTTATACATAATGGCACTGCCAATGGATGACATCAAAATATTCTAGAGGTAGTGAATAAGAATGATCTTTGGAAATACATGTTATGTTCTGTTATTGCTCAAGTTGAAGTTTGAATTGCTCTGAAATTCCCTCCTCTGATTGACCCACGCATTCCCACTCACAGGAAGTTCCTCTCCTGAACGTTCCTGTGGAGATGGGAACTGTGAATGTAGTCAAGTCCGGGGGAAATACGGGATTCATAGGAGGAGTAGGGGCGGTAGGAAGAGGAGAAGCAGGAGTCATCTCAGGGGACGGCTTCCCCTCGTCCTCAATGTTCACAGGAGCGCACCACCAGTACCATGGCATCCACAAGCCCAATGGCAGATTAGAGGTGGACTACGGCATGGGCGGAGAAACCAGGACAGAACATCATGAACACTCATTGTTCTCCAGATACCGAGCTGGTGCTTACGACGGGATCGCGCTCTCTGAGGAAGTCCTAGAGGAGTACTACTCTGCAGTGAGTATCTTAGATCATCCAACTTCTTGGATTACTCCTTTGACATAGGACTTGAGGGGAAGTGTTATTGTAGCCATTTTGATTCAATGTGTCATTGTCTTAATATATCTGTCCCTATCATATGACCTTTGCAGAAGGCCAATCATGCTGCGCAGAACGACCAACAGCGAGATGCCCTGCTGATTTACGACTATGAAGGTCAGGGGTCACCGGTAGGGTCTGTGGGCTGCTGCAGCCTCATGGGGGCCGATGACGACCTGGACTTCCTCAACGACCTGGAGCCCAAGTTCAAGACCCTGGCCCAGATCTGCCAGGGGTCGATAGCTATGGAGGCGGAGACTGTCAATGTGTCTGTCTCACCCCCTAGTCCTAGTCCTATCATATCCACTCACACAGACGTCAGCAGAAATACTGCTCTCAATGTCAATACCCTGAACACCTCAGTCACCACCTCCACCTCCTCCATCCCCCTACAGGAGAGCCTGATTACTCGGGCCCAGGGATCGGCCACCATCCCCAGGGTTCACATCCAGGAGAACGTGGTGATCCCCAGCCAGACCCTCCTCACCCAGCAGCCCACCATGTACTATGCCGCTGCCCCCACCATGTACATGATGGAGCCTCAGCCCCAGTTGTTGCTGGTGGAGCAGAGAGGGGGAAGTGGTTATGTCCATGCCCAGCAGGCGGTAGGCCAGGTGGGGGTAGGGACCAGTCAGGGGATGGTGCAAGTAGGAGGGCTCCATGGTCCTCAGGGTATGCTGCTAGTAGAGAGGCAGGTGGGGGTGGGTGGTGGTGGGGGAGGCCAGTTCTTTATGGGCGGAGGCCAGTTCTTACAGGGAGCCGGCCAAACTATTACTGGGGGAGGTCACGTTATTACAGAGACGAGCAAAACCATTACGCAGGGAGGCCAGATTCTACAGGGGGCAGGGCAGACCATGATCGGAGGAGGCAATCTCTCGCCAGGGGGAAGTTTCTTGCAGGGTTCTAGGAAAGTGCTGGTTGTTGAGAGCGGGTCTGGACCAGCCTCGGCAGTAGGGGGCGGTGTAGGCTTATGGGCACCCCAGGTCACCCTGCAGAGAGGCCAGGGGTCGTCCTCCACCTCTTCCTCGGTCCAGGGGTTAAAGGTCAGTGGTCATAGTGTAGAGGTGAGAGGTCAGAGTGGTGCTTCCTCCTTGACCTCCAGCTCTCTGTGTGGCTCGATGGGGTAAAACCCAGGCCTCTGCAGCTGCTGTCACAATCAGCACCACACCCATGCCCAAGGCTGCACCACGTAGCAGCAGCCACACTGCCGTGGTACAAGAGAAGAAAACCTCTGTCACTGAGAAATATGTTGAGACCAGTACTATAGCTTAGAAAATCAACCTCACATCTGCTTGATAACATACAGTGCAGCCAAGTCACTGTGGGTTTAAAAGAGATGTTTTCTTTTTAGTCAATGAAACAACAATCAAGGGAGAGACAGAGGGATTGGTGCTGTCTGCTGGTCTGAAATGAAATTATTCATGAATTAGTCTACCGATTGTTTGTTAACACTACTGTTTTATAATGCTTTTAGTTTTTACTGGCGCCATGGCCTTTATTACGATTACCAGCTGGTATTTAATCCTTGATATGATACATTTATAAATCTGTGACTGTGGTGGGTGATGTATTAATTGTTCAGGTGAGAAAATCTTTCTGTATCTTTGATCTAGCTTTTCTTTCTGAGATGGTCCATTCTTGATCAAATTCATAGCTGAGTAGGCCAATGTTTCCCATGTTATAGTTGTACAAAAGGTACATACACAATTATTGCGCCAGAGAAGTGTGGGACCCCACAAACAGCCCCTATTTTTCAATTGTAAATAGTTTACATTTTAAGCCAAATAGTGTCATGTTTTTGCTGTTGGGTCTCATATGCATTAACTTATCCCATGATAAAAAGTGTGTTCAAGTTAGTGATGCCAAGTTAATATTATTTACAGACATTTTTTAATTGTTGCATATATTTTTTACATCTGATCATGCTATATAAAATTAGAGATTATGTAGGATATTTACCATGAGGTTGGCTTATTATGCACTGATATGCATTAAAGTATGACACTGATGTTGCTTTTAATGCTACTGATGTTTTTGCCAATTCTTTCACATCTAATACACCTCTAAAAAATTAATTTGTGGAAATATAAGATATGGAATTTGCCTGCCGTGTGTCTTTCATTGTGTATCAAAAAGTTTGATAAAATGTTTGCATTTTGAGAGTAACAATAAACACTTGAGTGATAACATACATGCTCTGTTAGTCATGCATTATGGTTTAATTTCATTTCTACCTTAGAATCTCCCTCCTGAGGTGTGAAAGTGGTATTTACGTAAATATTGACCAATATGTTATAATTTAGTGTGACTGGAAAAATAACTTATCTACCCCAGTACTGTAAGTGGTTCTTCTGGGGATAGAGAGTGGAAAATCCTGTTTTACACCTTGGCATGTTTACATACTGTATTTAATCTCAGATGTTGTCACTGCTCCACCACAAAAACAAAAGAGGACTCTACAAGAGAGGACTACAGGTGTTTACCAGTTTTCAGTGAAACACTGACTCACCTCCTACACGCCCACTCCCAGAATGCAATTGGAGTATCTTTTCATCTTTCAGAGTTGTTTCAGTCAGCCCACTGAAGTCTGAAAGGAACAATATTATCACAGATGAAGTACCAGAAGAATGTTAGGCCTATAGTAGTATTTGATTCGATAAGGATGTTTGAAACAAGTTCAAATATTTGGTGTGACTGACTTGCTACTGTGCATGGACCTGGAGTGCATGACATGGTGCTGGACTCACAATACAGAACAATATAATGAGAAGGGGGAAAAGAGCATTCTAATCTGTTGCTGTAAGCAATGGGCAACAAAGGAACAATGCATGTAATGTTGCCAGGTTACTTTAGGGATGATTCGAAATTTACAGAATGGGGTCCTGGAGGAAAATAGGGGAGTGTCATTGTTTTTCAATTTCAGTCAGGTGGAGGGTTTAGTGTTGTTTAAATCTAGTCCAGGGGAGGGTCATGTAATTTGCAGTTGATGACATTTCTATATTTCTCAGTGTTTTAGAATTAGTTGCTGATTATGCTGTTTATGTCTGTGAAATAAAACCAGGAATTGAGGGGGTATGAGAGAGTATGGGTATCATGCCATGGCAAAAAGTATAGTCCTGGCCTACCCATTGTTAGCCAAAGATTTTGAAGAAAATAAAATAGATCTGATTATGTAATGTGATCTATAACAGCACTTTGGTCCACGATGCTTTATGCTAGCAACAAACTGTTAAATACCCGGGAAAGACGTGACTCTGAATGCATATGGGGATATCTTTGTTAAGATTATATGATAATCATTGGCTGAGCTACAACCTTCTATAGCCGAGGAGACAAAACATTTATTTTGCCTGGAAAGTAATCTAATTCTGTCGCTATCAACTGATTGAGCTATTCCCTTTCTGTAAAATAGAAGATGTTTAAACCCAGACAGCTTTTAAGGAAACACTTGAAACCTTCTCTCATTGGGTTAAACCACAGAATAAGAGTAGCTAGCAGTTTTTCTGTATCGGTAGGCCTAGTCTGTCTGGGGTGGAAAGGTATGCCTAACTTTCGAAAGTACCATGCATAATTACGTCTCAGATGTAATTATTTGCAAACAGTTTCTTTGCAAACAAGACACACTGATTTGGCATTGGAGAAAGATAAGATGAATGCATAGCCCTGTCTCTCTGTCCATTCTTAGCCTGTAATTTCGATAGTTTGTGTGGTATTAAATATTCTGCTAAGGTCTCTAGTCATGTAAAATGGCGTAGAATTGCATGAAAGTTTGATAAAGAGCTATTTTTACTCAGACCCGCAAATACAATGATAGATTCATGCAATGCTTTTATTATAAAGAAGATATTTCCACCGCTACTCTTGGTCATGGTGGTCTGAGAACCCACAACTTTCTGGCCTGCAGCCCTGTGAGCTATCAACATTCCTGCAAATACTTACAGGGCAAGGAACACTTTCTAAAACTGCATAGGCCTATCTAAGTTTCTGGTCTGTCATAGAAGTGAGGGTAAATGGTAGGCATGTTCTCTGCTATTCACTTTATGTTTTAATTATTATTTCGGGTATAGGGGAGGGTTTAGTTATAATATATATTGCTTATACTATTGCTGAAGGAAGGGTAACACTTATTATAAATAATTTACACTCCCTTAACAAAAAGAACAATGCCAATAATTTTTCACAGAATTGCTTCAGGTGAAGGAGACGACGCACAGGTGCGGAAGACAATACAGTTGAAACACAAGCGTTTCGCTGCACCTACGATAACGTCTACAAATCTCTACACACGAACATGAACTTCGATTTGATTTTGAGTGATTTCCATCATTGTGTCTCATAAGACACTGAGAACATGTAACGAAATACCTCGATGGAAATGTTGCGAAAAATACACAAGAATAATTTGGCTTATCTCAAGGAATATCCTCTTCCTTGGAGTGTTACTCGTTTGGCTACAAAACAGAGCACATACGCAATTGCAGTAACAGCCCACTAGGTGTCACAATTGGCATATAAAACGCTTAATATCATTGTGAGTAAACTTCTGGACAACCTCCGGACCGCCTCTAGCCATCCTCACATACTTTGTGCCCCCTCAGATTTTTGGGGTGCATGATGCCCCTGAACATTCATATGAATAATCAATGCAGTACAGTGTTTTAGATTAACATTGGTGACACTAAATAGGTAGGAGACCTCACATAATGTGACAGGTAACCTAACCTCTGATTTTCTCTTCAGCTAATAACAGACAGGTTACATATACAGTAGATATGGTCTGATGTAAAAGACAGGAGACTGAGGAATAACACGTCAGGGGACTGGAAGTTAAGAACCGTAAGTAAAGTGCTCAGGGAGGTAAAAGGTAGTAATGTGCATACTCATCACTAGGGTTGTGGCAGCTATAGTCAGAGTAATCTAAGACACATTAGTTACTCGGGGGACACATCTGCATATAACACAATGTCAGTTCTGCTGTACCTGGAACAGATTAATGTTAGTAAGAAAGTGACCATAAACCTAGCTTCATGTCCACACTCCGGTTTAACCCTAACCCTATCCATAAACCTAACTTCATGTTCACACCCTGGCTCAACCGTAACCCTAGCCATAAACCTAAATTAATGTCAACACAAAGGCTCAACCCTGACTCTAGCCATGATCCTAATCCTAGCTTCATGTCCACACCCCAGCTCAATTCTAATTCTAATTACATTTTAGTCATTTAGCAGACGCTCTTATCCAGAGCGACTTACAGTTAGTGAGTGCATACATTTTCATACTGCCCCCCCCCCCCGTGGGAAACGAACCCACAACCCTGGCGTTCCAAACGCCATGCTCTACCAACTGAGCTACACGGGACCTCGTTCTCAGGCAACAAGGCCAGTCAATCAATCTCGCCGTAATCTAATCCAAATACCAATCTGAAGCAACATGGCTCTCTCTCTCTCTGTACGCTTCTCTCTTTTTGAAAGGTACCTTCACTAGAAATAATACAAGATACCAGACAAATCGATCAGGCTACACCCAAGGAAGGAAGGAGGAGAATGCAGCCATAACCTCACTCTGGCCTAACCGGTGGTTTTGAGTGATCCTATTGGTTTCTAATTCATATGTTTCTGCTAGGTCCTCCTGGGTAACCACACGTTCATTCAATGTATGATGTATTTGACCAGAGCGTCACCTCATCATTTTAAAATCTTGGCAACTTGAACACTAACAACATTCTGCCTGGTTAGCTTTTTTAGACGTCTTCTGTCAAAATAGAACTACGTCAGTCTTCAAAATATTTATGGACCTTAGCGCAATGAAAAATGTAACCCTTATTTACTGTACCACTAACTAAGTAGAAACTCTTGGCAGTGAGCCTTTCTAGCCTTGCAATTCATATTTTACCAAGGACCTTGTTGTAAATGGTATCAAGCAAATTGAGCAAGTAGAATAAAGGTGTGTGATATTGTGCTGAACCAATATGTGAAGATCTGATTAGGTTTATATGTTCAAAGTTTGGCACTTTGATTTTCCTAATTATTAGCCAAAATATTGAGCCATTGAAAGAGAGCGCCCTAATGATGTAGTCATTGTTTGTGTGCGTCTGTAAGTTGTTCGTATAAGTTTGTATATGGAGTGGATATATTTTTTTATATATTAAAAAAACAAAGAGAGTGCCCTACTTCTCCACACATTAAACCCTATATTCTAACAGCTGCCAAGTCTGGCCAGCCCTTAATCTGATTTACTAGCTCCCCGATCAAAACATGATGAAGAGGAATAAACAGATGTTCCATTTTTCTCTGAATCTTTGAGGAAGTGTTTCCTGTCCCAGGCAGACACCCAGTCAGGATGACTCAGGACACTCACAAGACTATAAAAGTAGTAAGCTTCTAGGGGTAGGATAATAACATTCAAGTCTTACCTTGCATTTTAAAACCAGAAAGCATCTCTTTCATCCAGTATCTTCATTACAGCATGGAAAACTGAGTTATTGTGTTTTGGTTACACCTACTCCCTAATAGTGGTGACCCGTCATTAATACGTGTCACATACCTGTTGTGAGCCCAACATTTTTAGCAAGAAAAAACAAACCAAACAAAAACATTATTTTTTGGGTGGTTGCCTGTTTTGCATGTTATTTTGGCATTAATACGTGTCACATATCAGTTTGCAAACAATGTCAAATCAATACATAATAGAGTTAATAAAGCCGCCTACAAACATGGTCTCTTTTTTGCTTTCTTGAGTAAGGCAGCTCCAAAATGCAGGTGTTTCAGCCTAGCTCAGTGCTTTCTGTGGTGGTGGGGCATGTTATTTAGTGCCCATCCAAGAAGGCTCAATGTCATTGGCCACAGATAAAATGACATAAAATGACGTTATATACAGTAGCTTTGATTGGACTGATCATGTCAATGTCATACTTTCAAAATCTTAGCTAGCAGTCATCATCATGAATCAAATCGACGCTCTACTGGCAAATCCTTTTTAATCCTTGCCATATGATGAGAAATAATGAAGAGAAATTATAGATACAACGTATCGGTGCTCATCGGCCATTGGACATAAACATTACACAACAAGTTGGAAATCACAAAGTCAACAATGAGTGGTTTGGAAGGAATCAGTGGCTAACTGCAAGCATTGCAAAGCAATCATTTGCCTGTTATTCAGTGGAGTGGGTGTGTGGTCCCAATTCTCGGTTTAAGGTTCTCTTTTCCAATCGTAAAATGTTAAACTTTCAACATTGGCCATGCTGTCAATCCGGCATGATTTCTGCTGCGCTCAAAACAACTGTTAACTCAGAACTGGGAAATCTGACTTCAGTGAGTTCAAGACATCTGGGAACTCAGGAAAAAACGACCTCCGACTGGGAAAATACATTTAGAACGGTCATCCAACTCGGAATTGTAAATCGGGAATTCGGGCCTCTTTCTAGAGCTACGACCTGAAGAACACTGACGTCATCGTGATTCGACCTTGTTTTTTTCTGAGTTCCCAGTTGAATGCCAGACTTTGAAGACAAAATTTGCCCATGAAGGACCGCCGCGCAACTTTCCTGTTCAAGTGAGCACAACACAACAAGGTGAGTCCAAAAATGTATTGTATGCTGCTGCATAAATGATGTAATATGCCAGGGAGATATGTATACTGTAGCTCAGAAAGTAATACTAAGTGTATGTTGTGTAGCTGTTAGTAGCCCATGTGCCTCACCCTAATAATTTGGTCTATTTTCCCCTCATAATTTCACCTACTGTTCTGACTTGGTGGTGCACATGTAGCCTATAACCTGTTTTAGAGAAATGTAATCATCAAATATTGTAAGCGCTTTCATTGTCTGCTTATATGCCCCCTTTATTTATCCTACGTTTCTGACTTTGTGTACATGGATAACACTGTAAGAACGGCCCATGTTCTGGATTCTGTCGCTGTACATTTCAAAAGTGCTGAACAAATAGTTATATTGACTACATCCGTCCTAGCTCGGATCGCCTCTTATCCGCTCATCATTCCCTTATGCCATAGATTGTACATCTCAATTGTCAGTAGAAACCACATTTGTTTAAGCAAGTCAGCCATATCAGCTATGTTTTTTTTAAAGGCAGTAAATTAGGCTGAATGAACTGTTTCGCTGCCATACAAGGCTCCGCTGATAGCCAGGTGTACAGTGGTAAGGTGTTGGGACTGCTGTTGGGACTCTGCTGTTGGCACAGCTTTATGTAGGCCCTAACTGTTTGTGGGCATCGTTTGTCACCGTTGTAGTGCAATTAATGAATTGTTTAGTGTTGTGTTGTGGATTTGCTGGCATGCATCCCAACCAATTTTTGGGGGGTTTGCCCCACCAAGATTTACATGCTACAATCGCCACTGCTCCCTAAGTCTGGAGTGTTCATTGTATCTCACCTGCTGAATACGATTAGCACTGCCATGAAGAGAAGCCTACAGACACTGATATTCATAGGACAGCACCCTTTTATTTTGCGACAAATAATGTATTCTGAGGTAAATGTTACAAAACTCGGTTTTGACAATACTGTGTTGTTGTTGTTTTATTGACATTGATACAGCATGAATTGGAAAACCAATGACGTCATTTAAAATACTCACATAATTGTTATGTTTCTAATATCACTTATGGTCTTCAAGACATATTCAAACCACAATGAAACGCAGTAGAAGTAGTAGTTTTTAGGCTAAACAGCTATAATATATCTTGACGTGACAATAACTCATCTGCGCCTCTATCCTTCCATACCTATTGATCATTTAAAATGACTGGTGGATATAACATACAGACAGCTGTGCTGCTTCTACCCAGCATCCCTCAATGGCGGACATCATGGTGCTGCTGAACATCCTGCTCCTCATCCTCCAGCTCGTCTTCCTCGTACTCGCCAATCTCGTCAGCAGTGGCGTCCTGGTACTGCTGGTACTCAGACACCAGGTCGTTCATGTTGCTCTCAGCCTCTGTAAACTCCATCTCGTCCATACCCTCTCCGGTGTACCAGTGAAGGAAGGCCTTACGGCGGAACATGGCGGTGAACTGCTCAGAGATCCTCCTGAACAACTCCTGGATGGCCGTGCTGTTGCCAATGAAGGTGGCAGACATCTTGAGGCCGCGGGGCGGGATGTCGCAGACAGCCGTCTTCACGTTGTTGGGGATCCATTCTACAAAGTAGCTGCTGTTCTTGTTCTGCACACTCAGCATCTGCTCGTCCACCTCCTTCATGGACATGCGCCCTCTGAAGATGGCAGCCACGGTGAGGTAGCGGCCGTGGCGAGGGTCGCAGGCGGCCATCATGTTCTTGGCGTCAAACATCTGCTGGGTGAGCTCGGGCACGGAGAGGGCACGGTACTGCTGGCTCCCCCTGCTGGTCAGAGGGGCGAAGCCGGGCATGAAGAAATGCAGGCGGGGGAAGGGCACCATGTTGACGGCCAGTTTGCGGAGGTCAGCGTTAAGCTGACCGGGGAAGCGCAGGCAGGTGGTGACCCCGCTCATGGTGGCCGACACCAGGTGGTTGAGGTCTCCGTAGGTGGGCGTGGTGAGTTTGAGGGTACGGAAGCAGATGTCGTAGAGAGCCTCGTTGTCGATGCTGAAAGTCTCATCTGTGTTCTCCACCAGCTGGTGCACTGAGAGGGTGGCGTTGTAGGGCTCCACCACCGTGTCTGACACCTTGGGTGAGGGCATGACACTGAAGGTGTTCATGATGCGGTCGGGGTACTCCTCGCGGATCTTGCTGATGAGCAGGGTGCCCATGCCAGAGCCAGTGCCCCCTCCCAGGGAGTGGGTGAGCTGGAAGCCTTGGAGGCAGTCACAGTTCTCAGACTCCTTCCTGACTACGTCCAGGACAGAGTCGACCAGCTCAGCGCCCTCTGTGTAGTGGCCTTTAGCCCAGTTGTTACCAGCTCCGCTCTGACCTGAAAGACCCATGATGAACCTGGGTTAGAGACATAGCATCTTTGTGTGCTAATACACATCTAGCAATACACATCAAGTAGAATGAAAAGTTAGTTAACAAGCTAACAATCAAATGCATTGGGTATATCATTTGTCAGTTTCCATTGAAAGAGACAATTCCATTGAGTTAAGAATGGATAATTACAGTGGATAAAAAACAGCTTCATTGAGCATGATCACTAGTCTGCCGTTATCATGCTCTGAAATATTATAGTGTAGAAGTTTGCATTTGTCCTCAAAGTCTGCATATACAATATGATGTGAATGTAGGCTTACTATACTTTATGCAGTAGAATAGGATGGATTTTATTTAGCGCTATATCCCCATCCTGATGAGCACTGCAACAGTAGCAGACTATGCCCTGGGGACTGCTTTCTGCTGAGTCACCATGCTAGCTGTCTGTGCCTGACACAACCGCTCACCGACCATGCATCACCTTACTGGCACATTGCTGAGCTGTTGCACATTGAACACACTGTACATCTATGTCAAAGTTTAAACTAAGCTTTGCTTCAGAGGACATGACAGTGAATGCTGACACAGACATGACATGCTGTGGGTTGAGGATGCAAGTGCTGACAGGACGTGATGATGACCCATTGGGCAAGACAGAACAGACAGATCTGGGACCAGGCTGGGCAAGGTAGCACAAAACAATCTGGAACCCGGTTAGATGATAACCACTACTCACCAAAGACAAAGTTGTCTGGTCTGAAGAGCTGGCCGAAGGGCCCGGAGCGGACAGAGTCCATGGTGCCTGGCTCCAGATCCACCAGGATGGCCCGGGGGACAAACTTGTTACCTGTGGGGGAGGAGAGCCAGGGACATCAGGTTTAGTGAGGGAGGATGGGTGAGGTAGCATGGTGAAGCCACATCAGAGGGCACAACTTATACAGTAAACATTGATTCTGAGAAAATTAATCCAAAAAGCTTTGTGGAAATATCTTGGTGCCCATTGGGATATGAGGATATGGAAATAGGGGAGAATGTGTGTTTAGACAAACTGTTTGCCTTTTTTAGAGGGCAAATACTAGTCATCCCCTGACCATGCTCTCCCGCACAGCTTATTAAATAGAGCATAGCACAGACTGCCTCTGATTTTCTCTCTCGCTCTGTTTGTTTCTCTCTGTTTCTTTCTCTCTCTCATTTCTTTCTCTCTCTCTCTCTCTCTCTCTGTTTCTCTCTCTCTCTCTCTGCTTCTTTCTCTGTTTCTCTCTCTCTGTTTCTCTCTCGGTCTGTTTCTCTCTCTCACACTCACTCAGCCTCCCTTGCAGACCGCAGCAGCTTGCAGCACAGAAAAACTGCTAGCTCCAGTCCAAGGAAGGTGGTGAGAAAAACGCTAAGCTGAATTCATTCAGACCAAGATGGCATCTCCCAGTAGACATGACACATTTTCTATCTTATCGTCATATCAAGCTGCTATGATAGAGCAAATCAGACCAGCGCACAGACAGCAGGCAAGCATTAGGGTTTGGTCGGTTTTACAGAGACTGCACTCACTGCAGATATGAGAGAGAGAGAGAGAGAGAGAGAGAGCGCTGATGCAGAGAAAGATGAGATACAGGGGGGGAGAGAGAGGAAGGCAGGGAGAGATTGACAGGTCCCTGCTGCTGTCCTCATTTCCCTGCCCTGCCACAGGGCACACTGCACCCAGACAGATATTATGGTCACAATGTCACATACTCAATTTAAATTAGGCCTACAGAGCATGAGTTTACAAGTCAAATTAGGTCTGCAGTTTTCATCACCAGGGAATATCGTTTTCATTCTGAGTTTATTTTGGGGAAAGCCAAAGTACACAGTGTACAAAACATTAGGAACACCTTCCTAATATTGAGTTGCACCCTCTTTTGCCCTCAGAATAGCCCCAATTCGTTGGGGCATGGACTCTACAAGGTGTCGAAAGCGTTCCACAGGGATGCTGGACCATGTTGACTCCAATGCTTCCGATAGTTGTCAAGTTGGCTGGACATCTTTTGGGTGGTGGACCATTCTTAATACACACAGGGAAACTGTTGAGCGTGAAAACCCAGCAGCGTTGCAGTTCTTGACACACTCAAACCGGTGCACCTGGCACATACTACCATATCAAAACGCACTTAAATATTCAGTCACTTAAATATTTTTTCTTGCCCATTCACCCTCTAAATGGCACACATACACAATCAATGTCTCAATTGTCTCAAGACTTTAAAATCATTCTTTAACCTGTCTCCTCCCCTTCATCTACACTGATTTGAAATGGATATAACAAGTGACATCAATAAGGGATCATAGCTTTCACCTGGTCAGTCATGGAAAGAGCAGGAGCTCCTAATGTTTTGTACAGTCAGTGTATACTACAGTGCTTATGGTTTATTTAAAAAATGTGGACCTGTTATTTAGATGCATGCAGAGATTACTTAATGACCCAATCTAGATAGTAAATTCTTATGTATTTACCTGATGCTTCATTGTAGTATACGTTTATCCTCTCCAGCTGCAGGTCACTGTCACCTTGGTAACTGCCGGTGGGGTCGATGCCATGTTCGTCACTTATCACCTCCCAGAACTGAGAATGGGACAGAGATTAGGTCTTGCAAACGTGATGCTTCATGGTTTGACCTAAGAGATCTGGCTATAACCTGATCAAGACATGGAAAAGTACTGGACGGTCGTTGTGCGTAGTCTATCGCAATGGCGCAGCTCCTTTGGTGACAGCATGATGCGCCAGCCCCGCAGGTGCGCGACATCACTGCAGACCCTTTGGCTCCTAGCCCAAGTCCAAGAGGACAACACCCATATCAACCTAATGGCATCTTATAGTTCTAAATAAATTAAATACTAATTTCCACGACACATTAGTCCAAAAATATTATCCCAAAATACTGGATGGGTGATTTTGATCTCTTGGAAAATGTAGTGCAAGTCATGTTGCGCGTATAGTTAAAAATGGGACAAAAGCATGCAGGTCTCAAAATTGGAAACATCTAACAAAAAAAAGTTAGTGCTCTATAATAACCTCTGCGTCCAGACAAATATAAACATACCACCTACCTTGGCACCAATCTGGTTTCCACATTGCCCGGCCTGGATATGAACAATCTCCCTCATGATGATTCCTTATGGGTGCACGCAGATAGCAGCCTTTTGTCTCAACTAACAACCGTGCCCTCAACCTGGTTGGTACTGTATTTCTCGCCTCTCGGCAGTTGTTACATTCTTATGGCGATCGGTAAACCAAAGGACTCATCATGTTGATGCTGATAGGGTGACGTCACACCTGCGCTGCATCCCAATCTCGCGCACCAGCCTATCAGCGGGCACCGGTTTGATGCAGTGGACGGGTTGAGGATCCTGCTGCATCATTCTCAATGACATCACCCTTTCCCGGGCCAAATGCGGGTTGTTGCAAAGCACTTGTAATCTAATACGTGGTACATAGGCCTAGTTGTTAGTTTCCAAGTTAAGGAAATACAGCTTGATTGTCGATAAATATGCCCCTTTTCAATACAACCTAGGCATTGCCCATCTACTGTAGCTTGCAGTCCAGCATCTGCTTCAGGCGTTCTTATTAATCACTTGTTTAGTAGAGAGGGGAGTAGCCTTCACCTGGGATCATGTTTGCAGTGTATTGCGTTATTGTATGACATCATTCAACAGGAAGTGGTGAAAATCAGAGTATTCCAAGCAGAGAAATCTCTTGGCAGCATTAGTCAGTTATTTTGGTTTAGTAGTATGGTCTTAACATTTAAAGATCAAATCAAATTTGATTGGCTACATACATATTTTTTTGCAGATGTTATTGCAGGTGTAGCGAAATTCTAATCAATACAACTAATTACTGAATCATATTTAGGGGATGACTTTCCAGCACAGCAGTAAACCAACATGCATCCAAAAATTCAATAAGAAAGTGAATATTGAAAACTGATCCACTACATACAACATTGACACACATTATGCCCATGTCATTATCTTGGGTTAGAGAGGACTTCAAGTGGGAAAAAATATAAAACAAGAACCTGAAAATTCAATATCAAAAGGTGGCTTGAAAATAGTCTGAAGACCAATTAACTCAACCAAGACTCAGAATGCATCATTGATCAATAAATAGTGAAGTTTATTACAACGACACATATGGCTTATATACAAGTGCATTATTCAAGTTAAAACCAAAAAGGGAAAATTAAACTTTTGTTTCTGTGTTTTTACATTCATTCATCCAAATCTTGCACCAACAAACTCATTTCAGCAACAGAGATGTTTGGCTGCAGTGGGGACAATTTAGGATGAGTGGAGTCATTCGATCAGTTGAAAACCATTTCCAAACCACTGTATAATGGCACAACCTATCAATCCACAGAGAATCATTGTCAGTTTACATAACATCTGTCCGCTTTTCTATCTCTAAATGCATCTTCTTTACCATGGTGTATTAGATCTACTTGTATTGTTTTACTATAGCCACTCTCCAAGCCATCACCCCTCTCTACCCATAGAAATAGAATTAATCATTATACTTATGACTCTAACCATACACCATCACTGGTGCTGATGTTGCTATTACATATGAAATCTGAGACTGTCATGTAAGGTTGTAATGTGTTGTATTGTGACATTTTAAGACGAGTGTCTGCTAAATGACCAAAATGTAAATGAAAAATGTCATTTTCATTTGAGGGTGCACCATTTGTTCCTTTGGGTATCATAATTCACATATTACAGCTAACCAATGAGATGGTACGGTTGCAGTTCAAGAAATGGGGGGTGAGAAGTATTGCTACAGCTGCAGACAATATACTCTATCATTTGTACGATTGACCTCTGTTGTTCCAGTGTGAATAGACTATCATGTGTTAATATCAATACCGTCCTCACATCACAGCTAGCCAAATGTACTAATCTGACTTGGCAGGAGTACAGGAGACATTGTGGTTTGAGGCGTGAAGTCTATTAGATAATAAAGAAGCTAAGAGACCCATATAGGGGTGTACTGAAGTCCTTTCTGCACCATACTTGAGTCTTCTGACCAGGGTGTATATAGTATTAGGAATGAAGACCACAGAAAAAAGTAGATATTCTTGAACAGTGTGCTTATTTACCAGGAAATAACCAGAGAATTAACGGAAAGTATGTTGTTGCACTTTTAGTATTTACATAGTTATTTTTACATCCATAGAACTACATGACAGGGTGTGTTGTGATGACTACTGTATGATTAGTGTACAGTAGAAGGATCATAGTGGCTGCTATTGCATCATACACAATACTTTGGTAACTTCTAAAGCCATTGTATTTTCCTGTTTAAATATATATTAATAAACACACTGTAAAAGACTGTGGACTCCATGGCATTTGAAAGGACAAGACATCAATCAATGAGATTTGAAAAAAAAAGCTCTACAGCACAATAAGTGATGTTATATTTGTAAACAGTGACCTAACAAAGCAGAGATCTCAGCACAATCTAGCCTAACTAGTGAACTGACAGCCACCATTTTGTTTGCCCGGTATGTACTATCGTCAATAGTCAGTCAATCACAGATGTTGGTAAAGCATGATGTTGACACTAGACATTTGGGTTTTTCAAAGAAAAAGAAAGCTCTTCACATATTTGTTTTAATAAAAATAATCAGAGACATTTGTCGTTTTTTTTTTCTCATTGTGATCACAACATTTCGCTATCATGTCTGTATTGATTACAATGAAAGCACTTCATGTAAATGGTAGTTAATATTTTGAAGTAAAAAACAAACAAAAACAGGAGCGGGATAAACCTATATTTCGAAATGCAACAGAATTTGAGTCAATATCACAAATATATCAATTTTGCATACTTTTGTGAAGTTTCAATATTTTCTGGTATATTTTTTAGGAAATAAACAAAATATTTTTACGTCACCAAATATGCAAATTACATGTCAAAAATACACACAAGATCATGGCAATGACAGATATATTGGTAATGAAGACAAAATCATTTTGTCATTCATGTGTCCATTTCAGAGAGATAGCTCATGTTTTTTTAGATAACATTTGATCACTTCTTTGTTTCATAGAAAAGTTCACATTTTTGTTTACATGCTTTGTCCCCGTAGCGAAGGATAAAGTGCCACTTACATTCACACAAATAATGTTAACATTGCCGCCTAGCTTTATACACTAAGGACACCCCCCGTGAAATTTTTGTTATGTATATATATATTTAATTTTTATTTTGTGATCAAGCGCAACATCAGTAGCACAACATAAACTACGCAATTTGACCTAGAATATCACGTTAACAAGATCCAATTGCATACAGTACAATTCATGAAAGTTTTTAAGAGTGGAAAAATTGTCCCATTAAACAGGGAAATAGTCTGTCAATTCTCAAATGTTTCACTTTCAGGACCGCAACGTCAATAAGCACAACATAGCCCTAGAGGACCAACAGACGTCTCACTTATACCACGTCACTGGTAAAGCACTCCTTCTCTCAACATAAACAGTCCATTGTCCTTTTAACGTTGGAACATACCTCTTCAGTTCACGACATTCTCTCTTTCTCTGGTACATTTTCATACACCCATGTTTGTATAACACTAAGGACTGAAGTCTTGAGATGTGCCGCTCGTGATTTTTAACTCATTGCATCATACATTAAAATACCTCCAATACTTGGGGAAAAACTGTCTTTATTGCCCTTATTTTGGTTTTTCATATTTGGCAAATTGATCTTTTCCCTACACAGATTCCAATCAGTTTCTGATAACTAATTTCAGCGACAACAAAAACAAATGGGTGACACTCTAAACTCATTTAGATATCTGGCACTGTTGACATTCACAATTCTGCATTGTATTCTTGAAGTATTTTTCTCTACATGATAAGGCAATTGTACATCATCATCAAATACATTGGGCGTACATCTAAGTCTGCAATTGAGGCAAATGTACAGTCAAATGTTTTTTAGTGGTATGTATAGCATCTCCAACTAACCATTGGGATAAAGTGTCAGAGGAAGTCAAAGTGAGTTTTGGCTGGTAGTCTCTCAGTCTAAAATGACACATACAGATTCCCCTAACAACAACTATGTAAAACGCTGATGATGTCAGTTATTTAGAGTTTCACGCTGTGGCAGAGTAACCACTCATTAGTCACCTCAGTACGGTCCCACTGTCCTGTTCTCTGGCTGTTCCCAGTAAAAGGTGTCACAGAGAAACAATCGTCCCCATATCAAGTTGTTCCCTTTCCTGTCTGTCACTGACAGTCTCCCTACAGAGCAGCCAAAATGTCTGAGGCCTGATCGGCCAGTTAGTGACTCCATACATGTGACATGGATGTCCAGGGCTTCTTCCTCCATGAGGGAGAGGCACACCTCCTTGTTCCAGAGGTGGAGCCTTGGATCATGATGACTCCACCCCGTTGATGACGAGGTTTTCTGAGATGGTACAGTCCATTATAGGGAGGATACCCGAGTCTATGGGGGAGGAGATGGTGCAGTCCATTATTGTGGAAGCAGGGGCTGCCTCTGTGGTCTCAGAGTCTGTTACGTTGGGGTGCAGTGAGTCTATGACAAGCGGAATGGTGGAGTCCAATGAAAGGGGTTGAACAATGTCTGTGATGGGGAGAGTGGTAGAGTCCACAGTGGGGGTATGAACAGTGTCCATGACAGGGGGCGTGGAAGAGTCCACTGTTGTGGGGGTATGACCTGAGTCATTGGGTGGTGGGGGTGGTGTGCGGGTGGGGCGATGAACAGGGGAAGGGGGAGAAACGATAACATCATTTACACATTGAGATGAAGAGTCCAACTCTGGAGTATGGACAGAGTCTGTCTGAAGGGGAATGATACCGTCTGATGTAGGAGGAGGAGGAGCCGGGAGTATGTCATCTACAGAGTCTATGATAGAGTCTGCGGTTATTGGGTCAGTAGAATCAATAGGAGTGGTACAGTCCGCCATGGGGAAAGGGAGAATAATGTCATTGATGACAGGAGTAGGGGAGGGTGTTGGAGAGGGGGGTAGAAGGTCAAGTACAGGGGGAGTGGTAGAGTCCAATGTAGGGGTGGTTTCTATGACAGGGGGAATGGTAGAGTCCAATGTAGGGGTCGTTTCTATGACAGGGGGAGAGTCCAATGTGGAGGTAGGGGGAGGTTCAATTACTTCTAGAGCATCCAATGAAGTGGGGATGGATTCTATAACAGGGGGAGTGGAAGGGTCCACTATGGAACTAGGGGTGGATTCTATGACAGGGGGAGTGGAAGGGTCCAATGCGGAGGTAGGGGTTGAATCAAGTACTGGCAGAGTGGTTGATTCCAATAAAGAGATAGGAAGCGTTTCAGTGACAGGGGAAATGGTGTTGACCAAGATGGATGTAGGGGTGTCTTCTGTGAGGGGGTCAGTGGTAACATCCTTAGTAGGGGAGGGAGCCGTCTCATCATCAACAATGAAAGTGGATGAAGGGGCAACTGAATTAATGAGGGGTGTATCAGCGGAGTCTTCAGTGGATTTGCTATCAGGCTCAGGCTGGAGTGACATCAACTTCCTAGCGGGGGGCGCCGAAATATCAATAACCGATGGTGCTGTGAAGTCAACAGCGGAGGACGCCGTGAACTCCATGGTGGAGACGGCGGTGACGGCCACCTCGTGCAGCGGCGTGTCGTGGACCCGGGTGTAGTCCCTGTTGCTCTCCAACTGGGCCAGGAGGAGGCGCTGTTCGCCAGGCTTCTTAGGGGGCAGCAGGGGCTGGCGGGTGTAGCACTCCCCGTCGGCCAGGGTCTCGGGCAGGGGCTGGTAGCGTGTCTCGGGGAGGAGGAGAATGCAGATTATGCAAATGAGGGTGCAACAGGCGAAGATGATGTGGTGGAGGAAGTAGCCCTTCTGGTTGTGGAGCTCCATGATGGGGGCAGTCAGCATGCCGAAGCCAGCGCTGGCTAGCACCAGGCCCAGACCACCACCCCTACGGAGAGAAACAAGGAACGCCATGTCAGTCATCACTTTTGAAGCCTACAAATCTAAACCAAATCCCAAACCCACCCTTTCCCCCTAGCTCTCATGTAGATTTGAGACGATACAGACCACCACCCCTATACGGAGATAGACAAGGAATGTCAGTTAGGAAGTCACCATCTCTGAAGAACATGGCTACACCCGATCCCAAACCAACCTTCAAGCCCCACTGTCTTTAAACCATATCCATCCTGTAGAAAGGGTGTGGCCTGAAACCTCTGCCTATTTCCAGTGAAATGTTCTGCTTAGTTACAGTCCAAGTCCATTCAATTTCAATGTTTTCTCTATATTTACATTCAATGGCACATTCCACATTCAAGCCCCTACTAGTCTCATTTCCTTATGCAGACGCACTTGGTGATGTCTGTGTTACTGACATGTCCTTGCCATTTTACACCCACAGCAGCAGAGAATGCTGCAATACCATGTAACAGCATCCTGCCTAATTTCGCTCCTGTCTGCTCTGTGACTGACCACCAGGTGGCGATCCATAGTCACTCTTCAGGCAGTGCAGTGCACCGCACCATTCCTTACATAATACAACACAGCATCATGATGATCCAAAGCTGTGTCATAGTTTGTCCAGAGATGGAAAGGCTAATTCAAACAAGGCTGATCTGTAAAAGAGACCTTGGTCTCAGCATGACTCCCTGTCAAAATAAAGGTTCAATAAAATAGTAATAATATAAAAATATGGATATTGAACTACACCTTTATTATGTGCATAATTTTAAGTGTTGTGTTTATAGCAGGGTTGTAATATTCTGGTGATATCCTGGCAGGTCAGATACACTTTGAGTCATGAATCTCTCTATTGAGATCAAAGACAGACTACATTATATTATGATAATGAGCATCTTAAAACACAGGGTATTTTCCCTTCACACTATGTGATGACAGACACCTTCAAACTCCACACCTCTTTATCTTTCTCCAATTCCAGTTTACATAGCTTGACAGAGTGAATGTTCTGTAAAATGTTATAAAATTAACCAGACACTTGACCCAACCCATCTCTGAATAAAAGGGGAAGAAAATGGAACCCTGTTTTTAATTTCCATGAGGCCCAAAACAAGCTTTCTCCTCAGCCCTGGCCTACACATATCCTGACTGACAGCCCCCTCTGAAACCTATACCTCACCCCCCCCCCCCCAAATCTCCTCTCTGTGGTACGCTCCAGTGGTTCGGTCCCAGTGTGTGGGTGGGCTCACCTGATGACGGTGGGGGTGATCTCAGCGCAGAAGAAGATGCTCAGGTTGCTGACAGCATGGGAGGAGAACATGCCGATGATGGAGAAGGCGATGGAGAAGTTCTTATTCAGCGTATCCGAGCGCTCTGTACAGAAAGAAGACAACACACGAGTCAGTCATTAAACACGATTCAGTATTAAGTTGAGATTTGTGTATCCGAGTACTCTGCATAGCAAGAAAACAAACATAACAATTATCCAGCCATCATACAGAGAGAATAAATTCTAATGTACTGTAGAAAGGTGAGATTAGATCAAAGGAAAATACTATATCTAACCATGATAGATTAATGATTCTCATATGAGAATGCTCAGTGCACTGATGAACAGTACCTAATACATTCTCCTAAGAGCAGGGTGTTATTGAAGTAGTAGGATGATCCTATTAACGTACGTAGACGGTTACATAATTCCCATGACGTGTATGTTGTTGAGCATCCTGTGTGTTGTCCATCACCCTGAACCATGTTATCAATTTAACTAAATTAGCCATGAAGGATTACCCTGACGTTTATCTGTCTGATCCTCAGCTAAACCACCCTAGAACTAACTTACACGGTGCTGCTGAATGAGACATGTTTCAGTTGATAGAGAGGATAATCTGAAACTGGTCTCTGTTTAGTTTATTGCTGAATGAAACACGTTTAAGTTGTCCAAAGAGGATCAGCTGAGGCTCTAACAGGCCATGCTTATTTTGATGCCAGGTGGAGGATTAGGGATAGAGAGAATGGAGAGAATAGAGGAGATCGATAAACACACAGGGGAAGGAGAGGGCTAGAGGCTAGTTAGGGTCAATGAGACAGAGCCAAACAGAGAGGATCATCAGAACAAAGCAAGGATCGGGGAATGAAACACAGACAGGAAGAGTTCTAATACTTCTAAGAAGTCACATGAAGACCAGGCAAGATTTTAAAAAAGTTCAGATGAATGATGGCAATATAACCATATAATGTGCTATTTTTAAAAACATTTTTAGTCATTTAGCAGACGCTCTTATCCAGAGCGACTTACAGTTAGTGAGTGTATAAATGTTCATACTGGCCTCCCGTTATTACACAGTCAATATCAGGTTTATTTGTTATAATGGACTGTAGTACTACCAAGTTGTACAACTAGCCTACTGCTGGTTTCATGTGTTAGCTGTGATGTTTCACTGTGAAGGACAAGCAGGATGGATCTGAATGTGTGTTTGTGCAGTAAACAGAATGCAGCTAGCTTGTCCTTGAGAGATGTATTTATTCAGTGATGCCTACGGGCGTTCTGAGCCACAGTCACATGGTGCCTCTGTTTGAACTGTCACTCATCATTGTCAGCAAACAGACATGACACGCCATGGTTTGCCATCGGGATCTGACTGAACTCTGCAATGAGTTTGTGTTCTGAATGGGTGGGAGAGTGGGAGGGATTGGGAGAAGGGGAGAGATAGGACAAGTCACAGTATTTAGGTCGAGGTGATAGTGAAAAATCAACCTTTGCTTTAAACCACCTCTATTGCGTAACAAACTCACTGCAAAGCCCCTTGTTTTTCTGCTACTATGTTGGAACACTGACATTTTCTTAGTGTCCTCCAATCTTACACAAATGTCAGAGTTCCTCCAATCTTTGTCTAATCATATCAAAGAAATCACGTTAGGACATCTGCAGCTAGCCAGCTATCATAATGTGTTTCTAACAGCTTGAACCACATTTAAGACGGTAGATTGGATATCAATTTACTGCGGAATTCTCCCATCTGCCCAGGACCTTCTTGGTTTTTAATCAAGCAGTTAGTATTTCCAGTAAGCTGATTAAACAGCTATGATCCAGAATGATGGGCTATTGATTAGTTAATAATCTAGGGCAGAGCAACTGCAACCAGGGAAACATGGGCCGAGTTCCCACTAGAATGAATAGGAGAGAAACCAATGGTTGTACTGTACCTATATTCAGATGGACACTGTATTTCCCCAGCACTATAGGAGCCATAGGGAGAGAGAGGAAAACAGAAACAGGTCAATATGTAGTCAAATTATCTTACACACACACACACACACACACAGTGAGGTTTCCAGTCACAAAACACACACTGGTTACACCATAGCAATAACAAGACAAGATGTTTGCTGTGTGAATGACCTCAAGGTGTATTTGTAGGTCTAGGTTAAACATTTGTTCCCCCAACATTTAAGTGACTCTTTAAAAAGGACTAAGTACTCTGTCAGATTTTGGACAACAACATCTGTCCTTGTTACACAGTAACAAGACCACCTCCCACACCTACATTCAAACTCAACTCCAAAACAACTATAAAGACTATTTCACCTCCATCCCCTGGAGGTCAGGGCCCCTGAGCACATGCCCTGCGTGCCCGGCCGTCGGTAATTTGGGGATGATTAGGCCTACTAGCTGGCTAGACTACCTTACCTAGCAATGTTAGCTGACACAGGCTAATTGATTGACAAGTGGAAAACTGATGATGCACTACCAAATTGCAAAATTGCACTGTGTGTTCTACTTTTCTAACTCTTAACAGTAAATTGAGACTGAGGTCTACATTTTTTTCCAATAAAAAATACATGTTTTTTGGTCAGGTGCCCCCTAGTTGCCATGGGGCCATACGCGCAGTGCATAGTTTGCGTATAGGAAGAGGCAGCTCTGTGCGCACGCAAGTTTGTGAATATGTGTGTACTATACAGTATGTGTATTATACTCACAGTTGAGCAGGCCTAGCTGCAGCAGTGATGCCAGGGCAGTGATTATCATGAACATGAGCAGGCCACCCCTCCTCCCCATCAGGCCCACCGCCGGGCACAGTGCCATGCATGATGCCACTGCGATGCCCGCCATGGTGTAGTAGTCAGCGTAGAAGTTGTGGAACATGGTGGACTCGTGGGTCTCGTGGTGGTCCATCATACTGCGGGCAAAGCAATGGTGGATCCCATAGCCCGTCAGTCTGGATAGACGGAGAGAGGGAGGGAGAGAGAGAGAGAGAGAGGGGGAGGGAGGAGAGAGAAGAGAGATAATGAAGACAGAGAAAATGGGGGTGTGGTAGTGCAAGAGAGGGAGAAAGGAGTGAGGTGATGAAAGAGCACAGAGAGGACAGAGAGAAAGAAAGAGCGGGATATTGGGAGAGAGGGCAAAGAAAGACTGAGTTCAGACAGAGAGTTCAGAAAAAGAAAGAAGAGGAAAGTGAATTTCTCTCGTCTCTGAAACAAAACTAAAAGCACGCACACAAACCCTCTCTTGCTCGTCTCCAGTTCTCTCATAAGAACACAGTTCATGTAAAATTCATGGTCAGACTAGAGTCAGGGACACCGTGCACTGAAATAGCCAGGGCTGTGTCTAAGTCTGCTTGTCTACAAATGACTGGGTTACGTGAGTGAGGAGAGGTGAAGCTTTATTCTGCAAAATCTGGATCCCTACAGATCAGCTGGGATAGACAATCTGGACCCTTTCTTTCTAAAATTAGCCGCTGAAATTGTCGCAACCCCTATTACCAGCCTGTTCAACCTCTCTTTCGTATCGTCTGAGATCCCCAGAGATTGGAAAGCTGCCGCGGTCATCCGCCTCTTCAAAGGGGGTGACACTCTAGATCCAAACTTTTACAGACCTATATCCATCCTGCCCTGCCTTTCAAAAGTATTTGAAAGCCAAGTTACCAAACAGATCACCGACCATTTCCAATCCCACCGTACCTTCTCCGCTATGCAATCTGGTTTCCGAGCTGGTCATGGGTGCACCTCAGCCACGCTGTAGGTCCTAAATGATATTATAACCGCAATCGATAAAAGACAGTACTGTGCAGCCATCTTCATCGACCTGGCCAAGGCTTTTGACTCTGTCAATCACCGCATTCTCATTGGCAGACTAAATTGTCTTGGTTTCTCAAATTACTGCCGCGCCTGGTTCACCAACTACTTCTCAGATAGAGTTAAATGTTTCAAATCGGAGGGCCTGTTGTCTGGACCTCTGGCAGTCTATGGGGGTGCCACAGGGTTCAATTCTCGGGCCGACTCTATTCTCTGTGTATATCAATGATGTCGCTCTTGCTGCTGGTGACTCTCAGATCCACCTCTACGCAGACGACACCATTTTGTATACATCTGGCCCTTCATTGGACACTGTGTTAACAAACCTCCAAAACGAGCTTCAATGCCATACAACACTCCTTCAGTAGCCTCCAACTGCTCTTAAACACTAGTAAAACTAAATGCATGCTCTTCAATCGAACGCTGCTGGAACCCGCCCACCCGACTAGAATCACCACTCTCGACGGGTCTGACCTAGAGTATGTGGACAACTACAAATACCTAGGTGTCTGGTTAGACTGTAAACTCTCCTTCCAGACTCACATTAAGAATCTCCAATCCAAAGTTAAATCTAGAATCGGCTTCCTATTTCGCAACAAAGCCTCCTTCACTCATGCTGCCAAACATGCCCTCGTAAAACTGACTATCCTACCGATCCTTGACTTCGGCGATGTCATTTACAAAATAGCCCATTTGTAATTAGCCCACCCAACTACCTCATCCCCATATTGTTATTTATTTTGCTCATTTGCACCCCAGTATCTCTATTTGCACATCATCTTTTGCAAATCTATCACTCCAGTGTTAGTGCAAAATAAATACAATTTAGTATTATGGCCTATTTATTGCCTTACCTCCATAACTTACTACATTTGCACACACTGTATATATATTTTGACTGTACGTTTTGTTTATCCCATATGTAACTCTGTTGTTGTTTTTATCGCACTGCTTTGGTTTATCTTGGCCAGGTCGCAAGTTGTAAATGAGAACTTGTTCTCAACTGGCTTACCTGGTTAAATAAAGGTGAAATAAAAAAATTGAAAAAATATTCTGAAGGCCAATTTACAGTCGGACGGACAGAAAGACAAAATGGGCAGAGAAACAAGCCTGTTAACGGCACAGACGGACGGACGGATGGACAGACAGACATACAGACAGGTCAGGGACACCGTGCACTGAAATAGCCAGGGCTGTGTCTAAGTCTGCTTGTCTATAAATGACTTGGTTATGTTAGTGAGGAGAGAGGAAGCTTTATTCTGAAGGCCAAAGGACAGAAAGACAGGCGGACGAACGGACAGACAAAAAGACAGACAAACGGACAGAGACAGGACTGATAATAGTACAGAGACAGGAAGACAGAGGGACAGACAGACTGATGGATCGACAGACAGGCCTGCTAAATCAAATCAAATTTTATTTGCCACATGCACCGAATACAACAATACACACCTTACAGTGAAATACTTACTTACAAGCCCTTAACTAACAATGCAGTTTTAAGAAAAAATAGAAAAAAGTGTTAAGTAAAAAATTTAAATAGCAAAGAATTAAAGAGCAGCAGTAAAATAAAATAACAGTAGAGAGGCTATATACGGGGGTACCGGTACAAAGTCAATGTGCAGGGGCACCGGTTAGTCGAGGTAATTGAGGTAATATGTACATGTGGGTAGAGTTAAAGTGACTATGCCTAGATAATAAACAGAGTAGCAGCGGAGTAAAAGAGGGGGTGGGGGGGGGGGACAATGCAAATAGTCCGGGTAGCCATGATTAGCTGTTCAGGAGTCGTATGGCTTGGGGGTAGAAGCTGTTAAGAAGCCTTTTGAACCTAGACTTGGCGCTCCCTCACCGCTTGCCGTGCGGTAGCAGAGAGAACAGTCTATGACTATTTTTAGGGCCTTCCTCTGACACCGCCTGGTATAGAGGTCCTGGATGGCAGGAAGCTTGGCTCCAGTAATGTACTGGGCCGTAAGCACTACCCTCTGTAGTGCTTTGCGGTCGGAGGCCGAGCAGTTGCCATACCAGGTGGTGATGCAACCAGTCAGGATGCTCTCGATGGTGCAGCTGTATACATTTTTGAGGATCTGAAGACCCATTCCAAATCTTTTCAGTCTCTTGAGGGGGAATAGGCTTTGTCGTGCCCTCTTCACGACTGTCTTGGTGTGTTTGGACCATGATAGTTTGTTGGTGATGTGGACACCAAGGAACTTGAAGCTCTCAACCTGTTCCACTACAGCCCCGTCGATGAGAATGGGGGCGTGCTCAGTCCTCTTTTTTTTCCTGTAGTTCACAATCATCTCCTTTGTCTTGATTACGTTGAGGGAGAGGTTGTTTTCCTGGCACCACACGGCCAGGTCTCTGACCTCCTCCCTATAGGCTGTCTCATCGTTGTCTGTGATTAGGCCTACGACTGTTGTGTTGTCGGCAAACTTAATGATGGTATTGGAGTCGTGCCTGGCCATGCAGTCATGGGTGAACAGGAAGTACAGGAGGGGACTGAGCACGCACCCCCCGTATTGAGGATCAGCGTGGCAGATGTGTTGTTACCTACCCTTACCACCTGGGGGCGGCCCGTCAGGAAGTCCAGGATCCAGTTGCAGAGGGAAGTGTTTAGTCCCAGGGTCCTTAGCTTAGTGATGAGCTTTGAGGGCACTATGGTGTTGAACGCTGAGCTGTAGTCAATGAACAGCATTCTCACGTAAGTGTTCCTCTTGTCCAGGTGGGAAAGGGCAGTGTGGAGTGCAATAGAGATTGCATCATCTGTGGATCTGATGGGGTATGCAAATTGGAGTGGGTCTAGGGTTTCTGGGATAATGATGTTGATGTGAGCCATGACCAGCCTTTCAAAGCACTTCATGGCTACAGACGTGAGTGCTACGGGTCGGTAGTCATTTAAGCAGGTTATCTTAGTGTTCTTGGGCACAGGGACTATGGTGGTCTGCTTGAAACATGTTGGTATTACAGACTCAGTCAGGGACATGTTGAAAATGTCAGTGAAGACACTTGCCAGTTGGTCAGCACATGCTCGGAGTACACGTCCTGGTAATCTGTCTGGCCCTGCGGCCTTGTGAATGTCTTAAAAGTCTAACTCACATCGGCTACGGAGAGCATGATCACATAGTCATCTGGAACAGCTGATGCTCTCATGCATGCTTCAGTGTTGCTTGCCTCGAAGCGAGCATAGAAGTGATTTAGCTCGTCTGGTAGGCTTGTGTCACTGGGCAGCTGGAGGCTGTGCTTCCCTTTTTAGCCTGTAATAGTTTGCAAGCCCTGCCACATCCGACGAGTGTCGGAGCCGGTGTATTACGATTCAATCTTAGTCCTGTATTGACTCTTTGCCTGTTTGATGGTTCGTCGGCGGGATTTCTTATAAGCGTCCGGGTTAGAGTCCCGCTCCTTGAAAGCGGCAGCTCTACCCTTTAGCTCGGCGCGGATGTTGCCTGTAATCCATGGCTTCTGGTTGGCGTATGTACGTATGGTCACTGTGGGGATGACATCATCGATGCACTTACTGATGAAGCCAGTGACTGATGTGGTGTACTCCTCAATGCTATCGGAAGAATCCCGGAACATATTCCAGTCTGTGCTAGAAAAACAGTCCTAAAGCTTAGCATCTGCGTCATCTGACCACTTTCTTATTAGCCGAGTCACTGGTGCTTCCTGCTTTAGTTTTTGCTTATAAGCAGGAATCAGGAGGATAGAGTTATGGTAAGATTTGCCAAATGGAGGGCGAAGGAGAGCTTTGTACACGTCGCTATGTGTGGAATAAAGGGTCTATGTGTGGAATAAAGGGTCTAGAGTTTTGTTTCCTCTGGTTGCACATTTAACATGCTGGTAGAAATTCGGTAGAACGGATTTAAGTTTCCCTGCATTAAAGTCCCTGGCCACTGGATGAGCGTTTTCCTGTTTGCTTATGGCCGTATACAGTTCATTGAGTGCGGTCTTGGTGCCAGCATCGGTTTGTGGTGGTAAATATACAGCTACGAAAAATATAGATGAAAACTCTTGATAAGTAGTGTGGTCTACAGCTTATCATGATATACTCTACCTCAGGCGAGCAAAACCTTGAGACTTCCTTAGTATTAGATTTTGTGCACCAGCTGTTGTTTACAAATATACACATACCAGCTGTTTACAAATATTCACCGCCACCCCTTGTCTTACCGGAGTCAGCCGTTCTATCCTGCCGATGTAGCGTATATCCAGCCAGCTGTATGTTATCCATGTTGTCGTTCAGTCACGACTCGGTGAAACATAAGATATTAGTTTTTAATGTCCTGTTGGTAGGATAACCTTCATCTTAGGTCGTCCAATTTATTTTCAAATGAATGAACGTTGGCTAATAGGATTGATGGAAGAGGCAGTTTACTCGCTCGCCGTCGGATCCTTACAAGGCACCCCGACCTACGTCCACGATATCTCCGTCTCTTTCTCATGCGAATGACGGGGATTTGGGCCTTGTCGGGTGTCTGTAGAATATCCTTCGCGTCCGACTCGTTGAATAAAAAATCTTCATCCAATACGAGGGTGAGTAATCGCTGTCCTGATATCCAGAAGCTCTTTTTGGTCATAAGAGACTGTGGCAGAAACATTATGTACAGAATAAATTACAAATAATGTGAAAAAAACACACATAATAGTACAATTGGTTAGAGGGCCGTAAAACGGCAGCCATCTCCTCCGGCGCCATCTTCTAAAAGCACAGACGGCCACTGCTGGTTGATGCTGCATCGAGCTGACAGGTCAATAGTCCCATAATCACGGCACACCGGCCACCACATTTAAATGGATAGTTCGGGATTTTGGCAATGAAGAGCTATATCTACTTCCCCAGAGTCAGATGAACTCATGAATACCATTTTTATGTATGTGTCCAGTATGAAGGAGGTTATAGGTAGTTTCAGGAGCCAATGCTAACTAGTGTTACCACAATGACTGGAAGTCTACAGGAATAGCTAGCATGCTAGCTGTTATGCTAGCTGTTCCCATAGACTTCCAGTCATTGTGCTATAGCAATTGTGCAAACGGAAGTGAGCAACTTCCTTCAAACTGAACGCAGAGACATTAAAATAGTATCCACAAGTTCATCCGACTCTGCGGAAGTAAATAAAATCCCGAAGTATCCCTTTAACACCCATAGGCGTCTGGCTGGCAGCTGCATCATGGACACACGGACACAATACTACATAAACTCACACAGGAACACAAGGAACACGCACACATACACAACCCAGACACACAAAAGAGATACTTACGAGTTCACGCAGAGAACCACAATGTTTTTCCACAGGTTCCTTGTCCCCACCATCTTCACAATACATGTCTTTTTCGGTTTCATCTGTAGAGCTTTCTGCAGCTCTGAAACAATGTAAAGAAATCAGGTAAATATGAGCATAATGCACTTATCTACAGGCTGTACACAGCCAACCACAGGGCTTCATCTAAATCCACGTGAGGAAAGGAGACTAAGGACACTTTCAGCTGCAAACTATGTGATTCATACCAAGACATTTCATCACGTGACTTATCTCTGTTAGAAAACAGGTATGACAGGGGGAAAGAGTGACTGGGTAGGAGGGGGAAAAAAAGATAAGTGAATGAACAATTGAAAGAGGAATGTGTTAAGAAGACAACGCCCCAGAGCAGCGCAGATCATAGCATGGGGCATGGATGGTTTGAAGTACAAGGTGTTGCTATGAAAAACAAACCTCCGCTTTCTGCATGTGCACACGTACATGTATGCACGTGACAGGCAGCATTTCAAGTTTTTACTCATAGTTTCTCTATACAATCATGCAGCTTTGAAGTAATCATCTGGTCTAGCAGCATAGCCATAATCCTTCATATATAATTGGCTCTCAAACAGCAGGCCCTTCAAGGGCTAGTTATGTTACATTGAGTAGGCTACATAACACACACACACACAGGTTTTTATTGTGAAGTGTTTACATCTAAGCGAGCCACATGCACCATGGAAAGATGACACGAGCATAGTTCTATCACTATGGCTGGGCAGATGGATACACCACTACAGAGAGAAGAAATGCTCTAATTAGCCACACCCATAGATGTAGACGACAACAGGAGGACAGAGTGCTGTGTGTGCAGGAGAGGATGAATGGGGTGACCCTGCCGACCCAGTCTCTCTACGCTGCATCAGAGGATCTCTGGATGCTAAGAAAAGAGGAGTTGATTTCACAACTCTGTTTCACTATGTGTCCTCACTGTATCTTGCAGCTGCGTAGCACAGTATCAGAAGCCTCTGTGAACGGCATTAGCATTGTACTCTGCCTAATCATGCCAGAAAAGAGCACCTGACAGGAAGACCTCCTAGGTAAATTTATTGAACCATGATTTGGACAGGGAAGACAGACACCTAGATCTCTTTTCCAAATACGCCCTTTATATACATACATTGTAGAATAATAGCGAAGACCGCAAAACTACGAAATAACACATATGGAATCATGTAGTAACCAAAAGTGTTAAACAAATCAAAATATGTTATATTTGAGATTTTTCAAAGTAGCCACCCTTTGCCTTGATGACACATTTGCACACCTTTGGCATTCTCTCAACCAGCTTCATGAGGTAGTCACCTGGAATGCATTTCAATTAACAGGTGTGCCTTGTTAAAAGTTAATTTGTGGAATTTATTTCCTTCTTAATGCGTTTGAGACAATCAGTTGTGTTGTGACAAGGTAGGGGTGGTATACAGAAGATAGCCAGCCCAATTTGCTGAAAGACCAAGTCCATATTATGGCAAGAACAGCTCAAATAAGCAAAGAGAAATGACAGTCCATCATTACTTCAAGACATGAAGGTCTTTCAATCTGGAACATTTCAAGAACTTTGAAAGTTTCTTCAAGTGCAGTTGCAAAAACCATCAATCGCTATGATGAAACTGGCTCTCATGAGGACCGCCACAGGAATGGAAGACCCAGAGTTACCTATGCTGCAGAGGATAAGTTCATTAGAGTTACCAGCCTCAGAAATTGTAGCCCAAATAAATGCTTCATAGAGTTCAAGTAACAGACACATCTCAACATCAACTGTTCAGAGGAGACTGCGTGAATCAGGCCTTCATGGTTGAATAGCTGCAAAGAAACCACCACTAAAGGACACCAACAAGAAGAAGAGACTTGCTTGGCCCAAGAAACACGAGCAATGGACATTAGACCGGTGGAAATCTTTCCTTTGGTCTGATGAGTCCAAATTTGAGATTTTTGGTCCAACCGCTGTGTCTTTGTGAGACGCAGAGTAGGTGAACGGATGATCTCCGCATGCGTGGTTCCCACCGTGAAGCATGGAGGAGGAGGTGTGATTGTGCTTTGCTGGTGACGCTGTCTTATTTAATTAAAATTCAAGGCACACTTAACCAGCATGGCTACCACAGCATTCTGCAGCGATACAACATCCATCTGGTTTGGGGTTAGTGTGAGTATCATTTGTTTTTCAACAGGACAATGACCCAACATACCTCCAGGCTGTGTAAGGGCTATTTTACCAAGAAGGAGAGTGATGGAGTGCTGCATCAGATGACCTGGCCTCAACAATCACCCGACCTCAACCCAATTGAGATGGTTTGGGATGAGTTGGACCGCAGAGTGAAGGAAAAGCAGCCAACAAGTGCTCAGCATATGTGGGAACTCCTTCAAGACTGTTAGAAAAGCATTCCAGGTGAAGCTGGTTGAGAGAATGCCAAGAGTGTGCAAAGCTGTCATCAAGGCAAAGGGTGGCTACTTTGAAGAATCTCAAATATAAAATATATTTTGATTTGTTTAACACTTTTTTGGTTACTACATAATTCCATATGTGTTATTTCATAGTTTTGATGTCTTCACTATCATTCTCCAATGTAGAAAATAGTAAAAATAAAGAAAAACCCTTGAATGAGTAGGTAAAAACACAAAACACAATTATGGTAAGCATAAATAAAACATCACAAGTCACCCAGAAAAACAGTTACATTCAAAGGGGCATCTATACCATAACCTCTGTCAATAACATAGTTATATATCTTGTTCACTGTAGGTATATGGCATTGCCTACAGTATGGCACTGCCTACGGTTGTATCTAGTCACTATCCAAAGTGATTGACCTGGCCCCATCTGTTGCCTGTGAGCGATGCCTCTCCCCCACCTCCCTCGAAAGGCCCTAATAAAGTTAATTAAGGGTCCGGAGGGTCCCATTCGGAAGGCCACGGTGTAGGTTTACTACCCTGCCAATATCCCTCGGCCCCAGGAGAGGGCTGTTACTATGGCAACCAGGCATAAAGGAAGGAAGGGGATCTCCCCCCTGTCAGTCAGATCCATTCAGACTGACCAAGCACTTCTGTCTCAGAGACAAGCCAGCTGATCTTGCTAGGGGAATTGTAGATATAAAGCCCTTTCCCTTCAGAAAAGGACAAACTCCACACTTTCAAATAACCAAAAGCACAGCAAATACACAGAGAAACAAATTAAAGCCGAACACTGACGTCTTGAGCTGAGTAGCTACACAGCATTATTATCACCAGTTCTAAAACTGAGATCTCCGTGTACCTGTGACTACAGCAGTTAAAAAAGGGATGACCTCTCCCTCTCCCCTGTGTACTATACCTGTGAGGATGTGGTCAGTGTCCAGCTCGGTGTTAACCTGGTTCTTCTTGACAATGTGTCCCATGATCCACTTGGAGCGGCCATACTGTTGAGTGGCCAGCAGCCACCGCAGCGACTCGGGGAAGATCCTGCATGGAAACAAGACAGAACAATCACTTGAACGCTCTGCTCAATAAAATATGAACAGTTGAATCAAAATTGAATGAGTCCCTTTTTTCCCATTGGGATTTAAGGAGAGGCTGAAAGGAACCTCAATATATCCCTGGGTCTGGAAAATGTGTGTGTGTGAGTGTGCGTGTGCATTCATGAGTTCTTTTTAGCTGATTGAAACTCATTAATAACTGCAATACTGATCCCTAATCATCTTTTGAAATGATTCCATTACATATGGATGAAGGCCTTTGTCAAGGCGTGCTGTGTGATAGGAATGAGAATGACAAGAGCTATGATTCTCTAGGATGGAAAAAAAAAAGTTTCCTCCCTCTGTTCTGTTGGCAGCTTTCCCATCACATTTCAGTCATTTAGCAGACTTGCAGGAGCAATTAGGGTTATGTGCCTTGCGCAAGGGCTCATCGACAGATTTTTCACCTAGTCGGTTACTGGCCCAACGCTCTTAACCACTATGCTACCTGCCGCTCATCAGGTGTACAGTGTGAATACAAGGTAAATGGTGGTTAATGAATGAGTATTTATTGCCCAGGCCTTAGAGACACCGGCTGTAGTAACATGTACAGTAGAGGTCCTTTGAATGGATGTTAAACTATTAATTATCATATGCTATTATGGCTGTTAATACAGTGGGGATGCTCCGCTGGAAAATTCCCTTGGGGCCAAGAAGCTTCCCTCTGATTCTATACATTTCTGATTAACCTCCAGTGGCCTGGAAACTACACAGATAGTAGACATGTCCATGCCCCGCTTTTCCCCATTATAATTTCATACATACATAATATGAGCATTGGATAAATAGAACCCACATTAGTCTACAACATAACCCAATCATGAACTGTAGTGCATGATGATTGGGAGTGGTAGGCTATAGCACCTAACCAAGTGAATTAAATCAGTAGTCTCAATCGCAATGGGATCACCAGTATAATAAATAGCTAAATATATCAATACTAAGATGCCAAATTGTAGCAGGTGGTGCGTATAGCCTGTCCCAGAACAGTTTTGTGCTTTGCCTGAGATGGGAGTAAAGTGGGTGTTGTCCTCACCAGATATAAGAGACCATGAGGATCAGCGGGCAGATGATGACGGCCTGCAGGACCTGCCAGTCTCGACAGAGGTATGCCATCCCTGGCATAAGGAGCTGCCCGCCCAACACCACGAAGCTGGCAACCATGGTCATGGAGAAACGCCAGTTAGGTAGGCACAGCTCAATCCCTGGACGAGAGCGAGGGGGACATAAGTCACTGATATTACAATCCAGACATAGGCACAGGTGGTGTCACAGTTCCAGACAGAGCTCGACCCCAGGGCAGAGAGAGAGAGGTTAGCCTACATGAGTCACAAACTACAATACAGATAGACACAGATTCTGATCACAAACACAGCTACATCTATGATAGAGAGACACAATTCTACTAGATACAGATACAGTTCTAGTTCTATGATAGAGATGGTGCAGAGGCAACAAAAGGCCAATAATGCCACTCCCACACATACACAACTTGACAGAGAGAGCGGACAGAGGGGAGAGTGGTGACACTAGAGTTCCACTACACAGCTCCATCCCTGGGAAGGAGAGGAGGTATCCTGATACCGATGCCACTAGTAGTGTGAACATTATTGTCTAATTACCTTGTCTAGAACTGATGCAATACTGAGGTAAGATCAGGGACATTGGCCTCTGTTTGACTGATGCCACTGCATTAACCTGCATTATCATATTAACTTACTTCATCTGAAGAGCACTTTAGTGTCTCTGTCCTGAACCAAGCCTATTGCAGTGAACGAATGACGGCCTCCTTGTACTTATTTCTCCCCAGCTACAGCTACTAAAAGAAAGATCCTGGTTCATTCGTACAGTCATTAGCATGCATGCCACCACCTCGCTATCCGGCAGAAACACACAGAACTCAGCCCCTTAGCTAGCTAGCTAGACACATTATAAGAGATATTAAAGCAGGCAAGGTGTCTGGTACTGTACTACTGTAACAATTCCACAGTGGCTTTCCCTCTTTCTCCCCCTCAGTCTTTTGTCCTCCATTCCTTTATATCTCCTCCGGTCTTTTTTTACTTGTGCTTTCTTTTCTGGCTGCTGCATTCTGCAGCCGGAGTACGCGGCTCAGCTCCAGACGGGTCTTTCAAGGTGACAGGGCCGGGATAATACAGTGTCTGCAGTCTGCAGCTCCGCTCCACTCCCAAAGAAAAGCCCGGAATTTCAATTAGGATCTGCCCCCCTCCTAGCTAGTATGAATAATGCTCTGTGTTCATGGAACAGTAATGCAGCTGGAATGACAAAGCTAAGAGGAGGAGAGGGGAGAGAGAGAGGGCGGGAAGAATGGAGAGCGAGTGTTGGGTTTGGTGTAACTTCACCCTGACACTCTGTAACAGTAACACAGCTGGAATGACGAAGATAAGACTGAAGAGGAGTAGAGGGGGGAGTTTTGTGAGTAGAGTCATGGGTCAGTGGGAATAGCATTGGTTTGGTGTTATGTGGTTGTGAGAATCGAACATACGGATGCACTTACAGAACATTCTGTACAGAATTTCTACGTATGAAAACATGTAAGAGACTCATGCAGACACACATACATCCCCTGACACACACACACACACGTAAACTCCTGAAGTGGCAGAATGGGGGGTGGAGGTGGAGGCCACCTGAGCACCTTACTCCAGCTGACCCTAATCCTCCACACCAATCCTGATCAGCAGTCCCACAATGCTCCAGCCCTGAACCTCCAACCATCAGCTTGGGCCCTGCCTGCTGACACAAAGCAGCACTCAGCTGATGTCAAATGGAAAACACTCACAGAAAGCCAGAGTACCACAGGGGTGACTAAACAGGAATGACCAAATGCACTAAAAAAGGGCTTTGGTGACAACAAGGTGCTCATTGAACGCCAGGGTGATATCATCGAAGGTTGACTAGGAGTAGCCTTACCAACAAAAGCGATAATCTTCCAATAGCTTCTTTGTTTTGCTGCCTTTACCAATACAAGCAGTTGAGTAATGCACAGTGTGGGATCCTTAATAGAACATGCAACTTCAAGAACAGAACGTCCAGTCAGTCAAAGACGGCCCATTGTTCTGAGAACATTACAATATCTGACCACTGACCAGTCCCCAGCAGTCGCATGATCTCCTCATGCCCCGCCCCACTGACCCCAGCCACTGGGTTTGTGTTTGTGTGTTCCCCGCCTGTAAACAGCTCCAGGGCCCACTCCTTCTAAATACAGTACACACGTAAATACACTGAACAAAAATATAAATGCAACAGATTTTACTGAGTTCCTGTTCATATAATGAAATCAGTCAATTGAAATAATTTCATTAGGCCCTAATCTATGGATTTCACATGACTGGGAATACAGATATGCATCACAGATACCTTTAAAAAAAAGGTAGTGGCGTGGATCAGAAAACCAGTCAGTATCTGGTGTGACCACCATTTGCCTTATGCAGCGCGACACATCTCCTTCGCATAGAGTTGATCAGGCTGTTGATTGTGGCCTGTTGAATGTTTTCCTCTTCAATGGCTGTGCGAAGTTGCTGGATATTGGTGGGAACTGGAACAAGCTGTAGTACACGTCGATCCAGAGCATCACAAACATGCTCAATGGGTGACATGTTTGGTGAGTATGCAGGCCATGGAAGAACTGGGACTTTTTCAGCTTCCAGGAATTATGTACAGATTCATGTGACATGGGGCCGTGCATCATCATGCTGAAACATGAGGTGATGGCGGCGGATGAATGGCACGACAATAGGCCTCAGGATCTTGTCACAATATCTCTGTGCTTTCAAATTGCCATTGATAAAATACAATCATTTTAGTTGTCTGTAGCTTATGCCTGCCCATAACATAACCCCACCGCCATCATGGGGCACTCTGTTCATAACATTAACATCAGCAAACCGCTCACCCACACTATGCCATACACGTGGTTTGCGATTGTGAGACCGGTTGGACGTACTGCCAAATTCTCTAAAACGACGTTGGAGGTGGTTTATGCTAGAGAATTGAAAATGTAATTCTCTGGCAACAGCTCTGGTGGACATTCCTGCAGTCAGCATGCCAATTGCACGCTCCCTCAAAACTTGAGACATCTGTGGCATTGTGTTGTGTGACAAAACTGCACATTTTAGAGTGGCCATTCATTGTCCCCAGCACAAGGTGCACCTGTATAATGATCATGCTGTTTAATCAGCTTCTTGATATGCCACAACTGTCAGATGGATGGATTATCTTGGCAAAGGATAAATGCTCACTAACAGGGATGTAAACAAATTTGTGCACAACATTTGAGAGAAATAAGGTTTTTGGATATTTTTATTTCAGCTCATGAAACATGAGACCAACACTTTACATGTTGCATTTATATTTTTGTTCAGTGTACTTTTGGAATGGTGTAATATGTTTTTCTTAAAGAGATAGTAGATAATAGGCAGAATCTACAGCACACCATTATACTTTTCCCAGTTTTTTCTTGAAGAGATGTACAATTTGAATAAAGTGTGTGCAACCTTGTGTTCAATATGTAGAAAGGCTGAGCCCGAGGCTGAGCCTATTTTCTTTGACATAGAAGTTGAGTCTTTCTCCTTCAGGAAACCTACTGGAGAAATACAACAATAGCAAATGTTCCATAACTTGTAGGTAGGTAGGACTGGGGTCTGAACAGATAGTTCAGAGCTTCTGCTCTTTTCTATAACCTGTAGGGAACACAATATATGATCTATACTTGGCATGTAAGTTTCTCGGTTATGGGTGGCACAAAATTAGATATGGGGAGGGGAATAGGCAGGGTATATGCACATTTTATACTGTAGTATTTACTATAGTTTTTAAAAAGCGTCGTTTTGGTGGACTGTAGTGTTTTTGCAGACATGACTGTATTATTTACTAGTGGTTCTGTGTGTGGATAATACTAGTATGTACTATAGAATTCTACAAAATTCTATAATAAGTATCACACATGATCGAGGGATTTACAGTGTGTAGTATAGTATTCTACAGTATACTACATTTTACTATAGAACTCTATAGTAAGTACTGTAGTATTCTATAGTATGTAGTAATTTTTCCCGTGGGTGGGTCTGTTAGGCAACAACTTCCAAGTAATAATACTCAGATCTTTTATAAAATGGCAAGACAATAGTTACAACACTACTTTGTCTGCTGAACGTGGATTAATGAATGTGTGCATATGTGTGACTGTGTGTGTACCTGCCCATGTGAGTTTGTGTGTGTGTGTGTTTCTGTAGTAAAAACACACAAGTCTAAGATCACCAAGCGTCGGCTGGAGTCGTGTAATGCGCGCCGCCATTGGACTCTGGAGCAGTGGAAACGCGTTCTCTGGAGTGATGAATCACGATTCACCATCTGGCAGTTCGACGGACGAATCTGGGTTTGGCGGATGCCAGGAGAATGTTTCCTGCCCGAATGCATAGTGCCAATTGTAAAGTTTGGTGGAGGAGGAATAATGGTCTGGGGCTGTTTTTCATGGTTCGGGCTAGGTCCCTTACTTCCAGTGAAGGGACATTTTAATGCTACAGCAGACATGACTATTCTAGACAATTATGTGCTTCCAACTTTGTGGCAACAGTTTGGGAAAGGCCCTTTCCTGTTTCAGCATGACAATGCCACCGTGCACAAAGCGAGGTCCATACAGAAATGGTTTATCAAGATCGGTGGGGAAGAACTTGACTGGCCTCCACAGAGCCCTGATCTCAACCCCATCGAACACCTTTGGGATGAATTGGAACACTGCAGCAATGTCCCTGAAGCAATGTTCCAACATCTAGTGGAAAGCCTTCCCAGAAGAGTGGAGGCTGTTATAGCAGCAAAGGGGGGACCAACTCCATATTAATGCCCATGACTTTGGAATGAGATGTTCAACTAGCAGGTGTCCACATACTTTTGGTCATGTAGTGTGGGTGGGACAAGCACATATCACAGTCATAGTAAGTACTTTTTCTTCAATAAAGTAGCTATCAGCAAAGTCAGAGCTAGTTAGGGGGAAATTCAAGTGCAATTGTTAGCTCACGAAAGTATTCTATTTAAAAAAATAATAATAATGCTGCATCCGATACAATGCAGTCCGGTTCTGTTGCTTTGGACAGACTGGGCAAATGTCACTTATCCAAAGGGTGGCTACATCATGTTGTGAAAGCGTGTGCCATGTCTCTGTAGTTTGAATAAAACTGATTCAGCAATATGGGCCTACTACAGTATCAAGCAATGGATATAAGGTCCCCATCCATCCACGGCTCTGGGACTTCTGATAGGGAGGGATACAGCCCCAGGGGAGAGGAAGGGGGCTAGGGGTGAGAGACAGGAATGAAGGGAAAGAAGTTTGCAGAGCAGCCGGGGGGAATGTACACTCAGCACAAAAATTAACTTTACCCTGCTCAGAGGAAGCACTGAGTCTGCACCTTAACTCATCTAGAGCAGAGAGAGAGGGGGAGGAAGGGAGAGAGAGGAAGAGAAGGAGGGAGGGGGTTCTGTGGTAGCCCAGCCCGTGAATGACCCAGCCAGCCACAGATTTCCTCCTCTCTCCTGGCTGAGAAAATCCCCCATTTATCCTGCCTAGATATCCTTATCTGTCTCTCTGGGAAATAGGGCTGATCTCAGCCCTCATTATGTCTAGTGAGCCAGGTCTATCCATCACTAACTGATCCATGTTCAGTTAAGCCTTTATACCTTTATAAAGCCTTTATTCCTTTGTACCTCCATCATTCAGCTAGTTAAGCCTGTGTCCTCCATGACCCCTTCATTCTGCTTTAACTGATCCTAGTGCAGCCCTAACTCATCCTAGTATAGTCAGCTAGTTAAGCCTGGGTCCTCCATCATTCAGCTTTAACTGTTCCGGTTACACTTTTTTTTGGATAGTCCGGATAATCCATCTGTAAATGCTCTACAGATGGCCACACTATCAACATACTATCTGTTGATAAGCAACTGCTTGCTAAGACCCATAGACAATCAATTAAAATAAAATGACATGGAAGCTATAAGGATCCCAGACTCGTACATTCTGCACCATGGGAGCTCCTACATTCGTACATGGACTCAGTCTCAGCATGCCCACACACATGATCACTCACTCAAACCCACTCTCCCCACCCCCCTCCATGCCTGTCTGCTCTTCAGTCTCCTCTCTCCCTCTGTACTGGGAGATTAATGCTTCTGGATACGGGGTGGACTCATGCAAACACACACACACACACACACAGCAGTCAATCTGTCAGAGCAGCAGAACCCAGCCTATTGCATCAGGAAGGGGAACTGAGCTGGCCCAAATCCTGTCTGAATAAACCAGCTTTACTCCCCCATCATCAGAGGGGAAACAGACCAGGATCGAGCACGGCAAACAGGGTACGCCGTCATCTATGTACTTTTTAGAGTAGATAAATGGTTTCCTGTTTTTCAGTGCATCTCCTCAGCAATGTGGATGTACAGCAGATACTTAACTGTACATTAGCGCTAGGAGTATGACTATGTATGTAATTAAGTTGGAGTGCAGACTATAGTGTCTCTAAATTGTAACTACACAGAATAATCAATGCAATCCTGTGAGTGTTGAGAAGTATAACTAAAACACATGTCAGACTGGAATGAATGGACTGTTCACATACAGTCAGTAGTACATTTCATTTACTGTCAGTGCTTCACAGTGATCAAGATACAACCCCGCTCCTTTAACACAAACAGAGCAAGAACCTGATAAAGTCACCTCCTGATAAAGTCACAAGACTAGATTTCCCGGTGAGAATATCACATGACTTTCATCTGGAGGTGTTACATTCTGAATAGATGAACAAATATGGTCATGTAGTGGATACAAAGTGATTCAAAGTAACTGACTTAATCGATTAATGTAATCTTTATAAACATGAGTATAGAAGAGTTAAATCAATCAAATAATCACAATTCTTTTTGAGTTATTTCTTAAATGAGTGTAAAAGTTGACTAACTTGATCCTTTGTGAAATACAACCCAGGTGTTCAATAATAAGGAAGTGATAGGGATGTGGCAACAACAACATATAGTCAAATATGGAAAATCCTACGCACACAAACTTGTGATTCCTACTAGTACACAGGGCTGGGGCACTCCTAGTTAGCTGTCTGGTGACATCATCAGCTCTACCAGCTCATCTCTCAGTCCTAAGACAACACGAGTTCGTGCGCGCACACACGCAAGAGAGGCAGGCAGGGGCAAGCCTGGGAAACACTGCAGCCATAGAGTGACATCATCAAGTATCGCCTGTTTAGACACTGTTCAACATCCTAGGATCACATGAGCTCTGGAATGATACAGTATATGAAGCAACAAGCAGAGGCCTATGTTCAGGGTTGATATGATTTCTATGTTTGCTTGTTTGTGTTGTCTGGGTTGTAGATATACAACATACTGAGATCTCTCCAATACACTGTATACTTTTGTGATTAGCCTAATGAATGAGAGTATGGTCGTCAACATTTACGATTCATTAAGTTAAATGAATAAATTGGCAATATAGGCAACTAAATGTAGCCAATGATCTAGCTAAAATGATCAAATTAAGACTAGTTAAATAGTTGAATTCAATCGCATCACAGGCTGGGAGAGAAGTAACATGGCCTACATAGCTGGGGCAAAACATGAGCTAACAATAACATACAGAGAAATAAACAAATCTAGCTAGCTAAGCCTACCCTCTGTGCCAGAGCACAATAACCCTAGCAAAAAGGTATGCCTACTGATGCTACAGCGCAAAAACACTAACATACTGTAGGTCTCGTCAGTGATGGAACTCTGAGGTAGAAATAGCACTGCATCTGATGACTCTTTAGGTATCTGATTTGCTATTTTGCTATGTTTTAAAAACAGATTGATAGGGTGGACATGGATGTGCCAGTCCTAAAATGGCCCACTGCTTTGGAGTGCACACATCCTGGGTATCGCAGGTAAATGCACACATTAGCACAGCAAACATTTACACTTGTGCCAGCATAAAAAAACAGATTGATAACATCAAATCATCACTAAAGAGTAATGAGTAATAATGAGTCATCACACAGATTGTGAGCTGTATTCCTCTCCCTCGCTCCATCTGTCCCACTCTCTGTCTCTCTGTCTCTCCCATTGCTCTCCCTCTCCCTTGTCTGGATGGTGATAGCGGTTGTGTCAGGAGCCTCACACCAGCCCTGTCCGCCCCTGCAGTATAGCTGAATCGGACAGGCCAGCGCAGCGGAACGAACACAGGCATTTACACAAACCTCTCCCCTACAGAGGCTTACCGCCCGCCATAGAGCTCACTGACTGGCTGGCACTGGGGATATAGTTAGGGAAGGGAAAGGAGCTTGGTTCTGTTACCTTACTAACCATACCCTCATTGTTTCCCAATACACACAATATTTCCATTGGCAGTGTGGTACAGTAAGGCCCCCAAGCAGCATCCAGTGCCCAAACATACCATGTCCAATACTTTCAGGCGGGGAATAACAGATGGAAGCTAGATGGAAGGGAGCACCTTTCCTAAGTAATGAAAGGGGAATTACTGTCATACACACTCCAGAGCCTTTTGAGTCACTGAGTCACTGTGTGTGACGAGGGGAAAACACAAGTCACACAGAGAGTATGTCAACGTCAATCAGCTCTATAGTGCAGCACTGCGTCCTGTCTCTAGTTAGGATGAAACCACACTGAAAAGACACAGTAGCTTACATGGTGGTTTACATGGGGAAATAACACTTGACAGTGAACACCGCAGGGTTTTACCTGGATTACAGTCCCTCTCTCTAGATCGACGTGTGTGTCCGAATGGCAAAGCAAATCAGTCTACCAGGATTATGACTTCTCACTCACAGCCACACTTCAGGAGAAGGAAGAAGGAAAGAATGCCATTTATGTGGGAAATCTTGGAGTGCAAGGCAAGGTGACATAACTACGATAAAATACATTTAGTGTATAGTCACTCCCTTGGTCCAATCATTTACCATTGACCTAGCACATTCATAGACGTAACGCTAGCACGTTAGCGTCTATTCACTTACATATCTGCCATGTACACCGATGCTCCAACACTGCCCCTAAGCTGTCTAAACGTTAATAGGCTATGCCTCACTTGCGATACAGTTTTGTAAACATTTGGAATTTAACTATCATATCGGCAATAAATAATTGTCAAAAAACGAAAAGGTTAAATTACTAACCATCTTTATAGGGTTAGGGTTCCCACACTGCCATATTTCCATGTTAGAGCGCTTGTTTACGGAAGAACGAGGCGACCACCTGTTCTAATTATATATCTAGCATCTCCGAACACCTGTATGTAACGAAAGAAGGATGTCAAAAGTGTTGTAAATGAAATACTGTCGGCTGCAACTGTATTAACCGGTTTAAACAGTGCACAGTTAGTGTATACACTGTGTGTACAAAACATTAAGGACATCTGCTCTTTCCATGAGATAGACTGACAAGGTGAATCCAGATGAAAGCTATGATCCTTTATTGATGTCACTTGTTAAATCCACTTCAAAATCGGTGTACACTACCAGTCAAAAGTTTTAGAACACCTACTCATTCAAGTTTTTCTTTATTTATAAAGAAGGTAGTTACCTGGAATGCATTTCAATTAACAGGTGTGCCTTCTTAAAAGTTAATTTGTGGAATTTCTTTCCTTCTTAATGCATTTGAGCCAAACAGTTGTGTTGTGAAAAGGAAAAGGTGTGTGTGTGGGGGGGTAGCACTATTTGGTAAAATACCTTCTCCATATTATGGCAAAAACAAATCAAATAAGCAAAGAGAAACGACAGTCCATCATTACTTTAAGACATGAAGGTCAACACGGAACATTTCAAAAACGTTGAAAGTTTCTTCAAGTGCAGTCGCAAAAAACATCAATCGCTATGATGAAACTGGCTCTCATGAGGACAGCCACAGGAATGGAAGACCCAGAGTTACCTCTGCTGCAGAGGATAAGTTCATTAGAGTTACCAGCCTCAGAAATTGCAACCCAAATAAATGCTTCACAGAGTTCAAGTAACAGACACATCTTAACATCAACTGCCCAGAAGAGACTGTGTAAATCAGGCCTTCATGGTCGAATTGCTGCAAAGAAACCACTACTAAAGGACACCTATAAGAGGAAGAGACTTGCTTGGGCCAAGGAACACGAGCAATGGACATTAGACCGGTGGAAATGTGTCCTTTGGTCTGGAGTCCAAATTGGAAATGTTTGGTTCCAACCGCCGTGTCTTTGTGAGACGCTGTGTGGGTGAACGGATGATCTCCGCATGTGTATTTCCCACCGTAAAACATGGAGGAGGTGGTGTTATGGTGTGGGGGTGCTTTGCTGGTGACACGGTCTATGATTTATTTAGAATTCAAGGCACACTTAACCAGCATGGCTACCACAGTATTCTGGGGGGGGTTGCAACTCAATATTAGGAATGTGTCCTTAATGTTTTGTACACTTAGTGTATGTTGCAAATGTGAAATTATTTTGATGTGATATGTAAGTAGAGGGATTTATGTTTCTACAACAGTATGGCATTGAGAATCAATTCACGTTTAGATGGAGTATTTGGCTGTTTTGGTTGCCAGAGCCAAAGTTACCTCTGAACAGAACATATAAAAGGTCCTTGGACGTTAAAGGAGTATGCTCGCCTACACTCCTTAACAGTACATCTTGAGCTACCCTTGACCCAAATACTACACGGTTCCTCCCAGGTTTTCCCACACCACAAGTCTCTTAACAGCCATGTTGATATGAGAGCCTAGATGCCCTGAAAAATGTAAATGTTTTGTGAACAGAACTTTGTTGGGAAGTCTAAATATGCCTATGCTATACATAGCAGTAGTATAGATATAGTAATGTAGGGTTTGGATAACAACAGTGCCAAGCTCTGATGAGTACCAGCATTAGCAGAGTTGAGGCAATACGGAGACAGAGGGGAGAGGCAGAATGTGACGTATACCGCCTCCACATTATGAACAACAACATGGGCGACAGTACAGCTCAACTTAAATGACTTGGCTAGCAAGCAACAACAAAAAAACTCCACCCATTCCATAGAGTAATTATTCCAAACTGTATTGGTTGGAATTTCAACACTAAACTTGAATGGCGAGTAACAATAATTCTAAACGTGTGATGACTGTGTGATTAGTTTTAACAAGTAGACAGCTAATGTAGTCCCGACATAATGAATCCTCTCAGCACATAACCTTGATGGAAAATCCTTGCTCTGCCTTTCTGCTGTGTGCTGCTCAACAACACTGATGGGAGAATGAAAGGCAGTCGGTTTCGTACAGTCTTTTACCACCGTTACCTGAGTGATTCAGTGGCACTCCTTAAAGCATACGTACACTCTACAGTATTTACTCTGCAATCACTTGGATGGCAGTTGATAACGGGTGGAAAAACAGAATAGACAAAGAGAGGGCGGAGAGGTGGAGACTGGAGAGAGAGAGAAAGAGAAAAAGAGATGGTGGAGAGGGACAAAAGAGTTGGCGAGACAGAGATAGAGACAAGAAGAGGGTGGGCCTTAATTTAATTGTGTCCATACAGACACAGTATCTAGTCAGCATACAGTGAGACGACTCTGCGAAAGCTATGTAAACAACCAACCATTGAATGCAATTATCAAACACAAACACAGAAGGTCCCAGCAGTCTATTTTGGGAAAGCTGCGAGGCTTTTCAAGGTAGATGGTGTGGAGTAAATTAGAATGACAAGAAGGGCCCCTCTGGCTCTGCCCCCCTTCCGTCCCCCTCCCCCCGCGCATCAGCCACAAGACTAGTTATCAGGACGCTATCATCTCCCCCTCCTCCAACCGTCCCCTCCGCTCTCCACTCTCCCCGCTTCGCTAGCTGGGTAAATGCATTTAAACGGAAATGAGCGGCAGGACCGACTGGAACGGCTTTCTAGGGCAGATTATCACTCATCAAACCTTTACTGTGGAGAGAAAAGGTCACCATTCAAAAGCAACAAGAATTCATCTCTCTGTGACTGTTATGGAGTGTAGAGTGCACACAGTATACACAGTGCCAGTGAAGCACTGCAGTGGGCAAGGCCAGGGAGTACAGTGGAGCAGACAGATTATCAACCTGCCCCCTCCTCTGTTTCTATCTCAGTATCTGTCACTCAGTCTATTGGTTAACAGTAATGAGAGGACAAACCCAGGAAGTGAGCTTGATTGAGAAAAACTGCACTCATTTTAAAGCTGTTCTGTGCTTGTTGGGAGTGCTTCGGAGAGATTGCAGGAGGTCACACCCTCTAAAATATAAGTTGTATGCTATCTGAGGCTACATTTACACTGAAAGGCACTTTGATCAAGGGTATTTGACTCTACAGGAACACACGCAAGGTCAAGCTGGGATGACCTTTTTTAAAACCTTTTGAAAACTTTCAACTCTCTGTCTACCAACAATGCCATGTCGTCTTTCCTAGAACTATAACACATACCAAAACAAACCTATTGTAACTGACCCCATCAAAAGGGTGAGCCTGACACAGCTCTGCCAGTGTTCCATGTAATCGACCAGACAGGCTGCAGGTACAGTATTGCTGCTATGCCTACGCAGTGGCCTTGCCATTCTCCAGCCTCCCTCCGTGTTTAGTACATATTCAACAGCCTCTGACCCTCCACAAACATGACCCACATTGGAAAGGCTAGGGCTGCGTCTGAAATGGTACTCTATTCCCTATAGAGTCCACTACTTTTGACACAGAGCCCTGGTCAAAAGTAGAACCCTGGTTCAAAGTAGGGTACTATATAGAGAACAGGGTGCCATTTTGGACACAGCGTAGGGCTGCTGCAACAGCATCTACATAACCCACATAGGAAAGGCTAGGCAGTGTCTCTCTCTCTATGGGGCTATAGGTTTCCACAGACTCCTTCTGAAATGCTTGCAGTCATCTAAAGTGATGCAGAGGCCTGTCTTAACAGTTTACAGGCAACTAGAACGAACAGCAGCTGTTGGAAAGAACACACCCCTCACACCATATTTACACCTCATGACTAGGGTTTACCCTAGTCTGTGTCCCAAACGACACCCTATTCCCTACATAGTACACTACTTTTAACAAGAGCCCTAGAGAATAGGGTGCCATTTGGGATGTAGCCCTAGTCAGGTAATACGGCCCTACTCATAGTCATAACACCATCTGTTGATATATAGAATGCCAATGCTAACTCAAGACATGGGGGTCTGTCTAATATAACACACTCCACAAAGACAAGGCTATGGAAACCAACAACTGCCCACACTGCAGCACATCCATTACTACAACACTAATTGAAATTCTCACTAAAGAGATAAATCAATGGACTGTACAGTATAGCAATGGCATGGTAAATAGCATGGTGTACTAGACCTGCAGGACTTACTGAAGATGTAGAGGGAGAGGGTGATGCCTGCTAGGCAGAAGCCCTCGAAGAAGCGCAAGGTGCTGAACATGGGAACATTGACCGAGAAGGCCACAGTCAGACCGAACACCAGCATGAACAGGACCGAGATGATCAGGACCGGGTGGCGACCAAACCTGAGGATAGGAGGAAGGAGTGGGGGAGTGAGGAGTGAGTGAGTGAGTGAGTGGGAGAGAGGAGTGAGAGAGGAGGTGAGTGAGGAGGAGAGTGAGTGGGAGTGAGTGAGTGAGTGAGTGAGTGGGAGGAGAGAGAGAGAGAGAGAGAGAGAGAGAGAGAGAGAGAGAGAGAGAGAGAGAGAGAGAGAGAGAGAGAGAGAGAGAGAGAGAGAGAGAGAGAGAGAGAGAAGCACAAATACAGTAGGAAAGATATTTAATTACTTGTCCCATATTTAAACAATACAAGCTAAAAGACTGAAGTCTGCCCCTTAGGGTATTCTATTGTTTCAGTACATTAGCAAGAAACACACTGAAAGCTACTGAACTGAATGTCTATTAAAATATATAATGTAATAACTTTATTATGTAATAGTTAACAATAAAACTCACCAGTCTGCCAGGACCCCAAAGACCAGGTATCCGAATATGGAGCCCACAAGCAGAGAGAACTTAGCGATGTGGACCTTCCATGCTGAGTCACACACCAGACTCCACTGTAGAGGAAGATTAAGAACATAGGAATGTTAGTCCATCCAATGCTTTATCCAGACCCCTCCGAAAGACTCAAAGACACACACACAGAGGGCAGCCATAATATGGCATAGGGAGAAATAACATTTTCATGTCAGCCATTTCGTATTCAGACTGGAACATGTACATTAATTATCTCAGCTAGGGTGAAAAAAAGGCACCACCTGATGGTTGGTGAACTCAGAAAAGTGCTGGTTTTAACTACAGATAAATCGCCCCGGATCCCCGGTCAGAGGGAGAATGACGCAGCAGGAGACATACTCAAGTCACTCATTTATTGCCACAACACACACACACAGCATTGAATTGTAGTACTATGTTGATAATGGGGAAGTGATAGTTTATTTTAATTTTTTTTGCATTGATGCACTGATGTTAGGAAAAGTGTCCAGAGTTTGCAGTCCAGTATGCACTCTTCAGCTAAAGTGTATTCCACTTGACTGAAGGTATCCACATCTCTTGGAAGAACTAAAGACCGGTTAGGGTGGAACTATGCTTTTATAGTTGTCCCGGCCCCACGTTCCCATTGGCCTGGGATCATGTGGGCTGGGTCAACAGTGGGGAGAAATGCCCTAGCATGTTCTTAGAGCAGAGTGCAGCCCATCCTCCCTCCAGCAGGCCTTACGCCACAAACTAATAAACAAGCCCTGACTAGAAGGAGGAGTTTCCACAGCCGCCCCAAATGTTTACTTGGTAAAATTCTTGACAAGACAAAGGAGCTGATCGTGGACTACAGAAAAAGGAGGGCCGAACACGCCCCCATTCACATCGACGGGGCTGTAGTGGAGCAGGTCGAGAGCTTCAAGTTCCTTGGTGTCCACCTCACCAACAAACTATCATGGTCCAAACACACCAAGACAGTCGAGAAGAGGGCACAACAACGCCTCTTCCCCCTCAGGAGACTGAAAAGATTTGGCATGGGTCCCTAGATCCTCAAAAAGTTGTACAGCTGCACCATCAAGAGCATCCTGACCGGTTGCATCACCGCCTGGTATGGCAACTGCTCGGCATCTGACCGTAAGGCGCTACAGAGGGTAGTGTGTACGGCCCAGTACATCACTGGGGCCAAGCTTCCTGCCATCCAAGACCTCTATACAGGGCGGTGTCAGAGGAAGGCCCAAAAGAATTGTCAAAGACTACAGCCACCCAAATCTTAGACTGTTCTCTCTTCTACCGCACGGCAAGTGGTACCGGAGCGCCAAGTCTAGGTCTAAAAGGCTCCTTAACAGCTTCTACCCCCAAGCCATAAGACTGCTGAACAATTAATCAAATGAACCCCCCCTTTGTTTTTACACTGCTGCTACTGGCTGTTAATGATCTATGCAGTCACTTTACCCCTACCTACGGTATGTACAAATTACCTCGACTAACCTGTACCCCCACACACTAACTCAGTACCGGTATCCCCTGTATATAGCCTTGTTATTGTTATTTTATTGTGTTACTTTTTTAACTTCAGTTTATTTAGTAAATATTTTCTTAACTATTTTCTTAAACCTGCATTGTTGGTCAAGGGTATAAGTAAGCATTTCACGGTATTTGTATTCGGCACATTTGACTTAACTGTGTCTCTAGAAGCACTGCGCCACCCTGTGTGATTGCAGGCTGGTGTCCATTGCCTGGATAGCTGCCCTGTGAGGACAGCAGGGGGTGTTGCATTTGCTGTGGGGCATCCCTGTCTGGTGGATGTAGTCATCCGTCTTGGAGTCAGGACGCCGGTGAGCAGACACTGGCAAGGGGCAGGGTCCTGCGAAGGCAGACCCGTGGGTCCCTGGACCAACCAGCCCAGCTTTGTCTTAACAGCTACAGGACTGCCTGCAATACCTGATCGAACAAGCTGGACTGGGGTGATGAGGTGCGAGTAATCAGCGCTGATGAGGAGCAGAGGTGTCACTTGGTTCAGCTCCTGGAGTGGCAGTCCCCGGAGGTGGTAGTGTTGCCTTTGAGCCAGCCGGGCAGGATGGGTTTGCCAGGCTTAGCTTCTTTGCAGTGAATGTGCCTCTGATGGATAAGGGCCTGGAGAAGGCCCTCATGGGTCCCTCCAAGGGACGGAGCCTGAAGCTGAGAGATGAGCATTGTAGGGAGGTATCACCTTGTTTCACTGTCCGCATGCTGAGGGACTCTGTCGCTCCATCAAGCCCGAGCTTGAGGCGTCGGGGAAGGGCATTGTGCATTCCGACCCAGTCTTCCAACACTTCATAGGTGTCCAAGGTTCCGTCCTTCTTTTGCAGGAGAACCTTGACCACTTTGAGCAGTGTCCGGCCTGAGCAGCTCACCTAACCCATCTGAACAACCGCTGGATGTGAAGAAGTGTCGGGATATGTGGACCTAGTCTTCTGCGTGTGCACTTAATGGAGTGCAATGAGGTGCCATCCACCACAGATATCACCCAGTCTCCTGAGGTCACACAGAGCCTCACAGTGAACACGGCCGCACCGCCGACAGTGGCTCTTGTCCTTCAGCCACTTGAGGCTCTGCTCGACAGTTATTGAGGTGAATCTCTCACACCTGCTGAGGTAGTGGTCCCTGCTTTCGCACAGGGGGCAATAAGCCTTGGACTTGGCCCCTGCTGTGGGCTGTGCAGGTGGCAGTTCCTGTGGAGGAGTCTTGGTTGCCCCATAGTACATAGTGGCACTGGAGCGTTTCTGCTCAAAGGCTGCATGCTTGTCCCGTTGTGTACGAGTACTGGCTGCTCTGTCGCGGCTCTGGCACTCTGCTTCGATCTTCAGCCATTGTGCTAGGTACGGAAGGGTGTGGGGAGCTTGCGGGTATGTGGTGTATATTTGGCGCTTGAAGTTCGCAGTGTATTCAGAGCTTCCCCAGAAGACACAGGACTCTGTTACCCCTGGGCCTCTGAGTGAACAGAGCATGCTCATTAAGGTCTGGAGTCGAAGAGAGAACCGACAGAAGGCTTGTGTGTCCCCTGGCTGGATGTCTTGCAACTCCATGATGGCAAGGTAATGTGGATGGCCCCATTGCTGCGGTGTATGGCGCTGGATCATGGAGGAGTGACATGGCCATGAGACGGGAGCTTGCGGCGGTCAAGTAAGTGGTGGAACTTGACCGTTTCATCCTCATCTAGGAGGAACAGGTTTTCGAGGGCCATCTTGAGGAGAGCGAACTCCCCTGTCATCTTTGGTGAAATCAGGGAGTGACAGTTTCTCTTTGTGCATGAAGGTGTCAATCCGTGGCATGTACTACGGTAGCCTTGGCCAGGGCTGAGGCTTGTCAGGCGGGTAACACTGGCTGCTGAGGCGGGTACGTGGAGGCCACAGCGGCTGCATCCGGCTGGTAAGAGTAAGCTTCTCCATCTCCTTCAGCGTCTCCAGGAGACCTTGATGGTCGCCTGAGGCCTGTGACTTGGGCTGTGAGCCATCTGAGGATTTGGCCGGTCAAAGGCTTCAACGAGCAAGTCGAAAGATCTCTCCAGGTAGGTAGGACCGCCTTGATCCAAGACCAAGAGTTGGCTGGGGAGCTAAGAGGACTGTGAGTAGCCCTTACTGGTCATTTCTCCAGGGTAATCGTCTCTAATCCGGCTCGAATGACAATGAAAAAAAAAGTGACACCTGATGGTCGGTGAACTCAGAAAGGTGCCGGGTTAAACTAAAGACAATCGCCCCGGGTCCCCGGTCAGAGGGACAATGACGCAGCATACTCAAGTCACTCATTTATTGCCACAAACATGGCATTGAATTGTATTACTAGTGTTGATCATGGTGGAATTGGAAGTGATAGTGGTGGAAGTAATATATTATTTTATTTTTTTGTGGTCCAGTATGCACTCTTCAGCTATGGTGGAAGGGCAGTGGGCAGCCCATCCCCCCTCTAGCAGGCCTTGCACCTCAAATGAATAAACAAGCCCTGACTCTGAGGATTTTCTGCACAGGGTGTGTTACTCAATACATCCAATAACTAAATGAAGCACATACATTATTTGTCAGACTGTATGAGGATATTAACTCAGGGCTACAACGCATTAGCTACCTTGCTATAGGGATTTGAAACAGGCAGCAAAACCCCTGATTCCAATCCAGTTTCCCTAACCAACATCTCACTTTGCTAACACTGCCTTAACCATAGATACCATAAACATTGCTTTAAAGCCTCCATTCAAATTGTTGTCAACCATGTAAATGTACTCTAGCCTATTATCCAGTGTTTCCTCTTCCAACGCCTAGATCCCCCTCTGTGTGTAGGCTATAATTATGTATACCTCTGGCCTTGTACTGTAGTCATATGTGAACAGAACAAACCCACTTTGAACAAATCTATCAAATATTGATGAATAAAGTAGATAGTTGTACAGTATGTCTAATAAATCAATCATATTGTCACGCTCGTTGAGTAAATGGTCGGACCATGGTCCAGCGTGGTATGCGTACATGTTTAATTTATTAAATAAACACTTGACAAAAATAACAAAAGCAACTGAACGTGAAGTTCTAAAGGCAAACAGCAACAAGCCTAAACAGAAACAAGATCCCACAACATAGGTAGGCAAAATGGCTGCCTAAGTATGATCCCCAATCAGAGACAACGAACGACAGCTGCCTCTGATTGGGAACCACACCCGGCCAACATAGAAATATATACAGTGGGGGAAAAAAGTATTTAGTCAGCCACCAATTGTGCAAGTTCTCCCACTTAAAAAGATGAGAGAGGCCTGTAATTTTCATCATAGGTACACGTCAACTATGACAGACAAATTGAGAAAAAAAAATCCAGAAAATCACATTGTAGGATTTTTTATGAATTTATTTGCAAATTATGGTGGAAAATAAGTATTTGGTCACCTACAAACAAGCAAGATTTCTGGCTCTCACAGACCTGTAACTTCTTCTTTAAAGAGGCTCCTCTGTCCTCCACTCGTTACCTGTATTAATGGCACCTGTTTGAACTTGTTATCAGTATAAAAGACACCTGTCCACAACCTCAAACAGTCACACTTCAAACTCCACTATGGCCAAGACCAAAGAGCTGTCAAAGGACACCAGAAACAAAATTGTAGACCTGCACCAGGCTGGGAAGACTGAATCTGCAATAGGTAAGCAGCTTGGTTTGAAGAAATCAACTGTGGGAGCAATTATTAGGAAATGGAAGACATACAAGACCACTGATAATCTCCCTCGATCTAGGGCTCCACGCAAGATCTCACCCCGTGGGGTCAAAATGATCACAAGAACGGTGAGCAAAAATCCCAGAACCACACGGGGGGACCTAGTGAATGACCTGCAGAGAGCTGGGACCAAAGTAACAAAGCCTACACACTACGCTGCCAGGGACTCAAATCCTGCAGTGCCAGACGTGTCCCCCTGCTTAAGCCAGTACATGTCCAGGCCCGTCTGAAGTTTGCTAGAGTGCATTTGGATGATCCAGAAGAGGATTGGGAGAATGTCATATGGTCAGATGAAACCAAAATATAACTTTTTGGTAAAAACTCAACTCGTCGTGTTTGGAGGACAAAGAATGCTGAGTTGCATCCAAAGAACACCATACCTACTGTGAAGCATGGGGGTGGAAACATCATGCTTTGGGGCTGTTTTTCTGCAAAGGGACCAGGACGACTGATCCGTGTAAAGGAAAGAATGAATGGGGCCATGTATCGTGAGATTTTGAGCGAAAACCTCCTTCCATCAGCAAGGGCATTGAAGATGAAACGTGGCTGGGTCTTTCAGCATGACAATGATCCCAAACACACCGCCCGGGCAATGAAGGAGTGGCTTCGTAAGAAGCATTTCAAGGTCCTGGAGTGGCCTAGCCAGTCTCCAGATCTCAACCCCATAGAAAATCTTTGGAGGGGAGTTGAAAGTCCGTGTTGCCCAGCGACAGCCCCAAAACATCACTGCTCTAGAGGAGATCTGCATGGAGGAATGGGCCAAAATACCAGCAACAGTGTGTGAAAACCTTGTGAAGACTTACAGAAAACGTTTGACCTGTGTCATTGCCAACAAAGGGTATATAACAAAGTATTGAGAAACTTTTGTTATTGACCAAATACGTATTTTCCACCATAATTTGCAAATAAATTCATTAAAAATCCTACAATGTGATTTTCTGGATTTTTTCTTCTCATTTTGTCTGTCATAGTTGACGTGTACCTATGATGAAAATTACAGGCCTCTCTCATCTTTTTAAGTGGGAGAACTTGCACAATTGGTGGCTGACTAAATACTTTTTTCCCCCACTGTAACATAGATATGTCAATATTCACACCCTGACCAAACTAACTAGAGAATAACAGGGTTCTCAAGGTCAGGGCGTGACACATATACTGATTCATAGCTACATGTCCTGTATGGGGACTGGTAGACTGGGTTTGCACTTCTCCTTTGATTTTGTTTCTTCTCCTTTGGAACTCAGTGTCTTTAGGTCTATCATGGTTTATAACCACTTATAACCTCTGGCATTGTGACCTGTTGTGTTCAGAGTGGAAACTTCTGGAGTATTACTCATTGCCACCATGCAGTGAACATGACACACACACACACACACACACACACACACATGCATGCAGCATGCCATTCATACCTTCAGTATCGATGTCACTATGGATCAAGACCAAGACGGGAAGCAAACAAGTTCCCCAATGTTGCGCAATACCACATAACAATAACAAGGAAGTCTGCTCTGTCTTGGTCTGTGTCAAACTAGCGTGTTGAAAGTGTGGTGTGTGTGTTTGTTTGCGCTTCAGAGCTGGGACTGTGTATAAGACCATGGGATATGGAGAAATCATGACCGTGCAGATTGGGGGACCAATCAGACCATGCGGTCGAGGTGACTGACTAAGCATGACAGATGAATGCGGTTCAAAGCAGTTGATGACTGCAAGGTTAAAAGTAACCTCAACGATTAAATCAGCACCAAAGAAAGAGATGACCGTGCAAGAAGCCTGACCACATCTTTGTTAGAGGAACAGCATGTCTTAATGTTAACCATGATAAAAAGCCTAACCAGCCTTAGCATGCTTCCTTTAGTGCACTCATTCACTCACACACTATTGTAATGGTCATTGCAGAGAGCTGAATTGAAGGCTCTGTGTTAGACAGAAGGCAATGCCTTAATAATCCATTCGTTTGACAGGCAAGTGGAAGGACAAAAGGCCTATTTGTGCTCTGGGTCTGTGTGTGGCAGCAGGGGAGGGCATCAGGGCCCGAACACTGGCCCCGAGTGACAGCCCCAGTCCAGGGAGGGGACAGAGGGGGACAGGAGCCTCCCTGCATGCACCCTGCTGCTGTGTCTGTGTCGTTTAACACCAACGGTCACCCTGCATCAGTGATTCTGATTCGTTTAACCCCAATGGTCACTCTGCATCAGTGATTCTGATTGGCCCTGACAAGGACGCTATGCGCCAACTACATGTACAGTACATGTCTAACTAAAGAGAGGGAGGGAGTAGAATGAGGGAGAAGGTGGGGGAGGTAGAGAGGGAAATGAAATGCTTGACACTGAATGAGGATTGAAGAGAGAGAGAAAGAAGGAGAAAGATAATAAGGAAATATATTAAGGGAAAGAGAGCGAGACAGAGAGAGAGAAATGATATGCCTGACAGGGAGTGTGAGGAGAGGGAGAGAGGGGAGAGACAGGGAGAGTGGAGTAGAGAGACTGGTTATCAGTCATTTTCTAATTAACAGTATAAGTTTATAAGGATTCTTTCATCTCTGGGATCAGGGAATATAGGAGAGTAGGAGGTGGAGGTGTGAGTGACAAAGAGAGAGAGAGACATCAAAAGACACATTCCATTACCGGCACAGTTGTCATAGATAAAATATCTGAAAATATAAACCCACAACTATACAAATCAGTGAGATCATTTAGATAATTAATATGTGACTCATTGAGAAATCACCTAGGTTAGAAATGCCACATTCTAGAGCTATTATGTGCAGGTTTCTATATCATATCCCACATAAATATCATACCAGAATCAATTCTCAAGTTACCCCCTAAAAAATAAAACATTCTCAAATTACACATCAAAGCTTAGACAAATTACAGAAATGTTCAACAGGACTGTCTGGGATATACAAATGTACATGCTGAGCAGACAATGGTGACATCCATTCAAACACCACCTCAGGACACATCTATACTGTTAACATACTGTTAACATTCATGGATATAATGGTGCATCTTTTCTCTCGGGGGCACAACTAAATTAACAGTCTAAGGAAAAGTAGCATTATTCCTCTACTGAAATGAACAGGCGGTTTTAGCCTTAGAGAACAGTGGCACGCTCAGTGACAGGGAAAGGACAACAGTCTTCCACCACGGCACAATCTCCTTATTTATGAAGGCCTGCTGTGTGCGTGTGTTTCCAAGACAGTGCACACACAGTGAAAAATGGTACCAGTGCCCGTCAGACCACTTTCTGAGAGAGACTTGCTGATCAGATCAAACTAAAGAGTTGTCTTTGAGTTCTGCAGGGAGCATAGCAATATTCAAGACATTCTTACTGTATCCTGAAAGTGTCCACACAGACATACTCAAACCCATCAAGGATCAGAAGACATTCTTCAGTTTGGGTGTGTGTACACTGTAAGGTAATAGCATATTGGGTATGAGTAACCTTGTACTGTGTGGAGAGAGAGCGAGAGAGAGAATAGACAATGTTATTGGGTGGATAGTGGGTGAAACGAGAGGCTTTTGTCCTTGTAATGTGTCAGCATGCAGTGAACGATTACTGCACTGCCTGACTCTCATTGCTCCTTCTCCATCTGTCTGTCTCTTACACAAAGTGCTCCAGCCTATCCAGTTCCGGCAATGTAGCTGATGAACCATATAATTAAACTGTTTTTTTTTAAATAAATCTCACTATTTTGTCATTCTGCAGAGAGAGGGGAGGGCGTGATTAGCTACTTCCTTCCGAGCCTTGCATTCCATCAATGAATCCTAAAACCACTGCGACCGGGGCCAAAGGTTGCTCCGGGTCACACATTTAGTTGCATGTTTACTGCTTCTCTGCTCAAAAACACATCTTATCAGAATCTAACTCCCGCCAGCACACACAACGCCTGTACGAAGCTTTATCTTTCAGTCCCACAGGCAGGCCTCTTTTCTCACAGCTGACATGTGTGTATCTATCCGAGCAGCTGTGTCTGTCTCCTGCTGTCCCACCCTGATCCTGGGTCTGTGGATAGGACATGGAAGACGGAGAATCTCTAAGGCTAGGTGTTCCTGTATTCACTCGCAGGGCGTTGGGGGGCCATTATCCAGTCCTGCGATCACTACAGTGGAATTGGGTGCAAACCTTATCTCGCCGTACTTGTATGAAAGTGCGGTGTCATGACATACAGTTATCTTGTTGTACAGGTAAAGAATACAGACTTTCGTAAAAAACGAAAAAGGCATCTGCTTTAACATATACACATAATGTATATAAAAGAATAAGGGTGCCAGCTTGGGGAGTAGTATATTCTTACATTTCTTATTTAAATTAGAGGAATTACTGTATGTTGTTATACTGAACAAAAATATAAACGCAACAATTTCAAAGATTGTACTGAGTTACAGTTCATATAAGGAAATCAGCCAACTTAAATAAATTCATTAGGCCGTAATCTATGGATTTCACATGACTGGGAATACAGATATGCATCTGTTGGTCACAAATACCTTTAAGAAAAAGTTAGGGGTGTGGATCAGAAAACCAGTCAGTATCTGGTGTGACCACCAATTGCCTCATGCAGCGCGACACATCTCCTTCGCATAGAGTTGATCAGGTTGTTGATTGTGGCCTGTGGAATGTTGTCCCACTTCTCTTCAATGGCAGTGCAAAGTTGCTGGATATTTGCAGGAACTGGTACAGGCTGTCGTACACGTCGATCCAGAGCGTCACAAACATGCTCAAATGGGCCTCAGGATCTCGTCACTGTATCTCTGTGCATTTAAATTGCCATCGATAAAATGCAATTGCGTTTGTTGTCTGTAGCTCATGCCTGCCCATATCATAACCCCACTGCCACCATGGGGCACTCTGTTTACATCAGCAAACCACTCACCCACACAACGCCATACACGTGGTCTGCAGTTGTGAAGCCGGTTGGACGTACTGCCAAATTCTCTAAAACGACGTTGGAGGTGGCTTATGGCAACAGTTCTGGTGGACATTTCTGCAGTCAGCATGCCAATTGCATGCTCGCTCAAAACTTGAGACATCTGTGGCATTGTGTTGTGTGACAGAACTGCACATTTTAGTGCATATGGAACATTTCTGGGATCTTTCATTTCAGTTCATGAAACCAACACTTTACATGTTGCGTTTATATTTTTGTTCCTGTTTATAACATAAGACTTTCTGCCTTTGCACCACTGTACAACATTCCCACCTAGATACTACTCCAGCTACATTTTAAGAAGTGCTGTTCCCCCTTCTATGCCTTCTCCAACCACTAACTCTGCAATTAATATGGACAACCACAACATTCTTTGAACACACTGGGGGTTTTAGTCAGTATAGTCTAGATCAGTATAGTCAAGATTACTTTCGCAGTCAAAAAGCAAGCTGAGATCTAACTCTCAGATTTAAAAAATAAATAAAAAAATTACATGACTTAAAACATGTAACATGAACGTACTAAAACAGTTCTGTAGGAATGAGGTTTGGTCAGTAGGCCTAATACATTATCACAGCATATTGGCTATATGCCTGGCCTGCCAATATTGTAATTCTCAGACCATATTATATTTCAAAACTCGAGCTTTGATAACAAAATAGATCAGTTAGTGTAGCATTTGCAAGGCAGTGCAGAGCATGAATTGAAATAATTAGCTTTGTTATTTTACTGGACTGATGGTACCTGCATCTGATGCAAGACAACTGGGAACTAAAACATTTGTTTTATGTCAAATCATGAGGTCAGTGATCTTCACGTCGGGAAGTCGGAGCTCTAGAAAGATGCCAGAGTTTCCGACTTCGAATTCCAAGTTGGATAACCGTTCAAAACGATTTTTCCCAGTCGGATGTAGTTTCATTCCCCCAGAGTTCCCAGTTGTCTTGTGCCCTATTCGGACGGTTTTAGTATTCCAAGATATGGGTAATGTGCTTTTTACTATTGCACATCAGTGATTTTAATGAACGATCCGCACGGGATAAGGTTTCTCCCCAAAAATCACTGAGGAGGGCGTTTCTGATAGTCAGTTTGGTCTGTTCCAAGATGTACTCGTCACACACTACTTCCACCTACCGCAACAACAACAACAGGACAACAACACACGTGTAAACTGCAGCGGCAATTCAAAATCTGGCACCCAAGTCGAAGAAAACCAGGCACTGGACAAGAGAGGAGACGCTTCCAGCGCCAGTTCGAGGAAACTATCTGAAAAGAAAGTATCAACAGAGCATTAAGCATGACAAATGGCTCAAAGCCCCAGTACTGCCGGTACTTTAAAGAAATGGATGCAGTTTTGTGTAAGAGCATATTTTTTATTGCTTATTTCAGTTAGCAAACTAGCTAGCTTCTGTCTGAATGCATGGCTAATATGCTGGCTAGCTAATGTCTAGTTAGCAGGATGCATGGCTAGTTAGCTAGCTCTAAAAGGTTGGCTGGCTATATGTATGGTCAGCTGGATATTTATCAGAAGTATCCCCTTATGGATTGTCCGCCTCTCATGGTCCCTGCTCTCTCCTTCCTTTCCTCCGGTGAGACTGACAGAGAGGGGACACCATCTTACACCTGATGGCGAAACTTGAGTCGCATCTGCCTCATGCACAAATTCATGTTGTTCCTATGACCAGAGAAAGTTAAATAGTCCTCAATATTTAAATAGACATGACGAGGTGCTAATAATAATAATAATAATAATAATAATGCAGGGCTATCGATACACTTGGCTACTCATTTATTGCACCGTGAGCGGAAGTATGGAGAAGCGCGTTTTATGTTTTGTAATAGTGTTGAATAAAAACAGTTGACAGTGCTGTATAAAAACAGCAGCTCTTTGCTGTATTCTTTGACAGTCTCTCTGTGGTCATGGTTTTAAAAGTTATTCAATCTTAAGTAGGCTAATAGCCTATCAAACATTGCTGTGGCCAGGGTCGTGGAAGCTCTGTAGGAACGGTGATTTGAGCTATCCGATTGGCCAGCGCAGTAGGTGCACAGATCACCAGGTCCGGCCAGTAGGCGGAGTTTGTCTTTTCAGACAAATAAAATGGATCAAAATGGGAACACTTTTCTTACCCGGTGCGCAGGGCTTCTGAATCAAGTGCACCTACCGCCAACAGCACAACACAAATACATAAAAAAGGAGCGCAAGCTTTTATCGTTGACTTTTCTACAGAAATGTCTGGTGATCAACTAGGAATGCCTTGAAGATCGACCAGTTGATCGTGATCGACCGGTGGGCGACCACTGGTCTAGATAGAATGTGATGAGTTTTATGGCTCTACTCCAGGCTGTGTGAGGCTGCTGCCATCTGAATGTAATGTAGAGTATATGAGCGGAGTGAGATTAAGCAGGGAGAGTGGGAGACCCTCTGTGTCTATCTGTAATGATCCAGGCGCGTTTTATTTTATTCAGCTCAGTCCAATTAACTGAGTCCCTGAGGAGCCCCAGGTCTCAATTAGGATGGGCCTCCACATCCACACCAGCCAGTCTGGATCCCCCATCAGCCCCTCCTCTGAGCCTAGCGTTATGAAAGCCTTCGCTGAACATAGCTATAAGGGGAGAGAGTTGCACTGAGGAGCACAGTTCCTGTGCCATGACTATTCAAGGAAACGCTACCAAAGAAATCCATTCTGTTGCTATACTTTTATTATTTCAAGGCGATATAGCCAAAGCTCTAATTGCATTATTACTATGTTGTATTATTACTATGATATGACTATTCAAGGAGATATGTGACACGTTTCAGGAAACTAGGCATATGTCGCGCGTCACCACTTCACAGGAGAGCCATTTGAACGTAAACTTTATTGGCATAAATGCCTTCTGGAACATGTGAACTTTCATGTGCCTTTATGAAAATGTATGCACTCACTAATTGTAAGTCGCTCTGGATAAGAGCGTCTGCTAAATGACTAAAATGTAAAATGTATAACAAACTTGTATGCCATCTGTAAATACGAATACAATTGTTAAATTACGAGCCTAGTTGGTTTAGCCAGAGAAAAAGACGGCAACCTTCCCGCTAGCCATGATTGGCTGAGATAATGAGTGGGCTGGACATGCCGAAAGATGAGTTCGGATTGGTCTGCCATGAAGCACGCTTCTGTCTATATCATGAGCTGGTCAGTAGTGTAGGTAATCCTTTCTAATGCGGCTTTTTTTTTAAAAGATATCACAGAGTAGAACTACATAAGTGTTGCTCTCCACTTTCTGGAGGACTGTGTTTTGAAATCAGTGGAATTAGAGTATGATAACTTAGGAGATGGATAAAATTCTAGCATTTGATTGGAAATATGCAGACGGAGTCGAAAAGAGAACACACAGAAGGCTGGTGTACAAAACATCTTCAAACTAAGGGCAACCATGGCGTCCGTGACAGAGAGGGAGAAGCGTCCATCCATGTATATGGGTAAGATAGTCTAGCTAGCTACATTTTCAGAAATTACACGTTTCTAATTTTGTCAGAAAGTCGTTTTCATTTCAAGTTAAAGTGTACTGTTAGCTAGCTAGCTAACGTTAGCAAGCTGGCTCGCTAGCTAATGTTACGTGTATGATCTGTGTAGTTATATTATTTGTATCTCAGAGCCATTTGCATGGCTAATTATAGCCTAATGTTAGCTAGCTAACATTGAACCTGGTTGGTTAGCTACCTGCAGATTCATGCAGGGTAGTAACGTTATGAGTTGGGATTATGGTTAATTGTTTAGCTAGCTACATGTCTAAACAAAAGACTCCACTACTATGCAAGTAACCATTTCATTGGAATGTGCATGAGGTCAACTGTCGATAGACATAGCTGGTAAATTCGCTCTGGCTATCTACTCTGATTTCAGAGCACTCGTGTCTGAGTGTGCCAGAGCGCAGAATAACTGACGAATTTACGAACGCTCAACACCCGTTGAATATGGCCGGTGACAGTAGAAGTTGGCAAAAAAGCATACATAAATTGTTGCCAGCAGCACAGTTGCAGTCACCAACGCTCTGGATAACATAAAAACAGCCTAACCAGCACTGCTAGGGCGAGTAAAATGGTCAGAGTGAGCTGTTCTCTCATTTGAGTCTGGAAGTAGCTAGCAAGCTAGCCAACGTTAGCTTGGGTGCTTGACTGATGTTGTTAGGTTAGAACACTCGGATCAACCCTACTCCTCGGCCAGAGCGTCCAGTGCGCGCTTTTAACGCTCCGAGAGCTAAACACTTACGAAGGGACAATCTGACAACACTGAGTTTACGAACGCCCAGAGCACACTGGCACTCCAGATTAAATTTGCGACACACCAGTAGTATAAACCAGCCTTTAGTCTTGAAATCTTTGGTTGCTTAGTACATGGGTTGGGCTAAGGCTTTAGAGGGTGTGAACGATGCTGAATGGGTGTAGACAAAGAAGAGCTCTCCACTATGTGTACCAAAACATTCAAGGGACATTTTCTCAAAAGTGAGGTTACAAGTTTATCAACTTTCAAAGCAGAATTACTTTCCCATTGTTCCTCAACTGTAGTGAATGATATACCATTTTCTAGCTCTGAGTCTCTACTTTTATCAAATTTAAAAAACACCATTTCAAATGTTGCTACATAAGACCGAATCGAGCCGTTCAGTCACATATATCCTCTTACTGTATTGCTATGCTATGCCAAGACCTACTCCAAGAGACGTAGCTAAAGAAATTCCTATGATTTCTCTTAGAAAGCGCAAACAGTCTGAGATAAGATTTTACGGTGTGTTTCGGTACATTGTGACAGGAAAACGACACCACCTTTCCATGGTGTCGGCACTCTGCTCCACTCCTGAAGGATAGGGAGACAGATTTCTCAACAGACGGAATCATGTGCCGTTATGTCTATGTAATCTAAACACACCAAGGACTTTGGTGTCATCACTTTCTGTCATCGTGTGTGTCACTTCCTGGTTATCGCATGTCGGGCCAGGAGTCTAGGGAAAGGGAGTGGGCTTATAAAATAGGTACTTTAGTGGGATTGGATTTGTCCATTAGCCTGAGAATCAATTCCTTCTGGGGACGACCTTGTTGGGTAGTGGAATGCTTGCTTGGGAAAAAGGACACCTCTAGTGTTTGTCACCAACTGCTCGGCTGTGTCAACAACTGCCTTGCTCTGGTGCTAGTGTCAACAGGAAAACCAACACAAATATCAGTAGCAATGCTACTTAGTCCAAGAGAGGAGATGGAATGACACAACATTTTGTTAGATATTGTTAAAAAGGTCCAATGCAGACGTTTGTATCTCAATATCAAATAATTTCTGGGTAACAATTAAGTACCTTACTGTGATTGTTTTCAATAAAAAATGGTCAAAAATCGCTTCTTAGCAGAGAGCAATTTCCCAAGCAAGAATTTTGACCACTCCCAGAACTGTCTAGGAGTGTTCTGAGTGGAGAGGGGAAAATTGAAAATTAGCTGTTATTGGCAGAGCGGTTTGGAATGCGCTTTTTTATTGGTCTATTGACTAAATGTACTACCTGGTGATGTCACCATGCAGACCAAAACTCCATCCCACCAAAACAGGCTGAAATTTCAGGCGGTCTTTTCAAACAGCTCTTACACTAAAAGGGCATTATCATAATTTTCACAATTTCACAATATTATTCCAACCTCATAGTGGAAAAGTATTTTACAGAATACACAGGAAAATCACGTTTTTGACTGCACTGGGACTTTAATATTGTGGTAATACTACCTTTAGCTGCTCTTATACCTGTGTAGTAAAGCTGTAATTACTATGGTGATAGATGGGAACTTAGTAATAGCTTTGTAATTAATGACATAGCGATGCATTCAAAAAATGGTAGGCTATCACATTGTTTCAAGTTTCAATACTAACTCTACCAATCAAAGTGGTATCATAAAGCTATGCAGACAGCCTGCTGTCCTCTTAGCATACAGACATTCCCCATCAGCCTGCCTTCAGACACCACAGTAAAATGAAAGTGTGGCTAAAGTCTCACTTTGCTTGTGGTGGAATGAAATGCTGTGCATGCAGGGCTGCTCCATTTTTATCTGCTGCTCATTTAAACAGGGGACATTATCTGTGATTTTAAGATGTCAGAGAACGTGGAGAGTGCACGGTTGCTCGTAGTCATATTACACTGCGCTAAAGCCTTGGTGTGGTACAACCACTTTGTATAGTACTGAGAGAGGCTTCAAAACCAGCCTTTATCAATCTGGTCCTCTTATGCCTTTGAGCATCAAATGTCGGGTCCAGGTCAATATAGAGCAGACCACATCAGTGTTTCCCCAACTCAAGTCCTCAAGTACCAACAGCACACATTTTTACTGTAACTCTCAACAAGCACACCGGATTCAACTTGTGAACTAATCATCAAGCCTGTGATGAGTTGAATTAGGTCTGTTTGTCCGGGGAAACAAAAAAAAATTGTGCACTTATGGACTAGAGTTGTGAAACACTGGACTGGATGACGTGTCTGTGAGTAAACGGGTGTATTTGAAGTACAGTGTTTGATTATGAATGTGTACCTTCAACAGAAACCTAACAAACTCCCCTGCCCCTTCCTTCCCCGCACTCATGGAGATACTAGGATACTTTAAAAAGTTTGCTTTAGTCAGGTGTAAACACACACACTGCTTTGACTCACCTAAAACACAAATGACAGGGACCCCAGGACATAGCCTATAGAATAGCATTTAGAATGTAGTAATGTGTGTGATCTTAAAGTTCAGTTTTTAACCTTTTTGATAAAAATATAAATCAGTAACTCAGTCCAGAGGATGTGTAGTTTATCTTTGTAGAACTTACTACACATCAGAAAGGGATCACTGGGTCAAAGTGTAACTACAAAGCCCAACAAACAACCAGGGGGTGTCCAACATTGGCCAACAGTCGTAGTTTTGTTGCTGATGTGCAGCCCTCCAAAAATTACAGAAATGGCCACGACTGGCACCCCTGCTATGGATGTACTCTTATACCGCTAGGGGTCCATGAGAAGAACGCCAAATAATTTCTCAATATCTTTCTCACAGAAAGACACCATATTGTAAAATAGTAGGCCTTATGAGGTCTATTTTGAATGTTGAAATGGGGAAAATCAAGTACAGTGGGGGAAAAAAGTATTTAGTCAGCCACCAATTGTGCAAGTTCTCCCACTTAAAAAGATGAGAGATGCCTGTAATTTTCATCATAGGTACACGTCAACTATGACAGACAAATTGAGGGAAAAAAATCCAGAAAATCACATCGTAGGATTTTTTATGAATTTATTTGCAAATTATGGTGGAAAATAAGTATTTGGTCACCTACAAACAAGCAAGATTTCTGGCTCTCACAGACCTGTAACTTCTTCTTTAAGAGGCTCCTCTGTCCTCCACTCGTTACCTGTATTAATGGCACCTGTTTGAACTTGTTATCAGTATAAAGACACCTGTCCACAACCTCAAACAGTCACACTCCAAACTCCACTATGGCCAAGACCAAAGAGCTGTCAAAGGACACCAGAAACAAAATTGTAGACCTGCACCAGGCTGGGAAGACTGAATCTGCAATAGGTAAGCAGCTTGGTTTGAAGAAATCAACTGTGGGAGCAATTATTAGGAAATGGAAGACATACAAGACCACTGATAATCTCCCTCGATCTGGGGCTCCACGCAAGATCTCACCCCTTGAGGGTCAAAATGATCACAAGAACGGTGAGCAAAAATCCCAGAACCACACGGGGGGACCTAGTGAATGACCTGCAGAGAGCTGGGACCAAAGTAACAAAGCCTACCATCAGTAACACACTACGCCGCCAGGGACTCAAATCCTGCAGTGCAAGACGTGTCCCCCTGCTTAAGCCAGTACATGTCCAGGCCCGTCTGAAGTGCATTTGGATGATCCAGAAGAGGATTGGGAGAATGTCATATGGTCAGATGAAACCAAAATATAACTTTTTGGTAAAAACTCAACTCGTCATGTTTGGAGGACAAAGAATGCTGAGTTGCATCCAACGAACACCATACCTACTGTGAAACATGGGGGGTGGAAACATCATGCTTTGGGGCTGTTTTTCTGCAAAGGGACCAGGACAACTGATCCGTGTAAAGGAAAGAATGAATGGGGCCATGTATCGTGAGATTTTGAGTGAAAACCTCCTTCCATCAGCAAGGGCATTGAAGATGAAATGTGGCTGAGTCTTTCAGCATGACAATGATCCCAAACACACCGCCCGGGCAACGAAGGAGTGGCTTCGTAAGAAGCATTTCAAGGTCCTGGAGTGGCCTAGCCAGTCTCCAGATCTCAACCCCATAGAAAATCTTTGGAGGGAGTTGAAAGTCTGTGTTGCCCAGCGACAGCCTCAAAACATCACTGCTCTAGAGGAGATCTGCATGGAGGAATGGGCCAAAATACCAGAAACAGTGTGTGAAAACCTTGTGAAGACTTACAGAAAACGTTTGACCTGTGTCATTGCCAACAAAGGGTATATAACAAAGTATTGAGAAACTTTTGTTATTGACCAAATACTTATTTTCCACCATCATTTGCAAATAAATTCATTAAAAATCCTACAATGTGATTTTCTGGATTATTTTTTCTCATTTTGCCTGTCATAGTTGACGTGTACCTATGATGAAAATTACAGGCCTCTCTCATCTTTTTAAGTGGGAGAACTTGCACAATTGGTGGCTGACTAAATACTTTTTTTCCCCACTGTATATGTAGGCCTAGTATGAAATAATAAATAACAATAATAATAATAAAAATACATTTTATTTGGTGGATGCCTTCCAGGGCACTCAAGGACATCTTACATTAAAAGTAGGGCTACATAAAATCAAGTACAGTTAGTACATAAGATCATCAAATCAAGTGCATCAATCAAAGTGCAATTTTAAATGAAAGGACCAGACGAAACAGGACCGATAAAGAGGCGGGGTTGGGTATAGGATACGGTTTAGAGCAGTGGTCACCAAACTACGGCCCGCGGGCCGGATACGGCCCGTCAGCACATTTGGCCCGGCCCTCTGAACAATACCAGAGACGCTATCGGATTTTTTTCCTATTTGGCCTCCAGAAAAAAAATCCTAGGCCCGGCCCTGTCAAAGAGAGAACGGAATAATGGCGAAAAGGTTAGGTAAGAGAAATTGATTCAGAATGCAGGGTATTTAACCTGCAGTGGACAAACGATTATTTTTTTGTTCAATGCAAAGAAAAGGCTGTTTGTCTCATCTGTCAAGAGACGGTGGCGGTATTCAAAGAATACAATCTTCGCCGACACTATGAATCCCGTCACAAAGACAAGTACGATAGCTTGCAAGGCCAAATACGAGCAGACAAACTCTCAAAGCTAAAAAGTGGACTACTATCTCAGCAGAATACATTTGTACGCCAAGCTCAGCTGAACCAGGCATCCGTTCGGGCCAGCTTTCGGGTTGCTAAACTGATAGCAAGCAGCGGTAAGCCTTTCACTGACGGAGAGTTTGTTAAGAAATGTATGGATGCTGTCGCGGAGGAGGTGTGTCCCGAGAAGAAAGATGCATTTAATGCCGTAAGTCTGTCGCGAGTACAATCACCAGGCAGCGTTGAAGAAATCGGGAGTAATGTATATGCCCAGCTGCAGCAGAAGACAAAAGAATTTGACTTTTTTTCATTAGCACTGGATGAGAGCACGGACGTGCAAGACACAGCGCAACTGCTCATTTTTATTCGTGGAGTTAGCGCAAACTTTGAGATATGCGAGGAGCTGGCAGCCCTCCAAAGTCTCAAAGGGACTACAACGGGAGAGGATATTTTTGACAGTGTGCCAAACCATGGAGAAGTTGGACCTGGACTGGTCAAAGCTAGCTAGCATCACGACTGACGGGGCTCCTAGCATGGTGGGCGAAACTCGCGGTCTAATAGGACGCATGAACCGGGAGTTGGAAAAAAGGGGTCTCACCGCCCCGCTACGAGTCCACTGCCTAATTCACCAGCAAGCACTGTGCTGCAAAGTGTTGACGTGGGATTCTGTAATGAAGGTTGTGGTGTCGTGCATAAACTTCATCAGAGCAAAGGGACTTAAACACAGGCAGTTCCAAGAATTCCTGTCTGAACTGGAGTCTACGCACGGAGATGTGCTGTACTACACAGAGGTCCGATGGCTGAGCCGGGGCAGAGTTTTGAGGCGTTTTTACGAGCTGCTACCCGAAATTAACGCATTTCTTCATTTAAAAGACAAAACGGTCCCAGAGCTGATCGACCCAGAATGGAAATGGCACCTCGCATTTTTAACAGACGTGACAGAAAAACTTAACAGCCTTAACTTGCAGCTACAAGGCGAGGGGAAACTCATTTGCGACATGTATTCACACATAAAAGCATTTGAGGTGAAATTAGCGCTGCTTTTGGAACAAGTGAAAAAGCGCAACTTCGTCCATCTTCCTGCTACCCAAAACCTGTCGACAGAGAACCCAGCGGTCCCGTTCCCAGCTGAAAAGTGCGTGGAAGCACTGGAAATGCTGAAGGCGGAGTTCGGTGTGCGATTCAGTGAACTACATGTTCATGCAAAAGAAATCCGTCTTTTTCAGAACCCCTTTGTTGCCGACATTGATGAAGCCCAGCCTTCATATCAGTTTGAGTTGGCTGAGTTACAGAACTGTGATGTTCTGAAAGACGCATTCAAGCCCAACAGTCTCATTGACTTCTATGCCGCCCTCCCCAAACGACACATATCCAAACATCAAAAAACACGCAATGAAAATGTCCACAGTTTTTGGCAGCACGTATATCTGCGTGAAAACCTTTTCTCGCATGAAACTGCTGAAAACTCCGATGAGATCAAGATTGACAGATGAACATTTGCATCAGTGCTTGAGACTGGCTGTAACTAGAATGGAACCTGATATTCAACTTCTCACCAGCCAGATGCAGGCCCACAGTTCACACTGATGAACATACATAGGTAAGCTCACTTTTCTGACTTGAATGAGTCATTCTGAGCATAAACAAATATAATCATAATAAAATCTACTGGGGATAAAATCCATCTTTACAACCATACTGGTAGTGAAATGTATTGTGCTGTGTAGGTGCTGTATCACTTAGTTCAGTTTCTCAACCTGCTTCCTTTGTGGTTTTCACAGGGAAGTTGATGAGAGAGAGCTGCAAACAGCGGTGTCTACAAGCCTACTGGAACCTACAAAAGGATTATAAGGAAGGAACACAAGAACTTTAAGAGACTGCTCATATGTGTCAGAGAGATTCTGCTCTGACAACTGAGCTGAACTTTTATCTGTTAAGATTGTGCATGGCACAACAGAAAGTTAATGTTCCATGGCTTTTTTTTCTATGAAGAACCCAGAGAGAGTTATTTAGTTATTATTTATTTCATAAATAGTGTTATTTATTTCCTGTTTTTTCTGTGAAGAACTCAGAGAGGGTTATTTAGTTATTATTTATTTCATTAATAGTGTTATTATTTGTTTCCTGACTTTTTTTCTGTAAAGAACCTGGAAAGGGTTATTTGGTTATGTGTGGCTTTCTGGAAAACAATAAATTTTTTAAGCTCCCCTACGATCGTCACACTTTTTCTGTTACAAACTGACACCGGCCCCCCATCAGAGAAGGGAAAAGTTATGTGGCCCTCACAGGAAAAAGTTTGGGGACCCCTGGTTTAGAGGATAAGGGTTTAGGTTTAGGGGGTTGGGTTGGGAATGGGATACGGACCCGGTTTAGGGTAAGGGTGTGGGTTGGGGGTGCACATAGGGATACAGGGAAGATACAGAAGGGGGGGTAGGACAGAATCAATCAAACTATAGGCCAGGGGTAGGCAACCCTGGTCCTGGAGTGCAGCAGGCACTTCATGTTTATGATTTAAACGACCTGGAAGACCAGGTGTGTTGAATTTAGGCAATCACTGAACTGATCAATTAGCTCAGTTGGTCAGGGGTGGTGATTAGTTGGAACAAATTCCTGCAGTACCTGCAGCACTCCATGAACAGGGTTGCCTATCCCTGCTATAGGCTAAAGGTTATCGGCATCCTTGAAGAGGTGTGTTTTTAGGAGGTTGTTGAATGAAATGACTGTCTCTGCATGTTGTATGTGCAGGGGTGCATTCCAGAGCCTGGGTGCCTAGCAGCTGAAGGTCCGAGCACCCATGGTGGAGAGGGGGGTGACAAGGACACCAGCAGAGGAGGAGCGGAGGGAGCAGGAGGGGGCATAGTCTGGGAGAAGGTCAGAGAGGTACAGTGGGGAAAAAAAGTATTTAGTCAGCCACCAATTGTGCAAGTTCTCCCACTTAAAAAGATGAGAGGCCTGTAATTTTCATCATATGTACATGTCAACTATGACAGACAAAATGAGAAAAAAAATTCCAGAAAATCACATTGTAGGATTTTTTATGAATTTATTTGCAAATTATGGTGGAAAATAAGTATTTGGTCAATAACAAAAGTTTCTCAATACTTTGTTATATACCCTTTGTTGGCAATGACACAGGTCAAATGTTTTCTGTAAGTCTTCACAAGGTTTTCACACACTGTTGCTGGCCCAATTTTGGCCCATTCCTCCATGCAGATCTCCTCTAGAGCAGTGATGTTTTGGGGCTGTCGCTGGGCAACACGGACTTTCAACTCCCTCCAAAGATTTTCTATGGGGTTGAGATCTGGAGACTGGCTAGGCCACTCCAGGACCTTGAAATGCTTCTTACGAAGCCACTCCTTCGTTGCCCGGGCGGTGTGTTTGGGATCATTGTCATGCTGAAAGACCCAGCCACGTTTCATCTTCAATGCCCTTGCTGATGGAAGGAGGTTTTCACTTAAAAATTCACGATACATGGCCCCATTCATTCTTTCCTTTACACGGATCAGTCGTCCTGGTCCCTTTGCAGAAAAACAGCCCCAAAGCATGATGTTTCCACCCCCATGCTTCACAGTAGGTATGGTGTTCTTTGGATGCAACTCAGCATTCTTTGTCCTCCAAACACGACGAGTTGAGTTTTTACCAAAAGTTCTATTTTGGTTTCATCTGACCATATGACATTCTCCCAATCCTCTTCTGGATCATCCAAATGCACTCTAGCACACTTCAGACGGGCCTGGACATGTACTGGCTTAAGCAGGGGGACACGTCTGGCGCAGCAGGATTTGAGTCCCTGGCGGCGTAGTGTGTTACTGATGGTAGGCTTTGTTACTTTGGTCCCAGCTCTCTGCAGGTCATTCACTAGGTCCCCCCGTGTGGTTCTGGGATTTTTGCTCACTGTTCTTGTGATCATTTTGACCCCACGGGGTGAGATCTTGCGTGGAGCCTCAGATCGAGGGAGATTATCAGTGGTCTTGTATGTCTTCCATTTCCTAATAATTGCTCCCACAGTTGATTTCTTCAAACCAAGCTGCTTACCTATTGCAGATTCAGTCTTCCCAGCCTGTTGCAGGTCTACAATTTTGTTTCTGGTGTCCTTTGACAGCTCTTTGGTCTTGGCCATAGCGGAGTTTGGAGTGTGACTGTTTGAGGTTGTGGACAGGTGTCTTTATACTGATAACAAGTTCAAACAGGTGCCATTAATACAGGTAACGAGTGGAGGACAGAGGAGCCTCTTAAAGAAGAAGTTACAGGTCTGTGAGAGCCAGAAATCTTGCTTGTTTGTAGGTGACCAAATACTTATTTTCCACCATAATTTGCAAATAAATTCATAAAAAATCCTACAATGTGATTTTCTGGATTTTGTTTTCTAAATTTGTCTGTCATAGTTGACGTGTACCTATGATGAAAATTACAGGCCTCTCTCATATTTTTAAGTGGGAGAACTTGCACAATTGGTGGCTGACTAAATACTTTTTTTCCCCCACTGTAGGTGGGTGCCAGGTTGTGGAGGGCTTTGTAGGTGAGGAGGAGTATCTTACAGTTAATACAGGATTGCACAGGGAAACAGGGTAGATTGATTAGGATTGGTGTGATGGGTTCGGTTGGCCTGGTGCGGGTTAGGATTCTGGCAGCAGAGTTCAGTTGAAGTTTGGTGGGGATACCAGTGAGGACTGTTACAATAGTCCAAACAGGAAGTGACAAAGGCATGGATCAGGGTTTCGGTGCTGGTGGCCTATATCTAGGCCTGTGTGGATCGATAAACACCAGAGGCAGAGGAACTGAAATATAACAGCAACTGAACTACCAACACTGGAAATGGAACAGGGCAGAAATCCTATTACCTGATGACTACAGTCCTTGATACAATAGTCTGGTGTATACTTTTCAGAAAGAAAGAAAGAAAGGCCAGACTAGTGTTGGCGTGTTAAGTTAGATATACAGTATGGCAGGTGACAATAGCAAAATAGGGAAGTCATTATTCTCGGGTGGCGCAGGGTGATGCAGAGGAGCACTAATGAGCTTGACAGTACATGCCCTTTGCTCTAAATTAAAGCTTGAGCATTACTTTGGTCTGGGTCTTTATGACCACAGAGAGCAAGGGACAACTCTCCACAATAGCTCGCACCTCATCAGCTGCTCCGAATAGTCATGTCATCCCTCGTTTAGGAATACTGTTGGCATGTTAAAATTAAGATCACTATTCGTCTGGATGTGGATGAGCTATAGGCTACATAACTGTCTCTCCTGCCCACATACTCCAGTACCCAGTTATTATCCATGGTTATTCTTAGCCCGATGAACTGGTTATTAATGCAGTCAGTGGAGCAGCTAATGTTATTATACGGGGATAGCCCATTGTGGAAAAATCCATTCCTGGGCTTCATGCGCCAGTAGGATATTGGAGGCTGCAATGCATGAACCAGCCATATGCTTTATGACTCATATGAAGGTGTGACGGTTAAGCCTCAGGTGCTGGTCTGTATCAAAACAATATTATTTTATATGAGACTGCAATATATGGAATAGGTCTATAGTCCTACAATAAAACAATGTGAAAACGACAAAGCCCTTGTCTGATAACAGCCTTTACTTATGGCTGCGGGTAACCCGCCACAATATGCTGATAGCCTCATATAATGCCATTGCCCAATGCACTTCATCTGAAAAGAGGGAGGAATGTATGACATAATATAAACTATGGAAATGCAGCCCTAACTGCTCAATGTCAGGCCGCGAAACTTACCTTGGTAACCACATTCTGAATGAGTCCCGTATGCAGCTCAAACGTCCACTCTTTGCACATACAATGTTGCAGATGCCTGGCCGTATCATTGTGGGTGCCATTGGTATACACGTACGCCGCTGTTCGCGGAAAACTATTATTTGGACCATGAAATAAAGAAGGACTTCTAGTCAAATTAGTCGTGTTTGCCATAGGCGGAACACATGTGTTGTTCGGTTGCGCAAGAAGGAATTCATCAGAGTACTGGCTGAATCCAATAAATAACGCCGGAATCCATGTCAGAACGATTAGCTGTCTCTGGTACTTCCCAAATCCCCCGAGAAAAGGCAAGACACAACTGTCAATGCGTGTGAGCAATCCCGGCGACTCTGTTTCGGGGGACACGAAGCCGTTCTCCGATTGATGGTCCTCGGTATCGAGCTGTACCACGGCCATCGCTGTTTCACTCATGGATGCGTCTGTCGTGTAGCCGGTTTGGAAGTGCTGGCCGTAGACGCCACACTGCGTCAATAACCCCGCTCTGCTGGCGAATGTGGTGCGTAGGCAATCACTGAAATTGAAATAAGACGCACCTCTTTATGACCAGGAAGCTGCTCACTCCCTGTGATCCTGTTTAGGTGGACTCCCTGCACTATTGCCACTGAAGGAAGAGCAATTATTTAGCTGACAGCAAGCAGGTTTAAATGCAGGCTGGCAAATGTCCTAGATTAGAACAGACAAGCGCGACAGCATGCGGCGAGGGATGTTTTTAATCACCAATATATCCCATCTGCTGGATACATCTCATTAGCGTAGAAGTTGATCAACCTATATGTGTGAGCTTTGTCGGAAGAATAAATAAGGCAAGGGAGGGAATAAAACCCTGTCCCTTACTCGGGTGGGTTTACAGGTAACACACCTGCCCAAATAATGAAATACAGTCGTTTAGAGGAGCGTTTAGAGAGTGTAATAGTGTACAAGGTTGCAGATGTAATGACAGGGTACAGTACAATTATTGAGCTCTGACTTCTTGTAAACACAAGCCTATTCCCTCTTTCCTGACAAGTCATCCGCTATATCGAAAGTTGATGCTTTTTGAATCATTTTCACAGTGGTGGAGAGCCATGGATTCTGTTTGCAGAATAAGATATGCTAAACTACAGGCGGAACTTTGAGCAAGCCTCCGCCCTTGTCTGTCACTCAATTCAATTCAATTCAATTTCAATTCAATTTAAGGGCTTTATTGGCATGGGAAACGTGTGTTAACATTGCCAAAGCAAGTGAAGTAGATAGTAAACAACTCACTCACTCACTATGATTGGTGCATACACCGACAGGGGTGCATAATAGTAGCCTAGTGGTTGGTCGTTTGCGAACAAACGTCACTTTTTTTAACAGCTCTTTATCTGAAGATGGTAATTCATCGGTGCAGGAACAATAGTGAGGAAAGAGTCATTCTGGTCTGCACACATTTTTTCGGTAGGCTACCTTAAAAAACACGTCTTTTTTGCAGGCAATCTAACAATTTGGTCAGGTAAACATGTATTTGAACTCACATTTCACCATGTGACATAATGGTCGGCAACCTTTTAGTCTTTAAAGTAGAGATTGCAATTTTTTAAGAATTAGGCTACTGAAGGAAGAGCGGGTTGGGAGCAAAATGAAGGTCTCTTTTAGGTGAAACAAGCCAAATGTTCCCGCTCACCGAAAAGACCCAGCATGCCCATCATTACATAATAGAGCTCTCCAGCTTGTAGTCCTAAATAACAGAAATGAGTTACCTCTGGTTCGCTCGGCCGTTCCTATGGGGTAAATTAATGGGGATAAATGGCGAAAATAATTAGGTTAACACAGGCTTAGGAGATCATACGTTTTTTTCTATGAGATAATATCAGTCAGTTAATATGATCTTTATGAATTATGAAGCCTTTATGTGCTTGTTTTGATTACATAAATTCTTCAAAATTCACAAAAAATGACGTTAGCTGATGAAGATTATCTCATAGAACAAAACGTATGAAATCTCCTAAACCTGTGTCTACCACATACCTTATTTTCGGCTTCATCCAAACCCTCCAAAAAGCCCATTGATTTCCCTATAGGCTTTGGCCAACGAGCCATGGCAGAGTTAGTGCTTACAAAAATATGCCATTACTATTGCTCTCTATAAGGCTTTGGCTCTAGATGGCGACAAAGGTCCCCATTGTAATGTGTGTAGGAGACGTTTAGTAGGCCATAAACCTGCCCTTTATATATTTTAGTTCTGTGACAATAGGACTGTCATAGTGGAGGGAAAGGAGAAGATAGTATGCAATTGAGAGTTGAGAAGAAAAATGTAGGGGTGTAGACCTACTATCACACACATACACATATGCAGGGGGTATGTTATTATTACCACAGATATACAGAGAGAGTGATTAATATCACCTGTGCAATACAGTCAGTCAACCACATATTATTTTATTAACTTTATCACATTATTATTTCAGTAATGATTAACTGTAACTCAGCTCCACTGTCTTGTGTGGTCAGATACTGTAAACTATTAGGAAATTACTTACTTTTCTTTCTATTTAGTGGCAATGCCACTCTCTGCAGGTTACAGTGTGTCACTACAGCATTGCCAGTTTTAGTTTACTCAAAAAAGTTTGAATGGTCATTCATAGGTCTTGAATTGTCAGGTAGAGGTTTTGTTGGTGGTGGAACTGTCCCCAAAATGTGATGCTTTTCCATGATTATTTTGGTAGCACTTTATTTTACAGTACAGAAATTACAAGGTGTTTACTTTTAATGTAGATAGTAAATGGAAATTAGTCAAATGACACATAACCCAGTTACTTATTTATTTGTTTGGCATTTCAATTAGCACCACTAGCATAGGCTCCATTTGGTAACAGTCAGCCCCAACCAAAGATGCAACTCTCCAACTGTCTCCAAGCTCCTCTCCACTACTGCAGCATACAGACCTAGTCTATGTAACAGACAGTGGAGCAGTTCCAGCCTGTTACCATTGTGTTAAATGACACACTGCTGACCTCCACTGCTAAACCTGTATAACAACACTTGTCAACCTTGATGTGGGAATTATACGGCTCTTAGCAAAGATCAGAGACATAGATCTAAAAATGTTACTGTCATGTAGCATTTGACTGTTCAAGGTAATATTCTTACTCTCAATGAGGCTCTGGGCATAGTTTTTATGAAAAGATATCTTGTAAAAAATTTAAATATTTTTGTCACATACTCCAGACAGGTGCAGTCAAATGTGTTGTTTTACAGGGTCAGCCATAGTAGTACAGCGCCCCTTGAGCAAATTAGGATTAAGTGCACATCAACAGATTTTTCACCTTTTTACTAATTAACTTGGGTATTCGAACCCGAGACCTTCCGGTTACTGGCACAATGATCTAACTGCCAGGCTACCTCTATTGTGTGTGCACCAAGTCTCTAACCAACAGGACCCTGAACAGGTTCTACCCCCAAGACATAAGACTGCTAAACAAGACTGCTAAATAGCTAACCAAATGGGTACCCTGACTACCTGCATTGACCCTTTTTTGGACTCGCTTGTACTGACTTTATGCACACACACTGGACTCTACCCAAACACTCACACATACTTACACTGACACCCCAACACACTTACACATACACACACACACAATACATACGCACAAAAACATTACACACGCACACATGCAAACTGACGCCACACACACACTCACACACTTTCACACTCACCACATACGCTGCTGCTACTGTGTATTATCTATCCTGTTGCCTAGTAACCTTACCCCTACCTATATGTACATACAGTGAGGGAAAAAAGTATTTGATCCCCTGCTGATTTTGTACGTTTGCCCACTGACAAAGAAATGATCAGTCTATCATTTTAATGGTAGGTTTATTTGAACAGTGAGAGACAGAATAACAACAACAAAAATCCAGAAAAACGCATGTCAAAAATGTTATAAATTGATTTGCATTTTAATGAGGGAAATAAGTATTTGACCCCCTCTCAATCAGAAAGATTTCTGGCTCCCAGGTGTCTTTTATACAGGTAACGAGCTGAGATTAGGAGCACACTCTTAAAGGGAGTGCTCCTAATCTCAGTTTGTTACCTGTATAAAAGACACCTGTCCACAGAAGCTATCAATCAAATCAGATTCCAAACTCTCCACTATGGCCAAGACCAAAGAGCTCTCCAAGGATGTCAGGGACAAGATTGTAGATCTACACAAGGCTGGAATGGGCTACAAGACCATCGCCAAGCAGCTTGGTGAGAAGGTGACAACAGTTGGTGCGATTATTCGCAAATGGAAGAAACACAAAAGAACTGTCAATCTCCCTCGGCCTGGGGCTCCATGCAAGATCTCACCTCATGGAGTTGCAATGATCATGAGAACGGTGAGGAATCAGCCCAGAACTACACGGGAGGATCTTGTCAATGATCTCAAGGCAGCTGGGACCATAGTCACCAAGAAAACAATTGGTAATACACTACGCCGTGAAGGACTGAAATCCTGCAGCGCCCGCAAGGTCCCCCTGCTCAAGAAAGCACATATACAGGCCCGTCTGAAGTTTGCCAATGAACATCTGAATGATTCAGAGGAGAATTGGGTGAAAGTGTTGTGGTCAGATGAGACCAAAATGGAGCTCTTTGGCATCAACTCAACTCGCCATGTTTGGAGGAGGAGGAATGCTGCCTATGACCCCAAGAACACCATCCCCACCGTCAAACATGGAGGTGGAAACATTATGCTTTGGGGGTGTTTTTCTGCTAAGGGGACAGGACAACTTCACCGCATCAAAGGGACGATGGACGGGGCCATGTACCATCAAATCTTGGGTGAGAACCTCCTTCCCTCAGCCAGGGCATTGAAAATGGGTCGTGGATGGATATTCCAGCATGACAATGACCCAAAACACATGGCCAAGGCAACAAAGGAGTGGCTCAACAAGAAGCACATTAAGGTCCTGGAGTGGCCTAGCCAGTCTCCAGACCTTAATCCCATAGAAAATCTGTGGAGGGAGCTGAAGGTTCGAGTTGCCAAACGTCAGGCTCGAAACCTTAATGACTTGGAGAAGATCTGCAAAGAGGAGTGGAACAAAATCCCTCCAGAGATGTGTGCAAACCTGGTGGCCAACTACAACAAACGTCTGACCTCTGTGATTGCCAACAAGGGTTTTGCCACCAAGTACTAAGTCATGTTTTGCAGAGAGGTTAAATACTTATTTCCCTCATTAAAATGCAAATAAATGTATAACATTTTTGACATGCGTTTTTCTGGATTTTGTTGTTGTTATTCTGTCTCTCACTATTCAAATAAACCTACCATTAAAATTATAGACTGATACTTTCTTTGTCAGTGGGCAAACGTACAAAATCAGCAGGGGATCAAATACTTTTTTCCCTCACTGTAGCTACCTCAATTACCTCGTACTCCTGCATATCGACTCGATACTGGTACTCCCTGTATATAACAATGTTACATTTACTCGTTATTGTTATTCGTTATTCACTGTGTATCTATTCTTTGTGTCACTATTTCTATTATATATATATTTTTTAAAACATTTATCTTTCACTCTGCATTGTTGGAAAAGGACCCGTAAGTAAGCATTTCACTGTTAGTCTACACCTGTGGTTTACGAAGCATGTGACAAATAAAATAAGATTTTATTTACAAAAATCAATTATTCCTAAACTAGTTGAACAGAGTTAACAGTAATGTTCCAGTGACATTTTTATAATTGTGCAATATCACTAATATGCTTAATTCACAAACCTTTCCCACAAAACCTGGTCCTGTCAATGTAGCCTGTCACAACCCACTGGGCACAGACATAAGTTCAAAGTCTAGTTTTGATTTACATTTGGTTGAGTTGTCATTAGGATGTTTTTGTTTGACCCACTTGAATGTTGCCAAATACGTGACTGAAACAGGAACCAACTTCGGGCGATTCTAAAGATACAAATGAAAGCGATATTTGAGAGCTCTCTCTAACCAATGCATTGTACACACGTTATGTTTCCAGTTTGTTAGTATGTGATATGGGGGTATAGAAACGTTTATTTGGACATGTATACATCCTTTTATAAACAATAGCAACTATGTTGACACTGCCATGATGATCTAAGCCTTGCTGTTGGAAAACCATAACCGTGTCCGACTTTCGGCTGTCGCAGATGCATCTCCCTCGACTTCACTCCTCGACTTTCGTCCACAGTCCGTTGCTTTCGCCTTACCACTACAACGAGCCCTTTCTCAACATACTGTTTGTTATTGTTCAAACCTGCACGTTTGTCACCATGGCAACAATCTCAGGTGTGGCAGGAAGTAGATGTATTAGTTGACCTGCGTGTGTTTGTGTGTGCGTGTGTGTGTGTGTGCGTGTGCATGCGTGCGTGCAGGTGTGTAGGTGTGTGTGTGTCGGAAACTGTCTACACTCACTAGGCTGGTGATTAATGCTCGGCTGGAAAGCACTGGTGGTTAGAGCTTAAACAGTGCTGTCAATTCTAACTTTGCTGGTTAGAACGCTCTCTCTCGCTCCCACACAGACACGTACACACATACACACACACACACACACACAATGATCTTTTATCCTCGTGGGGACTTAAATTAATTTCCATTCAAAATCCTATTTTCCCTAATCCCTTACCATTACCCAAACCCTAAACCTAAACCTAACCACTAACCCCTTACCCTAACCCTAATTCTAACCCTAATTGTAACCCTAACCCTAAACCTAACCCCTCATGGGGGTGTGGGAAATGTCCCCATGAGGGAGAATTTTCCTTGTTTTACTATCCTTGTGGGGACTTTTGGGGATTTTAGTTCCCGACAAGGATAGAAGAACCAACCCCCACACACACCCACACACACACACACACACACACACACACACACACACACACATATTTTCCCCTTCTCTGTCTCCCTGTTTCTAATGATCAAAGCTTTGTGAGCACACCATTATTGCTCCATATAAATTGAATTGTTTAAAATGATCCAAAGTGTCAGTTGCTGGAGGATACACGGTTCATACGGGACTCGTAGTTTTCCCACAGTAGAAGCTGCCAGAAAATCACCTTTCAAACGAGTGAGTCATTATTTAATTATTCCCTGTCTGCCTTTAGGTCATCGAGTGTGAGTTGTGGTGTCTGTGACATTGTTAACCTGGATTTCCCAGCTGTCTGCAAAGTTATACTAGCAGTGCCAAATAGTTGTCTGAAAACCACACCCTGCTAGCTACAGTATACCAGGCAAGACTCCAAGACAATGCACACTGTATGAGATTAGCATACAAAGTATCACTTTGTGATGTTTCAAATGTGTCCAGGCGCATCACTGAATTCAAAGTCCAACTGAGAGGTGCAGATAAACACATGAATTATTACTCAGGAGGCTTTATTGCCATGTGTCTACTCTGGTATACAAAGTTCATGTGAGAGCAATGTACACATTGAATTAGCTTATCTTTCTCTGTCTCACACATGCATTTGCACACACACACACAGATCAGATTTGTATCTTGTTAGATCGTTGGTGAAATTGGTGTGTAAGGCAGAAGAGATAGCTACTAACCTATCCAATCCCCTAGCTATAATGGTAGATTCAACGTCACAGGTTATTACATGCGTGATTCATTGGGACAACAACTACAGTATCATAGACATTACAGATGTAATGTTCAGTATACGCAGTGGCGATTTTAGCATGTCAATCTTGGTGGGGCAAACTCCCCATTTTTTTTTTGATGCATGCCAGCAAGGCCACTGCACAACACTAAACAATACATTATAACGGTGACAAACGGTGCCCACAAACTGTTAGGGCCTACATAAAGCTGTCCCAACAGCAGAGTCCCAACAGCAGTCCCAAAACCTTACCACTGCTACACCTGGCTATCAGCCAAAACAGCCAAAACAGTGAAACAGTTCATTCAGCCTCATTTACTACCTTTAAAAAAACATAGCTAATATGGCCGCCTTGCTTAAGCAAATGTGGTTTCGACTGACAATTGAGATATACAAACTATAGCATAAGGGGACGAAGAGCAGATAAGAGGCAATCCGTAAATTTGATTAAGACATAAATGAGCGAGCTAGGACGGACATAGTCAATATAACTATTTGTTCAGCACTTTTTCAATGTACAGCGACAGAATTAAAAACATGGTCCATTCTTATAGTATTCTCCCTGTACACCAAGTCAGAACCGTAGGATAAATAAAGGGGGCATATAAGCAGACAATGAAAGCTATTACAATATTCAATGATTACATTTATCTAAAACAGGCTATAGGCTACATGTGCACCACCAAGTCAGAACAGTAGGCAAAGTTATGAGGGGGAAAGGGACCAAATTATTAGGGTGAGGCACATGGGCTACTAACCACTTACTACACAACATACACTTAGTATTACTTTATTGGCTACAGTATACATATCTCCCTGGCATGTTAAATCATTTATGCAGTAGCATACAAGACATTTTAGGACTCACATTGTTGTGCTGTGCTCACTTGAACAGGAAGGTGGCGCGGGGTCCTTCTTGTGGGCAAATTTTGCCATCAAACTTTGTCATCAAAGTCTGTCATTCTCTCGATTTATGGTGCTTTCAAGACAACTGGGAACTCAGAAAAAAACAAGGTTGAATCATGACATCAGTGATCTTCAGGTCGGAGCTCTAGAAAGAGGCTTGAGTTCCCGACTTGGAATTCCAAGTCGGAGCTCGTTTTTTATCCAGAGTTCCCAGTTGTCTTGAACTCACTGAAGTCATGCTGGATTGACAGCATGACCAATGTTGAATGTTTATCCTTTTGAGCTTGGAAAAGAGACCATTAAATCCAGACTTGGACCACACACCCACTCCACTGAATATCAGGCTAATGATTGCTTTGCAATGCTTGCAGTTAGCCACACATTCCTTTCAAACCACTCATTGTTGAATTTGCGATTTCCAACTTGTTGTGTAATGTTTATGTCCAATGGCCGATGAGCACCAATACGTTTTAGCTATAATTTCTCTTAATCATTTCTCTTCATATGACAAGGATTGAAAAGGATTTGCCAGTAGATTGTCGACTTGATTCATGATGATGACTGCTAGCTTGCTAGCTAAGATTTTGAAAGTATGATGTTGACATGATCAGTCCAATCAAAGCTACGGTAGATATAACGTGATTTGACGTCATTTTATCTGTGGCCAATGACCTTGAGCATTCTTGGATGGGCACTTCTAATGTAAATCTATGGCAGCACCCAAGGGGCTTGAATTTTCTAGCTCTCCCCGTAGATTTTGCGGTGAGGTAGTGTCCCCATGAGTGACAGAACACTGAGCCAATCACGGTGCAACTAGAGAACATTACCAACTCCTGCGCTACGTATTTTCCACTGGTTGTCCCACCACCACAGAAAGCACTGAGCTAGGCTGAAACACCTGCATTTTGGAGCTGCCTTACTCAAGAAAGCAAAAAAGAGACCATGTTTATTAACTCAATTATTGTATTTTTTTTACATTGTTTGCAAACTGATATGTGACATGTATTAATTCCAAAATAACATACAAAACAGGCACACACCCAAAAAATAAATATATACAGTGGGGAGAATTTGATACACTGCCGATTTTGCAGGTTTTCCTACTTACAAAGCATGTAGAGGTCTGTCATTTTTATCATAGGTACACTTCAACTGTGCGAGACGGAATCTAAAACAAAAATCCCAGAAAATCACATTGTATGATTTTAAGTAATTAATTTGCATTTTATTGCATGATATAAGTATTTGATCACCTACCTACCAGTAAGAATTCCGGCTCTCACAGACCTGTTAGTTTTTCTTTAAGAAGCCCTCCTGTTCTCCACTCATTACCTGTATTAACTGCACCTGTTTGAACTCGTTACCTGTATAAAAGACACCTGTCCACACACTCAATCAAACAGACTCCAACCTCTCCACAATGGCCAAGACCAGAGAGCTGTGTAAGGACATCAGGGATAAAACTGTAGACCTGCACAAGGCTGGGATGGGCTACAGGACAATAGGCAAGCAGCTTGGTGAGAAGGCAACAACTGTTGGCGCAATTATTAGAAAATGGAAGAAGTTCAAGATGACGGTCAATCACCCTCGGTCTGGGGCTCCATGCAAGATCTCACCTCATGGGGCATCAATGATCATGAGGAAGGTGAGGGATCAGCCCAGAACTACACGGCAGGACCTGGTCAATGACCTGAAGATAGCTGGGACCACAGTCTCAAAGAAAACCATTAGTAACACACTACGCCGTCATGGATTAAAATCCTGCAGCGCACGCAAGGTCCCCCTGCTCAAGCCAGCGCATGTCCAGACCCGTCTGAAGTTTGCCAATGACCATCTGGATGATCCAGAGGAGGAATGGGAGAAGGTCATGTGGTCTGATAAGACAAAAATAGAGCTTTTTGGTCTAAACTCCACTCGCCGTGTTTGGAGGAAGAAGAAGGATGAGTACAACCCCAAGAACACCATCCCAACGGTGAAGCATGGAGGTGGAAACATCATTCTTTGGGGATGCTTTTCTGCAAAGGGGACAGGACGACTGCACCGTATTGAGGGGAGGATGGATGGGGGCCATGTATCGCAAGATCTTGGCCAACAACCTCCTTCCCTCAGTAAGAGCATTGAAGATGGGTCGTGGCTGGGTCTTCCAGCATGACAACGACCCGAAACACACAGCCAGGACAACTAAGGAGTGGCTCCGTAAGAGGCATCTCAAGGTCCTGGAGTGGCCTAGCCAGTCTCCAGACCTGAACCCAATAGAAAATCTTTGGAGGGAGCTGAAAGTCTGTATTGCCCAGCGACAGCCCCGAAACCTGAAGGATCTGGAGAAGGTCTGTATGGAGGAGTGGGCCAAAATCCCTGCTGCAGTGTGTGCAAACCTGGTCAAGACCTACAGGAAACGTATGATCTCTGTAATTGCAAACAAAGGATTCTGTACCAAATATTAAGTTCTGCTTTTCTGATGTATCAAATACTTATGTCATGCCATAAAATGCAAATTAATTACTTAAAAATCATACAATGTGATTTTCTGGATTTTTGTTTTAGATTCCGTCTCTCACAGTTGAAGTGTACCTATGATAAAAATTACAGACCTCTACATGCTTTGTAAGTAGGAAAACCTGCAAAATCGGCAGTGTATCAAATACTTGTTCTCCCCACTGTACATATATATATATATATATATATATATATATATATATATATATATATATATATTATTATTATTATTATTATTATTTTTTGCTTAACAGGTGGGGCTCTGCTCCACCTGCCCTGAATGACGGCTCGCTCATCACCAAGCTGTCACAGTCTGTTCTCTGTCTTACTCAGATGATAATGATGTCACTGTCTGTTTGGTGGAATCAGGTGTGTCTCTATAAGTACCAGATGTCTTCTGACTGGCTCATAATCACTGTGATTCACATACAGAGAACACTGTGTTTTGGGACTGGAGTAATTATCACACGCACAGGCATCCATAAGACACCCAAAACACACCCAAAAAGGTGTGCTTCATAACGCTGTTTGTAGTTGTTTAAAAAAATAAAACTGTCTCAATGTAAAGGGATATTAGATTTATTTAGTAAATCATACTTTTTTTGTCAATGTCTGAATTGTAGTAGTGTATACTCCAGTCTGCACTGTTGTAGAGTGGAAAGAAAACATTGGAGTGATTTACTATTGAATTGGAAATGCAGGTACCTTGACATTCTTATGGCGATGTGTGTGTATGTGACAGAGTGCGAAAGATCAGAGACAGAGTTAGATCACAGATAGAGCGACAGACAGAAATAGATGAGAGAGAGAGGGGCGAAATAGACAGGCAGCCAAACTGGTTGTGCACTGCCAATCGAAAGTAAAAGCTTCCAAAAGTTATCCAGGCTGTCCATAACAGCACATGTAGCCAAGAGGATATTGAGAAAGGGTTAGAGGTAAGACAGGGTATTAAAATGGACATACGCTCTTAGCATTGCTGACAATGAGAGAGATGGGCGAGGGAGGGAGCAGACATGAAGGCCCAACCCTGTGCCAAACCTACTGCACTGTTGAGTGAGTGAGTCCGTGAGAGGTTCATAGTTCATTCTGATGTAGCCATGCCACTGAACACCTTTACACCTACCAACTTTCCATTCTAGAATCCGACATTAACAATAAATACAAAAATGAGGCATGGACATAACACTATTATCATGTTTCTGTTAACTATCTAATGATCCCAACCCCATTTTGTTGGAAGGAGTCAGAGTGACACATCCTGTCTGTTGAAGTCTTTGTTAGGGGATATTAGGCGGTGTTCAGTCCAGCTATTTCAGGGTGGATCCCCACTGTACACTGATATTTGGCACGTTCAGTCTCGCTCTGGGATTTGTTGGTGCAGTATGGATTATTAGACATCTAAGGAGAGAAAGAAAGGAGAAAAGTGAACATCATCACTGCCTGAAAGTAACAGGGTGTGTCCCTTGGGTGTGGGGTGTGTTTGGCCCTTCAAGTCAAGAACAATGGCCTGGTTCTAGTTGTGCATACGGTAGAGAAGAAATGGGGTAGAACTGTTTGGTACATTGCAAAATAGAAATGTTACTGTCGTTGTTGTTTCACCCAAAAATACACTGTGAATTGTCTACAAACCTCCATACCCATAGCAGAGATTGGTTATAAACATTTCAGTATTTGTTATAAACATTTCATTACCTTATATCAATAGCCTAGCCCTAGGAGGACACTCCTAAACACCTCTGAGGGATACAGGTAACTGCCAAAATAAAGGCAACACTTGAGTAAATGAGGGATACAAAGTATATTGAAAGCAGGTGCTTCCACACAGTGTGGTTCCTGAGTTAATTAAGCAATAAACATCCCATGCTTAGGGTCACGTATAAAGGAGCATAGGGGGTTTAAAAGTGTGTGTGTGTGTGTATGTGTTTCAGTCACCAGATCTCAACCCAATTGAACACTTCTGGGAGATTCTGGAGCACGCCTGAGACAGCGTTTTCCAGCACCATCAACAAAACACCTAATTATGGCATGTCTCGTGGAAGAATGGTATCGCATTGCTCCAATAGAGTTCCAGACACTTTTAGAATCTATACCAAGGCTCATTTAAGCTGTTCTGGCGGTTCGTGGTGGCCCAACGCCCTATTAAGACACTTTATGTTGGTGTTTCCTTTATTTTGGCAGTTACCTGTATATGCACATGCAAAACACTCTTCATTCTAAACATTGTCCATTCAATAAGAGACACTAATCATGGATTCTGCTGCTCCATACATATCAAAGAGATATCTCATGATACAGAGATAGGACCAGTGGTGTTACCACTATAAAAAAAATTTACCACTATTTTAGCAGGGTGTATAGGGAGCATGACTTTTTTTTACTGTTACCAGCAATCAAAGTTTACCCACCTATTGTTTTTGCCACTACATCACTGGATAGGACCACATGCTATGATATTATGTATTATACACCATGCAGTTAAATGTCGGTGCATTGATGTTTCTTTACAGTAGCCTAATTTAATTGATAAGAAGCAAATATGAATGGCTGAAGCTTTACTATAGTAATTACTAGAGTGGTGTGGACATAGCCACTGGAGGTAGTTTGGGGGGAGTATATTGCTGAGAATTGTTTTGTCTGGGGAGTATATTGGTCTGCTAATACAGGACTAGTAAAGGACCAGTGCACTACTTTTGTGAGAAAAACAAAAATATATATTAAAAGAAACAAATACAATTCCGATTTTTCACACACACACACACACACACCAGAGAGAGTGTACTGATTCCATTAGGGATCAACACAGACAGGATTTAAACACCAGAGGGCAGAATATGTCAATCTGGAAAGTCCACTCTCAGACACATTGTTTAAAAAGAGACACGTCTCAGTTGTTTTATCGTCAGGCCAAAATAAGCATAACGTCTGGCCACTAAGTACCATTTTAAGATGGTGTGGTTGATAACATTGAAAATGTGAGTGTCATATTATTGAAGGTATTGTAAAGCACTTCAGATCAGCTTCATTTGTTCCAGCGTAGCACAATCTATTCACTTGTGTGAGGTTGCTGTTTTATGTTAACATTATGATTAGCCCAGTGGTATTCAAACTCGGGGTCACGTGGAACTGCAATGGGGTCACCAAAAAGGAACAAAATAATAAGAGTACAGATTATTGTATGGGGACAATCCACAAACGTTTTTTAGAAAGATCATTTGAAAAATCAAATTTTATTGAGTAAATGTATGTATTGGTTTCTTTTCATTTTAATAAGACATTAAAATGTAATGGATTGAGGGTTATTTGTTGATGTAAAAATGTACCGATTTTAAGGTTGTATCATTATATTTGGGGTGGGGTGGGGTCACGAGAAATTATTGCGTAAAAAATGTGGGTCCCCAGAAATTGTTGCGGAAAAAATGGGGTCCCCTCTCAAGAAGTTTGAATACCACTGATAGCCTAATGCTATATCACACACACATTGGTGGCCAACTCTCCCAAACTGGAGCAGAGCTTTACATCTGACTCAGACTGGGTGTGTACTCCCATCCCTCCTCCATTTCTCGCGCCTCCTTTCCATTTTAAAGCCTGTACACCTGTACACTATGTGTGTGTCTAAATCTAATTTATTCAACCTAATAAAACCATTACTTTACTTCCCATATTATAGTATTTGGGTATTTAATGTTGCAAACAGAAAAGAGCATTGTACCAACAAATTCATAGTATAATAATCACTTATCCATTTGAGCATTTAGTTTGACTAAGGAGAGAGACAATATTATGATCCTCATTCGACCTTCCCGACCTCAAGAATCTTGCTTGCGAAGAGCGTGAGAAATTATTTGCACAGCTTTCCGTCCTATTCCCAGCAGAAGAAAGTTACCCCCACTCAAAAATATAATTAACAAAGGGGCGTTACGGCAGCCTACCGTCTGTCTTCGTTTGAGACACCATCGGGCTAGGAGTGGTCTGTCCAAAAACTACACTCCTTGTTCTCACAGTAGTTACTACAATATCTGCGCGACAGCAGACGTCGGAGAGGGTGGCACAGGGACGAACTGCTTCAATGTTTAGGACTACACTTCTTTCAAGACCATTTACCTTTTTTTTTAAACAAAATTGTAAATCATAAACTGGACTGCAAATGAGTATGTACGGCTCTCAAAATAGACTTCCAACAATGAGTCGGAGGACTAATTCTCGACCAGACCTGACAAGCGGCACTCAGGTCGTCGTCGGTGGAAACGGCTATCAACAGGAATATGGAGACGGATACACCTATTCACAAACTTTCTCCAAAACGTCCATGGGGGGAGGTGGTGGAGGTGGAGGTGGTGGGGGCTACGGAGGGGGAGCAAGGTATGTGCACCTTGCATGCAGAATTAGGCTAAAGGTAGATTAAGAACAGGAAAAAGTTGGACCAATAGTTAATGATTAGTTTACTGTGAATCTGTTGAATACATCCATTGTAGATAGACAGTGGGGAAAAAATCTAACTTTGTTTTGTCAAATACATAAATCCAACATTGTATAAGCATTTTTAATCATAGTGAATTCAGTAGTTATCCCCGATCAGAAGTCGAACCGGGGTCCAGCAACTGTCTAGCCAACACCTTAACGGTTACGCCAAGAGGTCCGAACTTCTTATTTAAGTGGCTAGGTGTTTTGTTGACAGTCGTTGGAGTAGGGTTCGCGTCCCGGTTGTGGCGCCCCTTGAGCAGAGATGGGCTGTATTTCTGTTGCATGTATTTGAAATATGTATTTCAATTACTTCTGAGTATTTTGTAATTTGAATTACATTGGGCTGAACTACACTCTAATGTATTTTGTAACAATATATTTTCGAGAGGTGTCTTTCGAGAGCGTCTGCTAAATGAACTAAATAAAAAATTATATGTAAAAATAAACAATTCCAAAGCATGCTTAGTATTATTCTAATAAGCTTCGCGCTGAAACAAGGCCAATAATAATACCCAGTGTGCTTTGCAGTTCATTCAGGAATGTTCATTTTCACATTTACATTTAGGTCATTTAGCAGACACTATTATCCAGCGTGACTTACAGTCAGTGTATTCAACTAAGATAGATAAACAACAACATATCACAGTCACTGTCAACATTTATGTAAACTGTTACTGAGAATGTTGTTGCTGTTCAGCCAGCTATTTGCAAATGTATTTTTGTATTCTAAAATACATATTTTAATTAAATACATTACAAAATACAAGTATCTTGTAGTTTATTTTGATACATTGATCTTAATGGTATTTTGTAATATTATTAAATACTCAAGAAACACACTGTTTAGACTTAATTAAGAGAAATCAGATTCAATTGAAATTAGGCCTATCTTTGATTTTAGGAATCACATGATTACATTATGATTAGCATTATACAAAGTACTGTGTGTATTGGGTATATTTTGTGAAATTGTTAGATATTACTTGTTAGATATTACTGCACTGTCGGAGCTAGAAGCACAAGCATTTCGCTACACCCGCAATAACATCTGCTAAACACGTGTATGTGACTAATAAAAATAGATTTGATTTGTTTTACATTACGTTTTAAATGACAAAACTACACTCACAATAGTGGTCAATGCCCTGATTCTATACAGGGCTTCAATAGCCTAGGCTACATTATCCAGAATACAATCACAGATTACTCAACTCAACACATATTCTGGGTCAAAGCGGATAGATTTAGATCCATATTGGGCTGTGTTCAAGAGTGAAATGTGTTGGAAACTTTCAACACACTACACACACATACCCCTTAACTTGATCCTCCCCCAGAAAGTGATGTCACCTAATGATGTCGCCTACCTTGTTGATATTGTTAATATTAGTATAATGCCGATTTAATGGATGTTTTGTGTTACAATATTGCCAACTTTGATGGTGTGTTCTTTTTTTTGGTCATGTTTAGTGTGCAGAGCATCCAACACAAAGCTTTCTTCCTGCAAAGCCAGTGTCAGGAGCACCTGCAGAGAGTACAGCAGATTCTCCAGGCAGTAAGTACTCTACACAGGTCAATTATGGATAGAAACACACATGCACGTATGGATGCACATACCCACACACAAACATGTTTGGTTGTGGAATAGCAGCATTAAAATGGGTTTAGCTTTAGCATAATAATTGATCTTTCACTTACAAATATAAAGTCATATTTTTGATATTGTCTTCAATGTTTCTATGTAAACAGGAGTTTTTTGCAATGCTGTTTTTTCTGTGTTGATGCAACATTGGTAACAGCTGTGGTCTTCAGCTGTACTGATAATATTGCACTCATCTAGAATTACTCTCCTGAAAAGGGCTCTTTGCCTTTTTGGCCATGAATAGTCCATTATTATCTCTCCTTGCTGAAGTGTTTTCAGCCATTATTGGTCATATTGGTGTGGTCTTTTTGACCTTGTTGATAGTGTCTTCCTGGTTGTCTTTTTGACAGTGTAGTGCAGCGTTTCCCAAACTCTGTCCTCAGGACCCCAAGGGGTGCACGTTTAGTTTTTTGCCCTAACTACACAGCTGATTCAAATGATCAAAGCTTGATGATTAGTTGATTATTTGGATCAGCCGTGTAGTGCTAGGGCAAAAAACAAAACGTGCACCCCTTGGGGTCCCGAGGGCCGAGTTTGGGAAACTCTGGTGTAGTGTGTACCACAGTAGGCGGTGGCACCTTAATTGGGGAGAACGGGCTCGTGGTAATGGCTGGAGCAGAATAAGTGGAATGATGTCAAATACATCAAACACAAGGTTTCCTGGCTGTTTTGGTGTGTTGACCATGTTGACATAGTAGATTACTGGGCAGTCTTGTGGACAGTGTGGATGTGTTGACAGTACTGTGTTGACTGTACAGTGGGGGAAAAAGTATTTAGTCAGCCACCAATTGTGCAAGTTCTCCCACTTAAAAAGATGAAAGAGGCCTGTAATTTTCATCATAGGTACACGTCAACTATGACAGACAAATTGAGGAAAACAAATCCAGAAAATCACATTGTAGGATTTTTAATGAATTTATTTGCAAATTATGGTGGAAAATAAGTATTTGGTCACCTACAAACAAGCAAGATTTCTGGCTCTCACAGACCTGTAACTTCTTCTTTAAGAGGCTCCTCTGTCCTCCACTTGTTACCTGTATTAATGGCAACTTGTTGAACATTGATAATCTCCCTCGATCTGGGGCTCCACGCAAGATCTCACCCCGTGGGGTCAAAATGATCACAAGAACGGTGAGCAAAAATCCCAGAACCACACGGGGGGACCTAGTGAATGACCTGCAGAGAGCTGGGACCAAAGTAACAAAGCCTACCATCAGTAAAACACTACGCCGCCAGGGACTCAAATCCTGCAGTGCCAGACGTGTCCCCCTGCTTAAGTCAGTACATGTCCAGGCCCGTCTGAAGTTTGCTAGAGTGCATTTGGATGATCCAGAAGAGGATTGGGAGAATGTCATATGGTCAGATGAAACCAAAATAGAACTTTTGGTAAAAACTCAACTTGTCGTGTTTGGAGGACAAAGAATGCTGAGTTGCATCCAAAGAACACCATACCTACTGTGAAGCATGGGGTTGGAAACATCATGCTTTGGGGCTGTTTTTCTGCAAAGGGACCAGGACGACTGATCCGTGTAAAGGAAAGAATGAATGGGGCCATGTATCGTGAGATTTTGAGTGAAAACCTCCTTCCATCAGCAAGGGCATTGAAGATGAAACGTGGCTGGGTCTTTCAGCATGACAATGATCCCAAACACACCGCCCGGGCAACGAAGGAGTGGCTTCGTAAGAAGCATTTCAAGGTCCTGGAGTGGCCTAGCCAGTCTCCAGATCTCAACCCCATAGAAAATATTTGGAGGGAGTTGAAAGTCCGTGTTAACCAGCAACAGCCCCAAAACATCACTGCTCTAGAGGAGATCTGCATGGAGGAATGGGCCAAAATACCAGCAACAGTGTGTGAAAACCTTGTGAAGACTTACAGAAAATGTTTGACCTGTGTCATTGCCAACAAAGGGTATATAACAAAGTATTGAGAAACTTTTGTTATTGACCAAATACTTATTTTCCACCATAATTTGCAAATAAATTCATAAAAAATCCTACAATGTGATTTTCTGGATTTTTTTTCTCATTTTGTCTGTCATAGTTGACGTGTACCTATGATGAAAATTACAGGCCTCTCTCATCTTTTTAAGTGGGAGAACTTGCACAATTGGTGGCGGACTAAATACTTTTTTCCCCCACTGTATGTGTGTATTGTTGTACTGACCATATGATTGTCCTCCCCCAGGGTGGTCCAGTGGTGGAGGTGGACAAGCTCATGAGTATGTCCTCTGAGGCTATAGAGCAGCTGAAGGGATGTGCCATGGAGCTGCAGCACATGAAACAACCCAATGACAACATCATCCAGAGGTAAGGACAAGTGTCTGTGAGAGAGAGAAAGAGATGAAAGAGAGAGGTAGTGAGAGTGTACTCGTGTGTGTGAAAGAGAGAGAGTGTGTGTGTTTGATACATTAATTTGCATATTTGTTTGCATTTACATTTGTGGTCAAAAACAGATGGGACGAATCCACTCTTATCTTTCATGTCTGACATTTGCTGTCTCACCCTCCCTACAGCATACAGCATCTCCAGAACATGCAGAGTGGGATCACCTCCTCCATCAGTGGCTCGACCCAGAGGAAGAGCAGGGGCAGCATTGGCTGGGAGGAGAGGGGGAGGTCCTACACTGATGCCATGTCTTGGATCGGCCAACAGAAGGTATTATAGCAATAAAACCTGCATCATTTATCTACCGATTCCCCCTCAAGGTGATTGCAGAGGGTGAAATAGGTGACTGCATCACTCTGGAACTTACCCCTTAGACAATATGCCATCCTTCTCTCAAATCTCCAAACCGGTTTAGAGCAGTAGGATAGATAGTGTGAGAGTGTGTGTGTGTGCAGGGAGGTTGGAGCATGACACCAATCGTATCGCAGATTCTGGCCTGCTGAAACTCAAACCACCAAGATGCGAAAACATAAGCTGCTCAGAAAGAGAGAGAGAGAGAGAGAGAGAGAGAGAGAGAGAATGAAAGTGAAAGGGGGCGGAGGGTTCAGAGAGAGAGAAAGAGTGATGAAAGAGAAACAACAAACAAGGGGGAGAGAACACATAGCAGAGAGAGAGAGAGATTGAGCAATAGAGAGTGAAAGAAGGGCAAAAGGAGAATAGGAATGTGAAATCTGACACTCACTACTGACTGACGGTGACTGTTAGACTGATGACTTGCATGTCTATGAAAACACGCCTTGCTTCCAACTGATCTGCTCACTCACACACACCACTCCCTACCACTCCCTCTTCCTCTCTCTCACCCCTTACCTATCATTATCTCACCACTGATCATCCCTTGTTCTCAGATGTTTTTCTTTCCCGGATGTTTGTCTTTCTGATTTTGTCACTGCATGTTGTGTTGTGTACATTCTCTCTTTCTCTTTAGCAAGTCAAGTGGATAAAAGTATTGGCAACAGTAAAACAGCAACAATAAAATGTTTCCCTACTTGCCCTCTCTCTCTCTCATGACCCTATTTGAGCCGTCACATGCCCTCTCTCCCCACCCACATATCCCTCTCCTACCTCTTTATTCACTGCGACAGTGTAGCTCACCAAATAGACATTTGTGCATACAACTTACAAACATAAATGCATAAAAAAGGGTGGGGGAAGAAAACAAGGAAGGAGAGAGAGAAAAGAGAGAAGAGAAAGGGAGAGTGCAGCTCAGTAGAAACTGGCTGGGGGTGGTTGGGTGGCTGGGGTGGGGGTGGTTGGCCACCCAACCACCCCAGCTAGTTTTGACTGAGCACAGCACTCACCCTTTTTCTTATCAAAGATGAGTGGAGTGGAGTGGAGTGAACTCTCTACAGGGGGAATATATGGAATAGTTTCCTGCTGATGACAGACACACTGACAGTGGGAACAGTTAATGATTGTTTACTGCCATCTAGAGGATAGAGTTAGGAAATACATTTATCGAAGGTTCCATACAAACAGATGTGTTTCAGTAGCACTTTGTCACTGTCCTACAGCTGATATGGAAATATTCAAAAGAATTGCTAACTAAATTACACCAAATTTTACCTTTTGTAATGAATCCTGAAGCCGAGAGGTTGTTATTCAGTTATAATAATGTAATTAAGCTTTTGGTGACATGATGTTTCGCAGTGTCGTTGAGGTAAAGGAAGCTGTATCTCTCCTGTGTGTCTGTCTGTATGCAGCGTCTGATCGAGACGTCGCCATGGGGTGAGGATGCAGCCTCCATCGAGCAACAGATCCTGAGCCAGAACAAGTTCCACAGCTCTATACAGAGGAGCCAAGAGGTGGATCGTGCCAGAGATGAACTGGTACGTATTGTAGAGTTGACTGTAACTAGGGCCCATAGTTCCCCCTGGTCAGGTCACATAGTTGTGTAAAACGTCTGACCCTACTGATCGTCTGTGTCTTTACTCAGGCCCAAATTGATGACAAGGGTGGCTTCCATTCCCTGCAGCAAGAATGGGACAGTCTTCAGGTATGAGTCCATATTAACAACAAACAATTGAACAAAATCAAATGATTTGATCATTCATTTCTTCAGAGTTATGATTAGTGTATTATCATTGAGCTCTTCTCCTCTGTCAGAAAATGTCATTTGCTCGTACGGGCCAGCTAAGAGAACTGCAGAACATAATCGAGGAGATCTCCAGGGCCATCATGTGGGTCAACGAGAGAGAGGAGGAGGAGCTGGTGTTCAACTGGGGAGACAATAACATTGATGACTACATCCCCAAGAAACAGGAAAGCTACTCTGTAAGGCTTTACACTGACATGATATCTATTCAGTACACTCATTAGTCTCATGTTACACTTCCTAGTCTCGTTTTCACTTCGCTATTTACAAACTAACATGAGAGCAATGGATATCAAAGTCCATGCACTGGTAACCATGAGTAGATCCACCTAGATACCTATACTGTAGTAGCCATTTTGAAGGTCCGCTCACTGTCTCTCTTTCCAGAAACTGATGAGTGCCCTGGAGGTAAAGGAGAAAGAGCTGAACAAACTGAAGCAGAAAGTAGATGGCCTCCTGAAGAACAATCACCCAGCCTCAGACAAGATCGAGGTGAGAGTCACTTTACCCTTAGCTAGGGTTGAACATTTCCCCAACTTTGCCAAAACCTGCAGGGTTTCTAGAAATTCCGATTGGAAGATTCCTGGAATCAGGAGGGAATAAGCAGGAAAACCAGGGAATGTTACCGGAATTTTGCAACCCTACCCGTAGCTTCCCATAAGCAGTGAAGTGGAAACATGAGTTTGTTCTACACTATTTATGGAGGTGCTGCTAGCTAAAAGGTGCTGTTTGTTTATTCCCAAGGCCTACATGGACACTCTGCAGACCCAGTGGAGCTGGCTGCTCCAGATCACCAAGTGTATTCATGTCCACCTGAAGGAGAACGCTGCCTACAGTCAGGTGAACACACACGTGTATATACTTCCATAAACACACACACGTGTATATACTTCCATAAACACACAGACGTGTGCACAGACATGCATGCACAGACACACAGACTTAACAAAGAGCTGCAGTTAGTTTCAGAATGGGTGGCAGGGAATAAGCTAGTCCTAAATATTTCTAAAACTAAAAGCATTGTATTTGGGACACATAATTTACTAAACCCTAAACCTCAACTAAATCTTGTAATGAATAATGTGGAAATTGAGCAAGTTGAGGAGACTAAATTGCTTGGAGTAACCCTGGATTGTAAACTGTCATGGTCAAAACATATTGATACAACAGTAGCTAGGATGGGGAGAAGTCTGTCCATAATAAAGCGCTGCTCTGCATTCTTAACAGCACTATTAACAAGGCAGGTCCTACAGGCCCTAGTTTTGTTGCACCTGGACTACTGTTCAGTCGTGTGGTCAGGTGCCACAAAGAGGGACTTAGGAAAATTGCAATAGGCTCAGAACAGGGCAGCACGGCTGGCCATTGGATGTACACAGAGAGCTAACATTAATAATATGCATGTCAATCTCTCCTGGCTCAAAGTGGAGGAGAGATTGACTTCATCACTACTTGTATTTGTGAGAGATATTGACATGTTGAATGAACCGAGCTGTCTGTTTGAACTACTGGCACACAGCTCGGACACCCATGCATACCCCACAAGACATGCCACCAGAGGTCTCTTCACAGTCCCCAAGTCCAGAACAGACTATGGGAGGTGCACAGTACTACATAGAGCCATGACTACATGGAACTCTATTCCACATCAAGTAACTCATGCCAGCAGTAAAATTAGATTTAAAAAACAGATAAAAACACCTTATGGAACAGCGGGGACTGTAAAGCAACACAAACATAGACACATGCATACAAACACACGATAACATACACACTATACACACATGTACACATGGATTTTGTGTTATAGATATGTGGTAGTAGAGTAGAGGCCTGAGGGCACACACTTAAAATGTTGTGAAATCTGTTATGAATGTAGTATTGTAATGTTTTTAAAATGTATAACTGCCTTAATTTTGCTGGACCCCAGCTAATGGGGATCCATAATAAATACAAATACAAATACAGACACACACACACACACACGAGGGATCCTGCTTAAAAGCTACCATAGGTAATTTTTTACTAAACTTCCCTCTCCACTTCAGTTCTTCAAGGAGGCCAATGAGACCTACAGCAAGCTGCAGAAGGAACATGAGAACATCCGTAAGAAGTTCACCTGTGATAAAGGAACACCTCTGGAGAACCTCACTGAGCTCCTCAAGAACCTTGAGGTACCTAAAGCTGAATGACATCTGGGAATGTTTCGATGGGATCTCTCCCACAACTATCATATTATACATTTTACATTTTAGTCATTTAGCAGACGCTCTTATCCAGAGCGACTTACAGTTTAGTGAGTGCATACATTTTTCATACAAATAGTTGACATGAGCATGATGGACATGAAGTGAGCATTTTTGCTGTATATTAGATAACCCTCCTTACTACTCATACAGATGCCGGATCTTAATTTGATCACCCTGTTGCAGGATAACTTACCTGCAATGCAGAAAATGTAAAACTTGCTGTGTATTTGAGGTTTGAAAGGCTTCTGAAGTTTGTAATTTCCACTTTGAAATTTCAGACTTGATTTTTCCTTAATTTTCTTAAGGAAAAATCAAGTCTGAAATTTCAAAGTGGAAATTACAACCTTCAGAAGCCTTTTTAATCCTCAAATACACTGCACATTTTACATTTCCTGTAAAACATGGCCATTAATTATAATCCACATAATAATTCACATTTCCTGTTGCTGCAGGATTATTTTCCTGCTGTTGCAAACTGGCTCAAATTAAGATCCTATATTTGTGTGTTGTTGAGGGTAACTCCTTCCCCCATATGTTAGCATGGCAAACCGGTCTGGCTTGTTTAAAGAAATTGGCATGTGCACAACAGAATCCATATGACAGGACAGAATGCATATGACATACGGGTATATTACAATTGTTTAGGGTGGTTCATGTATGCCAAGACATGATTGATATGTAACTGAAATATTGTTGGTGAGAAAGTTGTAAATATAAAAAATAGGTTGGAATTATTTAAATGGGAGAACTAGTGGCTTTAGGGATAACTATAGGACTATTGGACCTGTTTCCGTGACCTTTATATGACCTGTGTGTTTGTCCCCAGAGAGAGAAGGAGATGATCATGGAGAATAAGAGGCAGGTCAAACACCTGGTCAACAAGTCCAAGAGCATCGTGAGGCTGAGACCACGTAACCCTGAGGAGAAGAGTAGTAGTCCTAGTCCTGTTATAGTACAGGCCCTGTGTGACTTCAAGCAAGACCAGGTCAGACACACACACACAGAGACCAGGTCAGACACACACACACAGAGATAAGAAAAAACACACATTCTAAATTGTTATCCCATGATCTTACGTAGCATATACACATTCTCACAATGCTTGTATACTACCACTACCACACCCAACACACACGTACAATATTTGCAGAGAAGAACTGGAACAGTAGTAAGTTTACACTGTTTTGCATGTGTTCTGTGTGTCCTACAGAAAGGGATCTTCAAGGGGGACGAGGGCATCTTGAAGGACAACTCACAGCGCAGTAAGTGGCAAGTGACGGGTCCTGGAGGTCTGGACATGCTGATCCCCTCTGTGTGCCTCCTCATCCCCCCTCCCAACCACCTCAGCATCGGACTGGCCAGCAAGTAAGACCCCCTCAACATCCACGCTGTCTGGCTCTCTGACATTACTGCCATTTCAATAACTCTGCCATAAAAATGACATTACATTACATATTAAAAGCTCATAAAGCTTCATAAAAGAGAATTAAATCTGGTGTCAGAATAAATCAACTGACTTACATTTTACATTTTACATTTTAGTCATTTAGCAGACGCTCTTATCCAGAGCGACTTACAGGAGCAATTAGGGTTAAGTGCCTTGCTCAAGGGCACATCAACAGATTTTTCACCTAGTCGGCTCGGGGATTAGAACCAGCGACCTTTCGGTTACTGGCACAACGCTCATACTATTATGACACCAACAGATAATTGATTAGTAACTGATCCTATGTTGTGTATTGCAGGAATGAGCAGTACTACGAGGCCATCATGGGCATCTGGAATCAGCTCTACATCAACATCAAGAGCCTCATCTCCTGGCAGTACTGTGTTAAAGACATCAACCACATTAACTCTCTCACCCTCACCATGGTAAGGCTTTACACAAGACTACCACTTACACAGCAGCCTGCATCTGCTAGATGTACAACACAGCATCTGTCCCATAAAACAATAGTACTGTACTCACAATATAAACAGGAAACAAAGTTATATTAACTTGTGTTTTAGAAATGTCAAGTGATGGTCTTATTTAGACATTATTGTTTAACTCTAACATCTCAATATATTTCTATCCACAACAAGAAGTAAGTACACTGCTCAAAAAAATAAAGGGAACACTTAAACAACACAATGTAACTCCAAGTCAATCACACTTCTGTGAAATCAAACTGTCCACTTAGGAAGCAACACTGATTGACAATAAATGTCACATGCTGTTGTGCAAATGGAATAGACAACAGGTGGAAATTATAGGCAATTAGCAAGACACCCCCAATAAAGGACTGGTTTTGCAGGTGGTGACCACAGACCACTTCTCAGTTCCTATGCTTCCTGGCTGATGTCTTGGTCACTTTTGAATGCTGGCGGTGCTTTCACTCTAGTGGTAGCATGAGACGGAGTCTACAACCCACACAAGTGGCTCAGGTAGTGCAGCTCATCCAGGATGGCACATCAATGCGAGCTGTGGCAATAAGGTTTGCTGTGTCTGTCAGCGTAGTGTCCAGAGCATGGAGGCGCTACCAGGAGACAGGCCAGTACATCAGGAGACGTGGAGGAGGCCGTAGGAGGGCAACAACCCAGCAGCAAGACTGCTACCTCCGCCTTTGTGCAAGGAGGAGCAGAAGGAGCACTGCCAGAGCCCTGCAAAATGACCTCCAGCAGCCAACAAATGTGCATGTGTCTGCTCAAACGGTCAGAAACAGACTCAATGAGGGTGGTATGAGGGCCCGACGTCCACAGGTGGGGGTTGTGCTTACAGCCCAACACCGTGCAGGACGTTTGGTATTTGCCAGAGAACACCAAGATTGGCAAATTCGCCACTGGCGCCCTGTGCTCTTCACAGATGAAAGCAGGTTCACACTGAGCACATGTGACAGACGTGACAGAGTCTGGAGATGCCGTGGAGAATGTTCTGCTGCCTGCAACATCCTCCAGCATGACCGGTTTGGCGGTGGGTCAGTCATGGTGTGGGGTGGCATTTCTTTGGGGGGTCGCACAGCCCTCCATGTGCTCGCCAGAGGTAGCCTGACTGCCATTAGGTACCGAGATGAGATCCTCAGACCCCTTGTGAGACCATATGCTGGTGCGGTTGGCCCTGGGTTCCTCCTAATGCAAGACAATGCTAGACCTCATGTGGCTGGAGTGTGTCAGCAGTTCCTGCAAGAGGAAGGCATTGATGCTATGGACTGGCCCGCCCGTTCCCCAGACCTGAATCCAATTGAGCACATCTGGGACATCATGTCTCGCTCCATCCACCAACGCCACGTTGCACCACAGACTGTCCAGGAGTTGGCGGATGCTTTAGTCCAGGTCTGGGAGACCATCCGCCACCTCATCAGGAGCATGCCAAGGCGTTGTAGGGAGGTCATACAGGCACGTGGAGGCCACACACACTGCTGAGCCTCATTTTGACTTGTTTTAAGGACATTACATCAAAGTTGGATCAGCCTGTAGTGTGGTTTTCCACTTTAATTTTGAGGGTGACTCCAAATCCAGACCTGCATGGGTTGATAAATTTGATTTCCATTGATAATTGTTGTGTGATTTTGTTTTCAGCACATTCAACTATGTAAAGAAAAAAGTATTTAATAAGATTATTTCATTCATTCAGATCTAGGATGTGTTGTTTAAGTGTTCCCTTTATTTTTTTGAGCAGTGTATATATTAAATGAGCGCTCTTTAAGAGTAGTCCTCTTAGCCCACTGTTGTTGTAAATTTCACTCTTCCTTCCTCTCTGTCACTCTCTCTCCTAGCTGTCCCAGATGCGTCCTGAGGAGTACCGTAACATCATAAAGAGTCTGGAGACTCACTACCAGGAGTTCCTCCGCAACAGCCATGGCTCCGAGATGTTTGGAGAGGATGACAAGAAGAAGATGGAGGGCCAGTATACTGGAGCCCAGACCCACTACGACACACTGGTCATAGGGCTGCCTACATTCAGTGAGTCCTAGGGCGCCTAGTCTACACAGTGGAGCTTCTTAGATGGCTTAACGCCTTCCCTGTCTACACTGCAAGCTACATCAGTTCAAAATAATTAGTAGAGTCAGGGAGGTTAAGATAATTAATTTAATCATTTAAAATGGACACTGTGACCCCAATTGCTACAGATGTTTGCCAAGAAATCACTCAGATTATGTTGGATGTAGGTTACTATATGAATATGTTATGCTACTGAATTCGATGCCAGTGCACTAAATTCAAATCGGTTCCATTTCATTTCACAGATCAATCCAAAGTGGAGGTGGTCAAGCAAGAGGTGGTCAAGCCCATCAAGGCGGAGACAACCAAGATCACCAAGACCTCAGTGTCTAAGACCAGCACCTCCACCCAGGGCTCTACCCTGAGCCTGACCCTGCTCAGTGACCTCCACGCCCTCAGACGCAGGCTGGAGCTGGCCGAGTCCGACCTTAGCCACCACCTCCATGTGCCCCTGGGGGAGAACAGTGTGCAGGAGTGCTCACAGCGCCTCCTAAAGCTGGAGGTATGCAACTACATCTACAACAGAGACATTCAATAGAGAAAATGGGCCTGTGAAAACTTTTACAAACTTTGCATTTCTTCCTCCTGTCTTTGATGTAATATCTGAGATAACATGACTGGATAGGCGTTAGCAATGTAAGGGAACCTGTGTGGTCAATCCTATCCAATTGTGTCTTTCTCTGAATAATCTTGATATCCTAAATGCAACCTATTCTACATGATGGACTAACCCTTGTTCCTGATTCTCAGGGCATACACCATGATCTGGATGGGGTGCGTGATGAGTACCTGAGGCTGAGGGAGAATGTCCTCAGGCAGCTGGAAGGGACAGAAGCAGACTCAGAGCAGGCCAAGTTCCTCAGGAAAGAGCTGGACCTCCTCAACCAGAAACTGGGAGATCTGCAGGGGCTATCCTCTGCCTACCTCCAGAGGTACTGCTCTTGCAGAAGCTTCTACCGTCTAGTCTTCTTCCTATGTTAAGAAATGGTAGCGAAAACGAACTGGTTAGCATGTGTTTATTGAGGGTACGTGTCACCTCTGTGAAATGGTTATAGTTGGTTGTGGTGTTGTTTCACTGTTGAAATGTCTTGTTTGTTGAGGTAGTGTTGTAACGTGGTGCGTGTGTGTCTGCTTTCCCTGTGTAGACTGTCATATCTGCGGAACTTGCTCCAGAGCCTCCTCCAGGCTGAGGATGTCATCAAGGTCCACGAGGCCCGTCTGACTGAGAAGGAGACCACCTCCCTGGATCTCAATGAGGTGGAGCACTACATATCCACCCTCAAGGTCAGACAGGCCATCAATCACCACTGCTGTCAATTAATATATTTCGAACTATGTTTAGTGTGTACATTATGCAGTGCTGTGACTGTTTGACTGTGAACGGCCTAATATAGATATATATATATATGATGCTTCTGGGTTGTTGTGTGGTCTGCTGCACAATGGTCAGTGATGGCATTGCAAAGGGATGTGTATTTCAACTAGAAGAGTGGCAGTGTTTTTCCTGAGGCTTGTCTGTCTGTCTGTCTGCCCCTACAGCAAATGAAGTCTGACCTGGAACATAAGAGAGACTTGCTGAAGGCCATGGAGAGTGACCTGGCCAATGCAGTGCATGTGAACAGTCAGATCTCAGGCTCCTTCCACAAGTGTGATGTGGACCTGTCCAAGTACGCTGACCTGGTGGGTCAGATGACTGACCGCTGGCGACGCATCCAGACCCAGATTGACAGCAGGTGAGGGCATTTAGATCTCTAAACATACACTTCTCACATACACTCTTACAAACTCTTCTAAACACACATAGCAAATTCTCCAGTGTTAAATCAACACTGACAGTGTTCAATTTAACACTGGCCCAGTGTCTATACAGGTCCACACATTTGAGTGTTAAATTAACACTGTGCTTAGTCCTGACGCTGTTACACTTTGTCAGTGGTAGGTAATTAACACTTTCAGTGTTATGCAATAACACCTTATGTAGTATTTTTAACACTAGGAAGTGTATATAGTTTGCACCAATGGTGTTACGCAGTAACGCCTCATAGTATTTTTAACCATCACACCAAGATGTCTGTATCTCTTGAAAAGGTCACTCAGTGTTGGGTTAAGGATATCATTTAATATTTACTGGTCTTTATTGCAACATGCAAAAACTTTAATAAACATAACCATAGACCACTGAAACTGTACAATACTTCCACTCACGGGTGGCTAAAAATGATGAATTGAAAGCCACGCACCCACTAAGCCACGCCTCCAATATACTTTCCCAGTGTGCCTTGACTTTGAGTGAATTGTAGCGTTGTTACCACCCATGACTGTATTTGTTAGTGAAAGAAACATGGTTATTGAATTTGTAAATTCTTTGTCCTGTGGACTTCACCAAATGAGTTCTTACTGTAGGCAAATTGTATCATAAAAATGTAACTGTTTATGACAATATCTTACACATCATAAGGCATTACTTTGAAGGCCATGTTTTACCCTAACACAGTGATGTTAGGAACCTACTGGTTTACAGGCCACATCTAGTGATGTTACATTTCATACCGGAGCTCTGAGGCATGCGTCGAAATCGCTAAGCAGTTTACTTCGAAGCAGTGTGCCGATGCTTGTATCACTTTATCAGAAGCATGTGATCAATGACATCCAAAGCTTCATTTTGTCGAACAACCACCTGATTGGTTTGGTATTGGTTTCGGTAGAAGACAAAATGGCTACCCTACCCTGCGCACACGCAAGTGCCACTAGAGTACTTCTGTAGCTCAGTTTGTAGAGCATGGCGCTTGCAACGCCAGGGTTGTGGGTTTGATTCCACGGGGGGCCAGTATGAAAAATTGATGCATTCACGAACTGTAAGTTGCTCTGGATAAGAGCGTCTGCTAAATGACTAAAAAAATCAAAGCCTCGTGTAATGAACCTATATTCGACAAAATTGGCTGGAAACGCTCAGTGCTTCAGGAAGCCACATCAGGCCTGCAAGTCACATTATGCTGGCTTGCAAAGTGATATATAATAACTATTGGAATCCAGACAGAGTTAGGACAACCAACAGTTAGACTTTTTATTCACCCACAACCTGCATTCAGAATGACTGTCAGTGTTGGGAACATTGATAAAGGAGACTACCTAAACCATTTAAACTGGAACAACTATTTCAGTAACGGGTGCAATAAATCTAACTAACTGATTGGGTTAGTTTAGAAAAATGTATGTTATTTATCTTTGTGTAGAATAAGATTAATCAATCAATCAGTGTACATGCAAAAACACAGATATTAAAAACAATCCCCCAAAAATCTAGCTGCAGTAGAGCATGCTGGGAAATAAGATAAAGATGGGTGTGGTTTTTATGAAGGTATGTTTTACTCTCCATAGAGTAAAACGGTCTCAATCAGACTCTCACACTCACCACTGGTTATTAACACCAACACTGGGATTATTTTACACCACTTAGTGTTCATTTCACTCCTAGAGAGTTAATTGAACTCCTGAATCAACACTAGAAATGTTACACTGAAAATGCAACACTAGGTAACACTGGCCAATTTGCTGTGCATGAAATCACTCTCATATCCAGTTCTGATGTTTCATAATAACTGCTTCTATGCACTAGTAGGGGATCCATCACACTCAGCCTCCTTGCATTCCATAGTCTTATTTTTGCTGGTAGTCAGCAACTCAATTGACCATGGGACTATCTCTCCTTTTTCTTCTCCCTCTCTCTCTCCCTCCCTCCTTTTCTCTTTTCTCCATCCCTCTCTAATAAGAGTGTGGGACCTGGAAAAGCAAGAGAAACAGCTAAGACATTTCCAGCAGAGCAGTGGAGTGGTAGACCAGTGGATAGACAATGCTAGACAGCGCCAGGACACCCTGCAGGCAGCCAAGTTCAGTGACATCCAGGCCCTCATGGAGCACCTCAACCAACAGAAGGTAGGACACTGCACAGCCATCCCAACAATATTTCCCAAAATGATGTAGTACAATTCTGTACAGTACAGAGACTGACTGGTTGTTTCAGGTATGATTGATAGATTTGAATGCACTCATGTTTGATGGACAGGTGCTGCATAGTGAGATCAAAGGGAAGAAGGAGAAGGTGGAGGATGTACAGAAGGATGCGGACACCTGTGCTGCCTCCATCAAGGTGAATGTCATGCTTTCACAACCTCTCTCAACACCTTGAATTTGGTTGTCACTAAAAGTATCTTACCAGTTTGCATATCACATCGCCAACTAAAACCGTATCATACTGTAGCATGTAAAATAAAATACAAATAAATACTTGTGTTCATACATGGTTCTACTCCATTCCAGGACTATGAGCTGCAGCTGGCCTCCTACAGTGCTGGACTGGAGACCCTGCTGAACTTTCCCATTAAGAAAACCATGCTCCAGTCCCCTGCCACTGTGGTCAGAGAAAAGGTAATGAACCAGCCTGTCCAACAGGGGGCAGTAGACAGTGTTATAAAGACGTCAGGGCCGTATTGATCAAGTGTCTCAGAGTAGGATCAGTTTAGCTTTTTAGAGCAAAGTTAATATGATTATGTGGGGGGGAGGGGGCTTTCAAATGAGCCCTGTAATTACAAAGATGCACATCTAATACAAATATGAAATGCAAAACAGGAATACAAAACACTATCATCATAGAAAACAAACACATTCTTCATCACCCTGGTAATCACCCTGGTAATGTGGGTAAACGAGTTCATGAAGCCTGAGGTGGCATAATGCCAGTCATAATGCCCTATAGGTATTACAGTGATGTTAATCCCAGTGTGGTAATCCTTTTGTTTTGGATTGATTTGCTATTTGGCTCTATTAAAAATTAAACCATAAATGCTGGCAAATAACCTTTTCAATTAACATTATCGTACACTCTTAGAAAAAATTTGCTATCTAGAACCTAAAAGGGTTCTTCGGCTGTCCTCATAGGAGAACCCTTTGAATAACCTTTTTTTGTTCCAGGTAGAACCCTTTTGGTTCCAGGTAGATCCTTTTAGGGTTCAATGTAAAACCCTTTCCACAGAGGGTTCTACATGGAACCCAAAAGGGTTCTACCTGGAACCAAAAAGAGTGTTCCTATGGGGACAGTCGAAGAACCCTTTTGGAACCCTTTTTTCTAAGAGTGTAGCTAGTGGTTGCTCTATTATAATTTTTTACACACATTTAAAAGCTTATGGCTGCTTGTTTATCTATTAACTTTATCTGTAACCCCACTAGGCAACTGACCTCCAGTCTCGCTACATAGAGCTCCTGACCCGCTCCAGTGACTATTACAAGTTCCTGGGGGAGATGCTGAAGAACATGGAGGAACTGAAGGTAAGGGCGTAGTGGCAGAATCGTAAAAATAATGAGTTTGCGATATGTAGCACATGAGTTTCCTTTAAATAAGACTATATATGATCAATTTCTGGAAGTGATATGACTTTCCTTGGTTATGATTGAGTTAGGGTAATCTGATTCTAGATCCTAGTTTTTAAGGGCAACTACTTTTCATTGCAACTATTATCTCATTGCGACTCTTCTATTTCCCCCCCTCAGATAAGGAACACCAAGATCGAGCTTCTGGAGGAGGAGCTGATACGTCTGAAGGAGAACATCCAGGACCGCAGCCAGAAGAACCGTTCCTTAGAGGATGCCCTGTCCCGCTACAAGCTGGAGCTCTCACAGTCTAAAGAACAGCTCATCTCCATGGAGGAGGTGAAGAGGACCACAGCCATGCAGGCCAATGTGGCCAGGGAGAGCCTGGGCACCACCAGCAGCCAGCTGATTGAGCTCAATGATAAGCTGACCCGCCTCACCTACCAGCTGGATGAGGAGAAGAGGAAGAGGAGGCTGGCCGAGGAGCGCTATACCAGCCAGCAGGAAGAGTACGAGGCGGCCGTGCGCCGGCGCCAGAAGGAGCTGGACGAGGTCAACTGGTCCAAGATCGACTTGGAGAAAGTGGTGAAGGACAAGGAGCGCGAGCTGGAGAGGCTCAGGATGCAGCTGGAAGAAGAGGCCACGAGGAGGCGCGGTGCGGAGCAGGATATCTCTAAGGTAAGAACCCAGTGCAACCAGGAGATGAGTAACCTTAAGCAAAGCTATGAGTCGGAGATACACGTCACCAAGACCACCATCCTCAAGGCTTCTCAGCAGAAACAAGATGACACGGCCGAGCTCAAACTGCAGTGTGAAAGACTAGAAGCAGATAAGAGGGATCTTGAAGAGGAGCTGAGGAGGTTGAGACTATCTGTGACTCAGACTGAGGAGATGTGGAGGAGGTCAGAGGAGGAGGCCCACCAGCAGAGGTCTATGGGGACGGAGGAGTCGAGGAGGAGGAGAGAGCTGGAAATACAGCTCCAGACCCTGGTCACCCAGAGAGGAGAAGAGGAGCTGAGGCAGAAAGAGGCGCTGGCCAAGGCCACCAGGAGCAGCCAGGAAAAGAGCAGGCAGATCAGCCTGCTCACATACAACCTGGAAGAAGAGGGAAAGAGGCGGAGTGCCCTGGAGATAGAGGTCAACAAGCTGAGGCAGTCCTACACTGAGCTGCAGACCAGTAACATCACCTCTTGGGAGGTCATCAACAAGCTCAACATTTCAGAACAGGAGATCCACCTGGTCCGAGTGGAGCTCGAAAAGCAGACCAACGAGAGGAACAAGGCTGAGACGACTGCCGCCAGGCTGCAGAGCCGCATCCGGGACGTGCAGGCCACAGTGGACAGTCTGGAAGCGGAGCTGGAGAAGCAGAAGAGAATCACCCAGGATGAGTTCACCTGCAGGAAGAGGATAGAGTCTGAGCTGGAGAAGATGACCCAGACCTGCAGAGAACACACCTCCACCATCAACACCCTCCGGGCCAGGCAGGAAGAGGTGTCCACCTCAGGAAGGAAGTATGAGCAGGAGCTCCGGGCTCTCCAGGAGGCTCTGGACAAGAGCCTGCGAGTGCACACAGCTACCACGGATCGCCTGAGTCAGGTATCCGCAGAGCTAAAGGCACTTGAACAGCAGCTCCTCCAGGAGCAGGTGAAGGTCCGTGAGGTCAATCTCCGCAACGAGAGCCTCTACAAAACCATTGAGGAGAAGGGCCGGCTGCTCAATGATGCCACCGCAGAAATCGAGAAACTCCAGAGCCTGACCCAGAAGCTGACCAAGGAGAGGCTGACGCTGGAGGAGGAAATTAGAGGAGTAAAGCAGGAGAAAGAGCAACTGAAACTTGACAGAGATAGTATGGATGGAGAGCGCACATCCCAGATCTCTTCCCTGCATGCCCAGCTCCAGAGCAGCAGCAAGATGACACTGGAACTTCAAGCGCTCATCAAGGACATGACCAAGGAGAGGGAAAAGCTGAAGTCAGATTTAGACAAAGTACAAAAGCAATCAATAGAGGTATTTTGATTGATCTGCAGGGTCAACTCCAAATAATTCCAACTAATTCCAACATCTCTGCATGAATGAGTGGCACTGGGAGGTTCAAATTATTTACATCATTAATTAATGTTTTCTATTGTTCTGGTTTTGTAATTTCCCCAACTTTTGCATAAGAAAATGGCTTTGCTTTTGTTCAGTCAAATAACAATTTTATTGTTGTTAACAATTAATAACTATTACTCAACTATAAGATATTCATTCATTATTAATAATTCCTAAACAAACTGGCTAAATTATATAAGTATTTAATCTATAATTTAATAGTTTTCTCAGAGGACCAATGTTCACCACCTGACTGCTTCCATGGTTTGCACTGCACTCACTCACGATATCTACAGTATATTATGGCTATACATTCACTGGTTGCTGGATATTTGTATTATCTGGGTCTCTGCTAACAATAGTGTTCATCTTTCTTCCCTCAATATTTTTACCAGAAGGGGAGAGGGTAACTTTTTTAATGTGTAATGATTTATACGGTCTTTATCCATACAGTTTTTTTTAAACATGGGAGTGTGTTCACCAATATGTCTTATTCTCCCTTTCCCTTCCAGACATCCATGATGGTGCAGCAGTCTCAGAACCACTACACTGAGATCTTGTCTGAGAGGGACACCCTTCTGATCAAGCTGAAGCAGCTGGAACAGGACAAGACCCGCCAAGGCCGCTACGAAGAGGAACTGAACCGCATCAAGGTCTCCCTGGAGACTGAGCTCCGCAACAAACAGCGTCTCCAGGAAGAAAGAGACAAGATCCACAAGGACTTCACCTACTGGAAGAGCCAGTATGAACTGAAGGAGGGGCAGATGAGGCAGTGTGACTCAGACAAGGACAAGATGGAGAGGGAGAGGCTCTCCCTGAAGAGCGAGTTGGAGCGTATGATGGTGGAGCTGAGGACCGTGGAGGAGAGGTATAAGGGCAGGCTGCAGAACTCACAGAGGGAGGTGTCAGATCTGGCCCTGAAGAGAGATTCCCTGGAGACGGAGCTGAGGAGGCTGCAGCAGAGGCTTGACTCCATGAGCATCCAGACCCAGACGGACGAGAAAGTGGTCACTGTGGATCCATCCAAGCTGATGTTCGATGGGGTTCGCCGTAAGGTCACTGCCCACCAGCTGTGTGATTGCGGCATCATCAGCAAGGCCACCCTGGAGCAGCTGCTGAAGGGAAAGAGGACCGTGGAGGATGTGGCTGTGGACATCCAGCTCAGCCTCAAGGGAACAGGCGTCATTGCAGGGATGGTCAGAGGTCCCCAGGGCAGGATGTCTATCACTGAAGCCAAGACCAAGAACCTGCTCAGCCAAGAGAGCGCCATCATGCTACTGGAGGCCCAAGCTGCCACCGGCCACATCATGGACCCCAAATTCAACGAGAAGATGTCAGTTGATGCTGCCTGCTCCAGAGGGGTGGTGGACACAGATGATAGAGACACCCTGATGACCGCTGAAGCAGCCGGTGCAGGCTTCAAAGACCCATACACCGGCAAGCTGCTGTCCATCGGACAGGCTCTAAAGCAGAACCGTCTGGACAAGGAGACAGCCCTCCGTTTGCTGCAGGCTCAGGAGTCCGTTGGCGGCATCTTGGACCCCGTTCTCAGCGTGTTCCTGCCAAAAGACCTTGCGCTTGACCGCAACCTGATCGATGAGGACCTCTACAGGGCTCTGAACAAGAAACCTGCCTGCTATCTGGACCCAATTACTGAGGAGAAGATCAGCTACAGTGATCTGAGGCTGAAGTGTAGGATGGAGCCCGCCTCTGGCCTGCTGCTCCTCCCAGTCCCAGAGAAGCCAATGACCGTGCAGGGTCTCAGGGGAGAGGTGTCCGTCACAGAGCTGATCAACTCCAACCTGCTGTCTGAGACCGATGTGCAGAAGCTGAACCAGGGAAAGCTCAGCAGCAAGGAAATTGAGGACAAGCTCAAGAACTACCTGCATGGTTCTAACTGCATCGCAGGGATCTATGATGAGGCCAACAACAGGATCATGACCATCTACCAGGCCATGAAGGAAGGTCTGCTCAGACGAGGAACCACCCTGGAACTTCTGGAAGCCCAGGCTGCCTCCGGCTTCGTGATCGACCCTATCAACAATGTCTGCCTGAATGTGGAGGAGGCCTGGAAGAGAGGCCTTGTGGGCAAAGAGTTCAAGGACAAGCTGATGTCTGCAGAGAGAGCAGTAACTGGATACAAAGACCCCCACACTGGCAAGACCATCTCCCTCTTCCAAGCCATCGAGAAGGATCTGATTGAGAAGGGCCATGGGATCAGGCTGCTAGAGGCTCAGATCGCCAGTGGTGGCATCATCGACCCCAAGGAGAGCCACCGTATCGATGTAGACATTGCCTACAAGAGGGGCTACTTCAACGAGGAAATGAATGAGATCCTGTCCTACGAAGGAGATGACACCAAGGGCTTCTTTGACCCCAACACCCAGGAGAACCTGACCTATCTGCAGCTGAAGGAGAGGTGTATCACCGACCCCAAGACTGGCCTGGTTCTTCTGCCTTTGAGGGACAAGATCAATCCTCAGCAGAAGGTTCAGCAGAGCAGCCAGAAGAACATCCTCCGTAAGAGGAGGGTAGTGATCGTAGACCCTGACACTGGAATGGAGATGACCGTGAGGGAAGCCTACCATAAGGAACTCATCGACTACGACACCTTTCTGGATCTCTCAGAGCAGGAGTGTGAATGGGAGGAGATCACCATCAGAGCTTCTGATGGTTCAGCTCGTCTGGTGTTGGTGGACAGGAAGACAGGCACACAGTATGACATCCAGGACTACCTGGACCGCGGTATCATCGACCAGACCTCCCTGGAGCAGTATCGCTTAGGAACCCTGACTCTGACCCAGTTCGCTGACCTCATCACCAGCAAGAGCAGCCTGAGTGAGCTGTCAATCACCGCCAGCAACATGGAGGATGTGGCCACCTGCACCACCCAGGCCTGCCCCTCTTCCCCCACCGTACGAAAGCGCTTCAACAGCATATCCATCACCTTCTCCCCAACAGAGGAGTTTGACGAAGGGAGCCCAATAGCAGCAATCTTTGACACAGAGACAATTGAGAAGATCACCATCCCGGAGGCTCTACGGAGAGGCATAGTGGATGCCATTACAGCTCAGAAGCTTTTGGAGGCCCAGGCCTGTACTGGAGGCATCATCAACCCCACCAATGGCCAGCGGCTTAACCTGCAGGATGCCGTCCACCAAGGCATCATCGATGATGACATGGCCACCAAGCTGAAGCCAGCCCAGAAAGCCTTCATGGGCTTCGAGGATGTGAAGACCAAGAGGAAGATGTCTGCGGCCGAGGCCATGAAGGAGAAATGGCTGCCTTACGAGGCTGGCATGAGGTTCATGGAGTTCCAGTATCTGACAGGAGGGCTTTTAGAACCCGGCAAGGGGCAGAAGACCAGCATCGAGGAGGCCATCCGGAGGGGCTGGCTGGATGGGAGAGGAGCACAGAAGCTCCAGGACACGAGGAGCCATACCAAGAACCTGACCTGCCCCAAGACCAAGCTGAAGATTTCCTACAAGGAGGCCATGGACAGCTGCATGGTGGAGGAAGGCAATGGCATGAAGATGCTCCAGGCTTCCTCCATATCCAGCAAGGGTATTAGCAGCCCCTACAACGTGTCCAACCCAGGCTCCCGTTCGGGCTCCAGGGCTGGCTCACTGGCCACCTCTCGTACAGGGTCCAGGAGTGGCTCCCGCAGGGGCAGTGTGGATTACTCCTCCAGCTACAGCACCTTCACCACTTCTGCCTCCACCACCTTAAGTTCCAACTCAAAGTTCTAATATTAAAACACAAATATAGGGGAAGAGGGTGTGGAGTAGAGTTGTCTTCGGGTCTGAAAATTAGAGCCTGGTCTTACCCAAGCCCGATGAGCTGAAGCCCAAGCCCATACCCAGTCCGACATCATAGAAATGTAATGAACCCGAACCTCCCAAAAAAGCCAGATTTCTAGGAGACAGCATATTGATTTAAACTGGTGTTGAGAACAATCCGGCAGAGGCAGGAGGCAGCGGAGTGAGGAGATGAGGAAACAGCACTTGTCTTAGAAAAGCGAGGAGAGAGGAAAACTCACCTTAGGCATAGTTATGATCAACTGAATTACGAAACTATTGGAATAAAGTAGGCTAATGCAATTGAAGGCATGTAACACATTTTTGCGTACAGAAACTCCCAAAGTCACATCCAACCGTAAGCCTATAATACATTTAAAGCAATAGCCATTTGTGGTCAACTTGATGATAATTTCAGCACCGTTTTAATTGGGACAGTGCCGTCGTGCTGCTTTGAGACAAGCGTGGGGACTCGTCTTGATAAATCAATCAATGTCAGATTTTTTAGTTTTCACTGAATCTCCATTTGGATATTTGTTTACAATTAGGCTGGGATAATGTAAGCTAAATTGAGGTGAGTGCTCATGAGCATGTTATATAGCTTAACAAGTTAATTTTTCTCTTCACTCCCGTAGTAACCTACTCCCGACCAAAACCCTGTGACTTGTCTTATAATCAATCAATGTTATTTTGTTTCACTGAATCTGTATATTTGGTTGATCTCTGGCTGGGCAAATAAATGGAGGTGGTAGCTCATTTATTTGTTTGCTCATCTGTCACTGATCACAAACATTTTGCATGCAATAATGTAGCCTAAATCAAGTTAATATATGCATGAATCGCTCGCTCCTACCCTCCTTGTTTTCCTTCATCATTATAAAACGTAAGCCTAGTAGAGGGAGGGGGAGAGAGAGATTTAGAGAGCGCAGTAGTAGAAGCCAAGGTGCGCTAGTAGTCACAAAGACACGCATGGTCAAAAACTTTTTTTACACAGTGTGGCAAGTCCGAACCTGGTCCGGCCTGATAAATTCTCAGAACTTCATGTCCGGCCGTCGGGTTTGGGCTGAAAATGACAACTCTAGTGTGGATTAGATGCGGGTAGATGTGATGTGGCACATTTGTTATGGTGGAGGAAGAGGGAAAGTGGGTTAGATAGGGGTAGAATTTGTGATGTGGTATATCTTTCATTGATTGTTTGTGTTTAGTTTGATGTTTTGTGCTGTTAGCTAAATCTGGTTTGGGGGTATATAGGTTGAAAATATTCAACTATTTGTTGGATAACGGTTTGTTAGAATGAAATCTAAAATCGATGTCAATGTTTAGATTTTTTACAATTTGGTTGAAAATAAAAGTAGTATTGAAATGTATAACATTTTACCAAATAAAACACTAACTGCTTTTTATGTTGTACTATGTTTTGTTGTTAAGTAGATGAATGGCAGCTTTTTAATATGACTAGGAGGGAATCTTTTACTGCTTCAATGGTCCTTGACTCACAGCATCTATTCTACAATGTCTACAGTATTCATTTATCTGATTTTTATTTTGCTTTAATATCACTCAATCACTGGTAAACATTTGCAGATCAGATTTTGGTTTTCAAGCAATCCTTTGAAGTAACAATTAATGTACTTGACAATTACCTACGCTTTACAACACAATGTCCAATGGTACTGAATTCTAAAACAAGTAATAAACCATTTATGAATTTACCTGTTGAATGGATTTTCTGTAATGATGATACATTTTGTATTCCAAACGATTGAAAAATATGTTAATTTCTAACACTTTCTTTTGTAAGTGTCATGTAGAGATCTTTTGAAGTCCATCATTAGTCTATGGAGCTTTAAGAAGCATGAAAATAAGGTGAACATTCCCTCAACTATGATGATAATGGTGGGTTCACTCACTGACGGTTTGTCCAAGGTTGCACTCTCACAAACTCAATGGGGTTATTGAAGACCATGTCCCATACCATTCACAATGTTCTGAAGCATTTTTACTGTGTACATTTACCACACACAATCTTAACTGACATAACAGTACAACTGCAAATTAGCAATATAATGAAAATTAACACAATCATTTCATGAGATGATATAGTAACAGAAAGCCGTCTTAGAGGACAGCAACACAGGAATATCAGTATGTGTGCGCTAATGGCTGGCTTTAGTTTGGACAGAGTCAATCATTAAGCAGGTCACTCCTTCAGTAACCAAGGTCTGCCACTCACAAAGTGCTGTTATGTAAGTCAGATTCCACTGTCCTTAGGTCAGGTGCCAAACAACTGAATCATCATGTACCTTTGTACTCATACACAATAGGAGGTACAGTCACTGTCCTCCAATGGTGTTTAAATGTGTGCTTCTGAAACCCTATGGTGACTGAAAGTGACTAACTTACTCAATAGAAATGACCTGTCCTTACAACTTATTGTCACGACTCATATTACATGTACATATTCACTCCCAAGTCTCAGATCGTGCATTTTCTTTGCTTTCTGCCATACCACGTCCACATGTCACATGGCCTAGGGCAGTGTTTCCCAACTCCAGTCCTCGAGTACCCCCAACAGCAGAGGTGATCCATTATCCGCTCTATCAATGAAAACAAATGTCTTAAAAATAAAGGCAGTCGGGAGGCAAGATCAGGTGGGACCATTCTAGCCAATGAAAGGTTGTTTTTTTTGTTAACCAAATTCGACACACTTTGACTTCCATACAAAAACTCCTCGCTTAGTGAGTGGAAAAAACAAAAAACCGCCACCTGCTGGAGAAGATTGATTTTGGGTCCAGTTATACCTCTCGCTTCGCCTCTTCCTCTCTGGCAACAGCAAATATTTTTGTTGTAGCCCCAGACAAGCACAGCTGATTCAACTTGTCAACTAATCATCAGGCCCTCAATGAGTTGAATCAGGTGAGTTTGTCTGGGGCTACAACACAAATGTGTGCTGTTGGTAGTACTTGAGGGCTGGAGTTGGGAAACACTGGCCTAGGGGGTTGGGATAGCTGTTGGTGGTACTTGAGGGCTGGAGTTGGGAAACACTGGCCTAGGGGGTTGGGATAGCTGTTGTTGCTGACAGTTACTGTACTGTATGGACTGCAGTTTGCTCTTATTTGTATTTCATGTAGTCATGTGATTGGTATTTCTGTAAACCACTTCCGTTCTTCATGTGGGTCTTGATTTGCTTAATGATGGATAATATGCCAACTATGAATAGAAAAATAAACAGTTCAGTTAGTTAAACATTACAATGATAATACTGGGTGTATTTTTGACTGAGTTATAGTTCATCAGATGAAAATACATTAGTTGTGATGATAGGGTTGGAGAAAAAAAACTATAAGCTCTCCAGGAACAGTGTTGGAGAGCCCTGGGCAATGTTCAGTACAAAACGTTCTGGAAAGTTTCAGATAGAAATACCACAAATAGAGCTGACATGATTCCTTATTCTACATGTCAGAGATGCATGTTTGTTCTACATAGCATGAGTCTGTTGATTGCATCTCGATCTGGTCAGCCTCATCGTGGTACACCAGGGATGGGCAACTCCAGCCCTCGAGGACCTGATTGGTGTCAAACCTTTTCTCCAGCCCTAATGCTAACACACCTGATGAAACTATTTCCATTCCAAACTGAAGATCATGATAGTTGATTATTGGAATCAGATCTCACTGGGCAAAAACTGTTTGAATCAATGGTGTTTCCACGTGATTTCAACAAAAAAATTAAATGCGATGAATGTGGAAAACTGATTGGATTTGAAAAAAGTAATCAACAAAAGGGAATTTTGAATTTTTTCACCCAACTTTTAACCTAAATCCAATGACGTGGTGACATTTTCGTTGATTTCTTGTTGAAATGACGTTAGTTGACAACAACCAAATGTAAATCAACACTAGAAGTTGAACTGATGTCTGTGCCTAGTGGGATGTGTTAGCAGGGACAGGGGCAAAAGTGTGCCACATACCAGGCCCAGAGGACTGGAGTTGCCATCCCTGTGATACTATCACCATGATCACCTGAAAAACATAAATACAGTGGCTTCCGAAAGTATTCACCCACCTTGGCATTTTTCCTATTTTGTTGCCTTACCACTTGGAATTAATATAGATTTTTGGGGGGTTTGTATCATTTGATCTACACAACATGCCTACCACTTTGATGATGCAAAATATTTTCACCCCCCCAAAGTCAAACTATTCACCCCCCCAAAGTCAATACTTTGTAGAGCCACATTTTGCAGCAATTACAGCTGCAAGTCTCTTGGGGTATGTCTCTATAAGCTTGGCACATCTAGCCACTGGGATTTCCGCCCATTCTTCAAGGCAAAACTGCTCCAGCTCCTTCAAGTTGGATGGGTTCCACTGGTGTACAGCAATCTTTAAGTAATTCCACAGATTCTCAATTGGATTGAGGTCTGGTCTTTGACTAGGCCATTCCAATACATTTAAATGTTTCCCCTTAAACCACTAGAGTGTTGCTTTAGCAGTATGCTTAGGGTCATTGTCCTGCTGAAAGGTGAACCTCCGTCCCAGTCTCAAATCTCTGGAAGACTGAAACAGGTTTCCCTCAGGAATTTCCTTGTATTTAGCGCCATCCATCATTCCTTCAATTCTGACCAGTTTCCCAGTCCCTGCCGATGAAAAACATCCCCACAGCATGATGCTGCCACCACCATGCTTCACTGTGGGGATGGTGTTCTCTGGCTGATGAGAGGTGTTGGGTTTGTGCCAGACATAGCGTTTTCCTTGATGGCCAAAAAGCTAAATTTTAGTCTCATCTGACCAGAGTACCTTCTTCCATATGTTTGGGGAGTCCATCACATGCCTTTTGGTGAACACCAAACGTGTTTGTTTATTTTTTTCTTTAAGCAATGGCTTTTTTCTGGCCACTCTTCCATAAAGCCCAGCTCTGTGGAGTGTACGGCTTAAAGTGGTCCTATGGACAGATACTCCACTCTCCGATGTGGAGCTTTGCAGCTCCTTCAGTGTTATCTTTGGTCTCTTTGTTGCCTCTCTGATTATTGCCCTCCTTGCCTGGTCTGTGAGTTTTGGTGGGCAGCCCTCTCTTGGCAGGTTTGTTGTGGTGCCATATATCTTTTTTTACAACCCTACCCTGATCTGTACTTCTCCACAACTTTGTCCCTGACCTGTTTGGAGAGCTCCTTGGTCTTCATGGTGGTGCTTGCTTAGTGGTGCCCCTTGCTTAGTGGTGTTGCAGACTCTGGGGACTTTCAGAACAGGTGTATATATACTGAGATCATGTGACAGATTATGTGACACTTAGATTGCACACAGGTGGACTTTATTTAACTAATTATGTGACTTCTGAAGGTAATTGGTTTCACCAGATCTTATTTAGGGGCTTCATAGCAAAGGGGGTGAATACATATTCATGCACAACTTTTCCGTTATAATTTTTTTTTGAATTAGCAAAGAAAAAGCCATATCTCAGACTGCCCATCTTAATCTTTTATTTTTATTGGCCAGTCTGAGATATGGCTTTTTCTTTGCAACTCTGCCTAGAACGTCAGCATCCCAGAGTCGCCTCTTCACTGTTGACATTGAGACTGGTGTTTTGCGGGTACTATTTAATGAAGCTGCCAGTTGAGGACCTGTGAGGCGTCTGTTTCTCAAACTAGATACTCAAATGTATTTGTCCTCTTGCTCCGTTGTGCACCGGGGCCTCCCACTCCTCTTTCTATTCTGGTTAGAGCCAGTTTGCGCTGTTCTGTGAAGTACACAGCGTTGCACGAGATCTTCAGTTTCTTGGCAATTTCTCGCATGGAATAGCCTTAATTTCTCAGAACAAGAATAGACTGACAAGTTTCAGAAGAAAGTTTTGTTTCTGGCCATTTTGAGCCTGTAATCGAACCCACAATTGCTGATGCTCCAGATACTTAACTAGTCTCAAGAAGGACCGTTTTATTGCTTCTTTAATCAGCACAACAGTTTTCAGCTGTGCTAACATAATTGCAAAAGGGTGATCAATTAGCCTTTTAAAATTATAAACTTGGATTAGCAAACACAACGTGCCATTGGAACACAGGACTGATGGTTGCTGATAATGGGCCTCTGTATGCCTATGTAGATATTCCATTAAAAATCAGCCGTTTCCAGCTACAATAGCCATTTACAACATTAACAATGTCTACACTGTATTTCTGATCAATTTGATGTTATGTTAATTGAGGTAATAGAGGTAATTAAAGTGACTATGCATAGATAATAAACAGAGAGTAGCAGCAGCGTAAAAGTCTGGGTAGCCATTTGATTAGATGTTCAGGAGTCTTATGGCTTGGGGGTAGAAGCTGTTTAGAAGCCTCTTGGACCTAGACTTGGCGCTCCTGTACCGCTTGCCGTGCGGTAGCAGAGAGAACAGTCTATGACTAGGGTGGCTGGAGTCTTTTACAATTTTTAGGACCTTCCTCTGACACCGCCTGGTATAGAGGTCCTGGATTGCAGGAAGCTTGGCCCCAGTGATATACTGGGCCGTACGCAGTACTCTCTGTAGTGCCTTGCGGTCGGAGGCCGAGCAGTTGCCATACCAGGCAGTGATGCAACCAGTCAGGATGCTCTCGATGGTGCAGCTGTAGAACCTTTTGAGGATCTGAGGACCCATGCCAAATCTATTGAGTCTCCTTAGGGGGAATAGGTTTTGTCGTGCCCTCTTCACGACTGTCTTGGTGTGCTTGGACCATGTTAGTTTGTTGGTGATGTGGACACCAAGGAACTTGAAGCTCAACCTGCTCCACTACAGCCCCGTCGATGAGAATGGGGGCGTGCTCGGTCCTCTTCTTTTTCTTGTAGTCCACAATGATCTCCTTTGTCTTGATCACGTTGAGGGAGAAGTTGTTGTCCTGGCACCACACGGCCAGGTCTCTGACCTCCCTATAGGCTGTCTCGTCGTTGTCGGTGATCAGGCCTACCACTGTTGTGTCATCGGCAAACTTAATGATGGTGTTGGAGTCGTGCCTGGCCGTGCAGTTATGAGTGAACAGGGAGTACAGGAGGGTACTGAGCACGCACCCCTGAGGGGCCCCCGTGTTGAGGATCAGCGAGGCGGATGTGTTGTTACCTACCCTTACCACCTGGGGGCGGCCCGTCAGGAAGTCCAGGATCCAGTTGCAGAGGGAGGTGTTTAGTCCCAGGGTCCTTAGCTTAGTGAATAGCTTTGAGGGCACTATGGTGTTGAACGCTGAGCTGTAATCAATGAATAGCATTCTCACGTAGGTGTACCTTTTGTCCAGGTGTGAAAGGGCAGTGTGGAGCGCAATAGAGATTGCATCATCTGTGGATCTGTTGGGGCGGTATGCAAATTGGAGTGAGTCTAGGGTTTCTGGGACAATGGTGTTGATGTGAGCCATGACCAGCCTTTCAAAGCACTTCATGGCTACAGATGTGAGTGCTACGGGTCGGTAGTCATTTACGCAGGTTACCTTAGTGTTCTTGGGCACAGGGACTATGGTGGTCTGCTTGAAACATGTTGGTATTACAGACTCAGACAGGGAGAGGTTGAAAATGTCAGTGAAGACACTTGCCAGTTGGTCAGCGCATGCTCGTAGTACAAAGCTCCACAGCGGAGATTGGAGTATCTGTCCATAGGACCACTTTAAGCCGTACACTCCTCAGAGCTGGGCTTTACGGAAGAGTGGCCAGAAAAAAGCCATTGCTTAAAGAAAAAAATAAGCAAACACGTTTGGTGTTCGCCAAAAGGTATGTGGGAGACTCTCCAAACACATGGAAGAAGGTACTCTGGTCAAAATTGAGCTTTTTGGCCATCAAGGAAACCCATCCAACTTGAAGGACATGGAGCAGTTTTGCCTTGAAGAATGGGCAGAAATGCCAGTGGCTAGATGTGCCAAGCTTATAGAGACATACCCCAAGAGACTTGCAGCTGTAATTGCTGCAAAAGGTGGCTCTACAAAGTATTGACTTTGGGGGGGTGAATAGTTATGGACGCTCAAGTTTTCTGTTCTTTTGTCTTATTTCTTGTTTGTTTCACAAGAAAGAATATTTTGCATCTTCAAAGTGGTAGGCATGTTGTGTAGATCAAATGATACAAACCCCCCAAAATCCATTTTAATTCCAGGTTGTAAGGCAACATAATAGGAAAAGTGCCAAGGGGGGTGAATACTTTCGCAAGCCACTGTATGGTTGTGTTTGTATGATTAAATGTGGTTGAAATGTCGTATGAATTAAATAGAAATGTCATGGATGTCTGTATCACGTTTTAGTGGGCCTACAACACCGTCTTCAAATTGCCATTAAATCTGGAGTGAAACATAATGGGGATGTATTTTAATCTGCTTTAAGGAGCTACAAATGTGCATGCTCAGAGTGTTGTGGTAATATTAGGTAAAACTTAAATATAACGTTATTTAAATGTTCTGAGGAACTCCAAGATAAGGTCAAATGTATTTTGCATGAACATCAATGGAATATTATGTTAAACGTTAAACAATTATGCTATGATCGTCATAAAAACTGACTTATTTGGAAATTGTGGAACATTGTGCAACATTGTGGGAATATTCTGTGCAACCTTCGTGAATATTACAATAGTATTTGTTCAAAATCCCAGACAACTCCCATAACTTAATTAAATGTTCTAGGAACATACTTGCAACATTCAAATATTATCTGAATGTCAGGACAGTTTTAGTGTTTTCGGAACCTACCTTGTCATATCCCCACAATGTTCCCACAACCTAAAGAAATGTTTCAGGAACTTTTAAAGAACATACAAATCTATTCTGGGAATGTTCTTGCAACATCAGGTGAATGTTTTTTGCAACCTAATAAAAACATTGTAATAATCAGCCCAACTGGAAATGTTTAGTGTTTTGGGAACATACTGTATGTTTTGTGATGTCCCCACAATTTTCATACCAGACAGTTCCCACAACCTAATTAAACATTCTTGGAACCTTTAAAGAACAGACTAAATGTTTTCTAGTAATGTTCTTGTAACATCAGGTGAATATTTTATACAAAGATTGTATAATCATCAGCACGACTGGAACGTATTTGTGTTATGAGAACATTTGCCACAACCTAACGAATGTTCTGGGAACTTTCACAAAACCAATATTTTTTGCTGGGAACTTTTGTTGAATGTTCTGTGGTGGTTGTTACAGATGTTGTGCTTAACATTTTAGTGAATGTTAGGATAACATTTCAAGGATATTTCATTTAAAACATTTTTTAATGTTGGGATGTTATCATCCTAATGTTAGATAAAACCGTAACTATAACTTAATGGGAATTTTAGCTACTGTTCTAACAATGTTCCCGGTTTGCTGGGATGTCTTTACCCTCCCTGGAGAGTGGGAAAGAGAGAAAGGGGGAGAGCCATTAAGAGTATGTGTGTATGTCAATGTACATGTGTATAAACGAATAAGAGTATATCTGCGAGAAAACACAACCGCCCACAGATGCAGTTTTGCCAAATGTGTTTCTGCATTCATGTATTGGTGTAGGTCTGTGATCTCTCTCATGACCCACATGACCCACCTACCCACCTCTAGAAGTGTACTTCCCGTCTCGTTCATGTCGCCTCTCTCCCTTAGAGCCAGCACTGTACTTGTCCTCCTCACTTTTGGCCTCATTGTTATCCAGTGAGACGAGGTGGAAATACTGGGGAGCTGCCCTCTGTCTCATTGGCCAGACAGACTGCAAGCACTTCTCATTGGCCAGACAGACTTCAAACACTTCCCGCTGCCGGAAGTCGTCCGGAGGCACCCCTTCAGAGAAACACTGAGCGTGAGAGATGGGAGGAGAGAGGGATAGAGAAAGAGAGGAAGGCAAAGGGGATAGATGGGAAGGAGAGAAAATTGATATGATTTTATCAGTAAGGTATACCAGTATCAATACAGGTATTCCGTCTGGAAATGGGGTGCTTGTCGAGAAAAATAATGCATTACTAAACCTTCTAAAAAGAGATTGAGGAGCTGATACTCACGTGTACATGGAAAGGCTGAAGTCATAGGTGGACTCCTTGTTGAACATTCATTGACATTCCAGAGATTCGACTGACAGAGAGAGAGAGATGCAAATGGTGATTAGTGTGTGTGCTTCTCCTGGGGTGTATTTCTTAATGCACACCGTGGCAAACAGATGCAATTAGGCACAAAACGCTTTGCAACGGAAAACGTTTACCAACCAAATCGAGTTTCTATTAGACAAATGCAGGTACTGTAGGTGTGTCTCACCGTGTGTGTAAACTTACCTGTGATGATAAAAAAAATCAAAAATAAAATAAAAAAAGATTGACATGGTGTGGGTGATGGGGATGCACACCAACATGCTGCTGGAAAAGGGGATATGCAGGGGGGCTTTGCTCTGGGTCTTTCTGACCTCCCTGGAACCTCAACTGTCAGGCTGGCTGGTGGGGGGCAGCAGGAAGGCTGGGGAAAGTAAGGTGAGGAAGCCGGCGGCTTAAATTAATTAATTAAATCAACTGCAAGGCAGACCTGGTGAGATTTAACACAAAAAATGTAGCTAGCTATTATGCTTATCAAGACCTCTTAGAAATAGAAAGTAAACTCAGCTGCCTGGTTACAGCTAACGTTAACGTAAGATAACAAGATATTGTTGGCTAGCTAGGTTAAAGCAATGTAAAGCTAGTTAAGTCCAGAATAGCTAAATAACTGGCTGGCTAGCTAATGTTTCAACTTTAATGCTAGCTAACGTTTAGTTAGTTAACCTTCGCTGACGAGCTAGCAGGAAGACGTGAGGCTAACTAGCAAGACTAGAGTTGTTAATGATGTCCATGTTACATCAACATAATGAAGCAAGTGTAAAATAAATGAACCACATTCTGGTCATGACGAGAGAAAACAAACTGTCAGGGGAGGTTCCCTCCTGCAACGTTCATCCACTTCAGTAAATGTGGAGGGTTGCCTTGTTAATATTCCGGATGGAAACTTCAGAGAGCAAGCTAGCAAACGTGCCGTAGCTAACTGCTTAATGTTTCACCAGGGACTGTAAACAGCGAGGCGCACGGCCTAAAGCGGAGGTCGGTCACATTCTCTCTTCCTTTTCCCTGAAAACCAGATGTCTCCGCTTTTTGCCAATGGCGCTGAGGGTGGTGTTATGTTGACTGATACGTCACCACCATCTTTGCCAAAGGTCGCAAGGATGTGTAGCTAGCTAGCCAGCTAACTAGCTAGCTAGCTAACTAACGGTAAAGTGTCCGCTACATACAGCTGAAGTCGGAAGTTTAAAAATAATTTTTCAACCACTCCACAAATGTCTTGTGCATGACACAAGTAATTTACTTTGTGCATGACACAAGTAATTTTTCCAACAATTGTTTACAGACAGATTATTTCACTTATAATTCACTGTATCACAATTCCAGTGGGTCAGAAGTTTACATACACTAAGTTCACTGTGCCTTTAAACAGCTTGGAAAATTCCAGAAAATGATGTCATGGCTTTAGAAGCTTCTGATAGGCTAATTGACATCATTTGAGTCAATTGGAGGTGTACCTGTGGATGTACTTCAAGGCCTACCTTCAAACGCAGTGCCTCTTTGCTTGACATCATGGGAAAATCAAAAGAAATCAGCCAAGACCTCAGAAAAATAATTGTAGACCTCCACAAGTCTGGTACATCCATGGGAGCAATTTCCAAATGCCTGAAGGTACCACGTTCATCTGTACAAACAATAGTACGCAAGTATAACCACCATGGGACCACGCACTCGTCATACCGCTCAGGAAGGAGACGCGTTCTGTCTCCTAGAGATGAACGTACTTTGCAAATCAATCCCAGAACAACAGCAAAGGACCTTGTGAAGATGCTGAAGGAAACAGGTACAAAAGTATCTATATCCACAGTAAAACGAGTCCTATATCGACATAACCTGAAAGGCCGCTCAGCAAGGAAGAGGCCACTGCTCCAAAACCGCCATAAAAAAAGACAGACTATGGTTTGCAACTGCACATGGGGACAAAGATTGTACTTTTTGGAGAAATGTCCTCTGGTCTGATGAAACAAAAATAGAACTGTTTGGCCATAATGACCATCGTTATGTTTGGAGGAAAAAGGGGTGACTTGCAAGCCGAAGAACACCATCCCAACCGTGAAGAACTGGGGTGGCAGCATCATGCTGTGGGGGTGCTTTGCTGCAGGAGGGACTGGTGCACTTCACAAAATAGATGGCATCATGAGGAAGGAAAATTATGTGGATATATTGAAGCAACATCTCAAGACATCAGTCAGGAAGTTAAAGCTTGGTCGCAAATGGATCTTCCAAAGTTGTGGCAAAATTGCTTAAGGACAACAAAGTCAAGGTATTGGAGTGGCCAGCACAAAGCCCTGACCTCAATCCTATAGAAAATGTGTGGGCAGAACTGAAAAAGCGTGTGCGAGCAAGGAGGCCTACAAACCTGACTCAGTTACACAAGCTCTGTCAGGAGGAATGGGCCAAAATTCACCCAACTTATTGTGGGAAGCATGTGGAAGGCTACCCGAAACTTTTGACCCAAGTTAAACAATTTAAAGGCAATGCTACCAAATACTAATTGAGTGTATGTAAACGTCTGACCCACTGTGAATGTGATGAATTATATAAAAGCTGAAATAAATCATTCTCTCTACTATTATTCTGACATTTCACATTCTTAAAATAAAGTGGTGATCCTAACTGACCTAAGACAGGGTATTTTTACTAGGATTAAATGTCAGGAATTGTGAAAAATTGAGTTTAAATGTATTTGGCTAAGGCGTATGTATCTTCCGACTTCAACTGTATATCTAGTTAAGGCAGCTACACCATTACACAACAGATAAAAGGGAAATACACCCAGGGTCCTCATTGCTCTTTGCTGATTGCTATTATTGTGAGCTGTTATCTGTGTAAATACTGTCTCACTCCAACATATGTAAAGAACATTCATAGCACTTGTGATGTCACGAGAGGCTGTGTCCTGGAGGGACGTTACATCCCCCTGAGATGGCTGCAAACCCAGACAGCTATGGCTCCATCTGCTGGTATGGTCGGGAACTCCAACCCTCTATGGCCAATCTTCCCACGCAGCTGAAACCAATCAGGAGCTGATGAGCTGAAGGTTTGTTGAAGGGAAGAGACACGGTCTCCAGGCTGGGCTCTCTGGAGGACAAGAGTGCTGCACGTCCACTTCCATGAGGAATATAAGGATTTGGAGATACTTACCTTTGGGAAATACTCACCTTTGGATATATGCACCTGTGGAAATACGTGTGGGATTTTGGAAGGACGTTTTGCTGGGTTGGCCACTAGCTGCAACGTGGAATACAGTAAGGCTGGGGAAAAGTTATCTGAGCGAGTGAGAATTATGATTCTGGATGTGGAAGAGACATCCCTGAACTGTTAACCCTTAAAGAGCCACAAGAGAACAGAATTGTGTTATACTTTCGTTAGTTTCCCAAGACCTTTAATAAAATCCTTGTTTTGGTTGAACCTTGTCTCCTTGCACTACTTGAGCAATCCCGCTGAAAGCTGTGTAGCCTCTCGTGACGTCACACACTGTACACATTTGTCAGTATAATCTATCGCAGAAAAATGGGTGCCACAATTACACTGTTGTCCCTGTTATCACAGCTTCTGGGAAAAAACCCTGTAAATGAATGCACAATGTTTTAAGTTAAATATTTAGCTTTTGTCTGAAGCCGAAAAATATAAGAAATTCCAAAGACCTATGCAATAACAAGGTTTTTCAGCAGAAGCAGCTTCACGCCTTGTTAGTGCATAGGTCAAAAATTTGCTTTGAATTGCCTGTCTTTTTCTGCTTCAGACAAAAGCTAAATATTTCACTTAAAATTAAAATGTTTGTATTATTATAAAACAAATACAAATAAATATTGCTGGAGAGAGAATACCTCGAATGTGATACATACAATACTTCCATTCAAAAACCAAATTTTGATGGTGATCTTTATTCATTTATACCAGCTGTATGTTGTGAATATAGACATTTAAATGAGAGTGAAGGGAACCCTTGTAGGAGCTATTTCCTTGAGGGTGCCAGACACTTAAGTAAGCAAAATAGATTTTAAGGCTTTTAGTCAAGGCTCTCGCTGGGCCACTCAAGGACATTCCCGATGCCACTCCTGCATTGTCTTGGCTGTGTGCTTAGGGTCATTGTCCTGTTGGAAGGTGAACCTTCACCCCAGTCTGAGGTCCTGAGCACTCTGGAGCAGGTTTTCATCAAGGATCTCTCTGTACTTTGCTCCATTCATCTTTCCCTCGACCCTGACTAGTCTCCTGCCGCTAAATAACATCCCAACAACATGATGCTGCCACCACTATGCTTCACCGTAGGGATTGTGCCAGGTTTCTTCCAGATGTGACGCTTGGCATTCAGGCCAAAGAGTTCAATCTTGGTTTCATCAGACCAGAGAATTTTGTTTCTCATGGTCTGTCCTTTAGATGCCTTTTGGCAAACTCCAAGCAGGATGTCATGTGCCTTTTACTGAGGAGTGGCTTGAATCTGGCCACTCTACCATAAAGCCTGATAGGTGGAGTGCTGCAGAGATGGTTGTCCTTCTGGAAGGTTCACCCATCTCCACAGAGGAACTCTGGAGCTCTGTCAGAGTGACCATCAGGTTCTTGGTCACCTCCCTGACCAAGGCACTTCTATCCCGATTGCTCAGTTTGGCCGGGAAGAGTCTTGGTGGTTCCAAACTTCTTCCATTTAAGAATGATGGAGGCCACTGTGTTTCTTGGGGACCTTCAATGCTGCAGACATTTTTTGGTACCCTTCCACAGATCTGTGCCTCGACACAATCCTTTCTCGGAGCTCTACAGACAATTCCTTCGACCTCATGGCTTGGTTTTTGCTCTGACATGCACTGTCAACTGTGGGACCTTATATAGACAGGTGTGAGTCTTTCCAAATCATGTCCAATCAATTGAATTTACCACAGGTGGACTCCAATCAAGTTGTAGAAACATCTCAAGAATTATCAATGGAAACAGGATGCACCTGAGCTCAATTTCTAGTCGCATAGCAAAGGGTCTGAATACTTATGTAAGTAAGGTATTTCTGTTTTTTATTTTTAATACATATGCAAACATTTCTAAAAACTTGTTTTCGCTTTGTCATTATGGGGTATTGTGTATAGATTGATGAGATTGTTTATCTTTTAAATTCATTTTAGAATAAGGCTGTAATGTAACAACATTTGGAAAAAGTCAAAGGGTCTGAATACTTTCCGAAGGCACTGTATATTTGTTTCTGTTGGAAAGCAGCCTGAATCAGATTTTCCTGTACCGAGTTAGGAAGGACATCTGTATCTTTGTATTGACCATGCTCATAGGGATATTCATTAACAGTTTTTTTTTGTTTTACCAATCTACCAATAGGTGGCCTTTGCAAGGTATTGGAAATCCTCCCCCGTCTTTGTGGTTGAATCTGTGTTTGAAATGTACTGCTCAACTGAGATACCTTACAGATAATTGTATGTGTGGGGTACAGAGATGAGGTAGTGATTCAAAAATCAAGCAAATTTCTAAAAACATAATTCCACTTTGACATTCTGGGGTATTGTGTGTAGGCCAGTGGCACAAAATGTAAATTGAATCCATTTAAAATCCGGGCTCTAACACAACAAAATGTGGAAAAAGTCAAGGGGTGTGAATACTTTCTGAAGGCATTGTATACATATTATGTTAATTACGCACATTACGCATTGTGGGAGTGGATACAATACAAAACATGGCTATACAAAAACACCTATACGCATAATCAATAATCAGAGAGGTACATGTAGGCATCAAGGATTAAATTCATATATACAAATCGTGCCGGGTTGGAACCTAGACAACAGTAAGATAATATTACGTTGAAAACTGTTACAATAGCTGGCCCCCAGGTTTAAACCATAGGGAAAAAAATTCCCTCTTTTTCTCTCTCTAGTTAATAACAGAGTTTAAATGTTTATATAATGTGCCTCCCTTTTCCTTCCCCCTCCACCCATCCCCCTCTATAACTGTGTGTGTGTGTCCACTTGCCTGGTCTGACAAAAGCTGGAGCCAGCGTGTGTGTGTGTGTGTGTGTGTGTGTGTGTGTGTGTGTGTGTGTGTGTGTGTGTGTGTGAGAGAGAGAGAGAGAGAGAGGTGGAGAGGAGGGGGTGGAAAGGGAGGCGGGAGGGAGAGTGGAAGAGGGAGGGATCAGGGAGGGAGGCAGCCCCAGCCCAGCAGCACAGTGGGAGGACTATCCCATGCCAGGACTTGTGGCGGCTGCAGCGGCTAGCAGCCTCGACTGACTGGAGGAAGTGTGTTGGGGGTTGAGGGGAGCAGAGCAGCAGTTCAGGAACAGAGCAGAGCTTCCATTTTAACACGGCCAGCAGCAGCCAACAGCCAGTAGTAGGAGCCAGCAGCAACAGCCTGGGAGGGAGCAACAGTGGGGGCAGCAGAGCCGGAACAAAGTGAGCTCACAGAAGAAGTGCCTCTAATCACCCTGCAACCGCATTCCAGCACGGGAGAGCCAGTCAGCTTCCTCTAAGCCTGTGTGACGGGCTGAGAGCTGTTTTACTCCTCTTCACCTGGACTGGACTTTACCCCCTTCTTCCTAGCAGTGTCTGACTGCCGAAAGATTTTAAAGAAAATAAAAGTTAATTTTTTTGTTTTTTAAACGGTAAGGTTGGGTGTTTTGAAGTTGTTTGTAGTGCTATTTGAAGTTGTTTGTAGTGCTATACTTGCAAGGGAGCTGGTTTTAGTGTTGTGCTAGTACTTCAAAGTAGTTTTATAGTAGTTTCATGCAGTTTGGTGAAGTTTTAAGTGCTTCTCTCTTAACCTGTGGTTCAGGCACATTTCATTTCGTGGAATTGATTCAAAATGCAAAATGAGGGCATTGCTTAGTCTAGTGTGTGTGTGTGTGTGTGTGTGTGTGTGTGTGGGGGGGTAGTACCAGGCGGAATTCAGAATAGAGAGAAGGGGGTCATTCAAACTCTACAGATTTCTTTAAATGCAACAGTGAGTGTTGTTAATTAAAAAATATGATCTCCTCATCAAGCTTTGGCTGCAGCTTTTCACACAGTGAGAGAATCGCACAACTGTAAATGTCCTATTTGTTGAGCTGTTATTTGCATTGGTTTGGGTCTCCATGCTGTTTGGGGCTTTGCTGTGCTGGAGACCTTTATAATGTGAAACATATGGGGCCATTCCAGAGGTAGCGTAGTCCTCACATAGCTCTATGAGTCTTGCATTTTTTTCTTCTTCATTTTCACCTCTTTTGTTGAATGACTGGTCTGCTGGGGGAAAGAAAAAGATGGAGAGAGACAGAGAGAGTGTAAGAGAGAGAAAAATAAGTTAGACTCTTCAAGTCACAGCTGCTGTGTGGTATTCGAGGCCCCAGGCCCATTGTTGATGACAAGGGTCCCTCTTACCTCAAATAGGCCACACACCCCTCTTTACTGGTGTCTAGATCCCTCCCTTTTCTCCTTAAAGTCTGGATCCAGACACACACACCTGCATTTACACCTTCGTATCTATAAAACAAACAGAAGAAAAGTTATCTTATCTTCTCTGTCTCTCTCTCCTTTGATAAAAAGGCGGCAATTACAAAAACAGATTAATAGGACCCTGATAATGTGGTTTGGACAAGTGGGTTGGCAGAGGGCTGGTGTGTGTGTACAGCAAGCTAAGCCGAACAGGGCATTCTGGTCTTCACACGACACGGACTGACTGTAGGTCTGAGGGCTGCTGGGGCATTATAGTGTGTCACAGAAAGGAAAGCTAGCTCTTTTGTAGCCACACAGCACACATATGTAAGCCATTAGCTAGAGTGAAGAGAAGGAGCGAGAGAAAGAGAGGGAGAGAGAAAGAGAGAAAGTAAGTGGAAGAAGTGAAAGAGAGGGAGAGAGGGAGAGAGAATTTAGAGGGAGGAGAGAGAAAGTGGGAGTGTAATTCATTTTGGAACGCATTCCTCTATGACCTTGGGAACGAAGGCGGTAATTAGGTGGTGCTTTGGGAGCCTGGTGGGTGCTACTGTTGCACATAGATTCACCCAGAGGCAGGGAAGCAGATCACTTTTATTTCCCTTCAAAATATCCTGTGAAGTTGAGAGACAACTATATGTTTAATTCCAAAATAAACAGCCTAAAAATATCCCCTCTTCTCCAGTTGCCCCTCCCGCAGCTTCTTTCCTGAACAGATTACACGGTTTTATTCATTTCGGTTTGTCTGTGTTGAATGGGCGTCAAAGCCACAGTCCAGCTTTTTTTGCAACAGATTCCACGGTTTTGTTTATATCGATTCTTCGGTGTTGAATGGGCGTCAAAGCCACAGTGTAAACCTATCGAGCGAGACAGGAAACGGGCAGAACAAACTGTGGACTATTCTCTTCTCCCCAAAGCTACTTCATCCATCCAGCCTGTTATGTCATGGTGGGAGATGTTATCCCGTCTACTGTTTGAAGCGTGCTGCTGCTGCTTTCTATCCATGCCAAGTTGTCTGAGTGACTGATGGGAATCAGGGTGGGTTATTAGATGGCATCCAGATTTGAATGCTAAATACCTTCAGGAGCCCACAGTCTCTGAAAAGTAGCCGTAGCAAGGATAAAGTGATATACTGCACCACAAGCAAAGAACATGCAGTGCTGAGTTGAAAAGTTGAACTTCATCCATGCAAAACTGTAACTATGCCTCTGCTCTAGACATTTTGTCTGCCTGTCGTTATAAGCTATATTGCAAATTAGTGCCTGTCATATGTGTTCCCCTGAATCAACACCTAACCTAAGTGTTATTAATATTACATGGCTCCAGATTAACATTTTCCCCTGGTGTCACTGGTGCCACTAAATTTTACACCATCCCATGATTTTCCTCTAACACGTCCAAGTAGGAATGCATGATTTAAGATATTTTGATGTGCAACCTAATCCAGTGATTGTCAGGAATTGGGATTTGGCAATACGTCTATAGTTGCTATATTTTACTGTCAAAATAGAACTCCAGAATTTCCAGATTGTTTTGGTTCAATAGAGATGAATTACATACAGTACATCTTTATGTGCACTAATTTGAGGTTCAACACCTGAGGAAGTGGAAACTTAAAGCAGATCGCTAACTCTAAATATAATACCCACTGCTGGCAGACATGTATTTATCCAACAGTAAATGTAATGTCCTAAAAAACTTTGCAGTTGTAGGCTATTACCCATGAGACCTATAAGCCTATTCCCTCACAATGGCAGGTGCGCATCAAATATCTTTGTTGTAAAATAGTTGCTATTGGGCTGAATATTTAGAGTTGAGAAATAAAAATGACAGAAAGCTGAGACCCTCCTCTCTTCGACAGGGACGAAGAGGACGAAGCTTCCAACGCTGTGTTTTTCCCGCAATTGCATTTTGAAATGTTATACGATCAGAATGCATTTTTCTCTCGAGCGCATGGTGGAGAGGAGAGTAGCTCACTCATCACAGCATCAGGCCCCAGTGGCACAAGCACAGGGACAGGGACAGGAATCATGAGCATAATGCACATTACTGTTTGACCAAATCATAGTTTTAACTGCCTAATATTATGTTTTGAGTGAGGTGACAATGTAGTGTGCTCTTTCTACATTGATAGGGACCCTTTCCATTTTTTTACAATCCATGATCATGGCTGTTTAACTGATGAAAGAGTCAGAGCAGGTCTCTTTGCTGATGTCGCGTTTAACTTTGAATGTGAGTTTGCATGACCTCAGCTCAGCCTATCAGAAAACTGGGCTGGCTTATCTTGGTAGGGGGGCCGGCTGTTGCCCAATGATCAGCCAAAGACTCATTATAGATTAGTATAACAGAGAAATGAACAGGCCCATGGGCCGCCGGCCATGTCACCGTTTTCGTTGTTTAATTTCTATATAAAAAATGTTTTGTGTGTGTGTCAATTTCGATCCAACCAACAAAAAAATTGTCCAGCCCATCTGGCATTTACCAGAATTGCCAGATAGCTAATCCGCCCCTGCATGTGGCCAATATAACCTAAGAAAACATTGTGGTGTACCTACATTCTATCATGAATGTTGGCTACCCCGGTGCAGTAAAATTATTTAGTAGAATGGGGCCTATTTGATGCCAACTACTTTCCCATTGATCTTTGAATCATATACTTTGTTCACTACATTCTTTCCCAGTATCAAACCCTCCCCTATCTATTGACTGATCTACTGGTCCATTGAAATCTGCCTCAATGAATAAGAAATTGACTATTAAGGCAGTTATTATAATGGCTTCTGGCCAGACAGTGCTGTTGAAATGGTGCCTGCTTGGTAAGTCAGGATATATGATATTACCAATAAAAAGATTATTAGAACTTCTAAAGATGGCCAGCTGTGGGAATAAGAACTGAGGACTTTATGGCTGCATAGTGAGTTAAATCTCCTGCGTGTGGTTTTAGACACTGGCTTTAAAGGATTATACTGCTTCTCTTACCTTAAGCTGTTTCATGTGCTGCTCATTTTCCCTCTAAACACAGCTTTTTCCCTTCCTTTACCATTCATATTTCTTGCTTGTTTCACTTCTCTTGAGTTTTATACACATCTCATGCTTCTCATCTATTTCCGTCCATATATATCTTGTTTTTAAACGTATCTCTCTCACATTCAAACATACGCACGGTCGCCATCACGATCACCACAATGTGTTTTTTATGGAAAATGCAACCAAATACAGTGGGGGAAAAAAGTATTTAGTCAGCCACCAATTGTGCAAGTTCTCCCACTTAAAAAGATGAGAGAGGCCTGTCATTTTCATCATAGGTACACGTCAACTATGACAGACAAATTGAGGAAAAAAATTCCAGAAAATCACATTGTAGGATTTTTAATGAATTTATTTGCAAATTATGGTGGAAAATAAGTATTTGGTCACCTACAAACAAGCAAGATTTCTGGCTCTCACAGACCTGTAACTTCTTCTTTAAGAGGCTCCTCTGTCCTCCACTCGTTACCTGTATTAATGGCACCTGTTTGAACTTGTTATCAGTATAAAAGACACCTGTCCACAACCTCAAACAGTCACATTCCAAACTCCACTATGGTCAAGACCAAAGAGCTGTCAAAGGACACCAGAAACAAAATTGTAGACCTGCACCAGGCTGGGAAGACTGAATCTGCAATAGGTAAGCAGCTTGGTTTGAAGAAATCAACTGTGGGAGCAATTATTAGGAAATGGAAGACATACAAGACCACTGATAATCTCCCTCGATCAGGGGCTCCACGCAAGATCTCACCCCGTGGGGTCAAAATGATCACAAGACCGGTGAGCAAAAATCCCAGAACCACACGGGGGGACCTAGTGAATGACCTGCAGAGAGCTGGGACCAAAGTAACAAAGCCTACCATCAGTAACACACTACTCCGCCAGGGACTCAAATCCTGCATTGCCAGACGTGTCCCCCTGCTTAAGCCAGTACATGTCCAGGCCCGTCTGAAGTTTGGGAGAATGTCATATGGTCAGATGAAACCAAAATAGAACTTTTTGGTAAAAACTCAACTCATCGTGTTTGGAGGACAAAGAATGCTGAGTTGCATCCAAAGAACACCATACCTACTGTGAAGCATGGGGGTGGAAACTTCATGCTTTGGGGCTATTTTTCTGCAAAGGGACCAGGACGACTGATCCGTGTAAAGGAAAGAATGAATGGGGCCATGTATCGTGAGATTTTGAGTGAAAACCTCCTTCCATCAGCAAGGGCATTGAAGATGAAACGTGGCTGGGTCTTTCAGCATGACAATGATCCCAAACACACCTCCCGGGCAACGAAGGAGTGGCTTTGTAAGAAGCATTTCAAGGTCCTGGAGTGGCCTAGCCAGTCTCCAGATCTCAACCCCATAGAAAATCTTTGGAGGGAGTTGAAAGTCCGTGTTTCCCAGCGACAGCCCCAAAACATCACTGCTCTAGATGAGATCTGCATGGAGGAATGGGCCAAAATACCAGCAACAGTGTGTGAAAACCTTGTGAAGACTTACAGAAAACGTTTGACCTGTGTCATTGCCAACAAAGGGTATATAACAAAATATTGAGAAACTTTTGTTATTGACCAAATACTTATTTTCCACCACAATTTGCAAATAAATTCATAAAAAATCCTACAATGTGATTTTCTGGATTTTTTTTCTCATTTTGTCTGTCATAGTTGACATGTAAATATTTTATACATGACCGTACCCTTGAACTGTAAAAAATGCACACCTTCCCCCCTCATTAAATGAACTCAAACTAATGATTACAACCACAAATAACAATAACTGTAGCAAACCAAAAATCAAAGTTAAAGAATAGGACTAATTCAAACTTTATTTTAAGTGTATTTTAAGTTACTATTTTTATTACTTAGATTTTTGGTTGAGATGCAGACGTGAATCCAACATATCAATTATTAATTTGTAGACAAACTGGAATTAAATCCAGACTAAGACAGTGGCACAGATATAACTACCCAAGCAGTAGATACATTTAGCCGTTGATATTTGGTTGCATTGTCAACCAAACACAATTCAATATTACTTTTGTAATACAGTACATAGCGTTAAGGCTATCTTACAAACTAATGTAACGTTCAACCTTAAAATGAGTATCACATCCATGGCCACGTTTTGAGGTTACATTAACAATACATTTCTTCTTATGTAATCATATAAACAGTGCATGTTCAAGATAGCATGGTCTGTGGAGGTCATCGCAGGTCTGTGGAGATCTTCACAATTGCTGTAATAATCTGTGCAGAATCTCGAACGGCATTGATCACTTGTACCATATACTTTTAATGTAATCTTTACTGCAATCCAGGTCATTTGGTTCTGCTATTAGATAAAGCACAGTGATAACACAATCTGTTGTATAAATAAACAAAATATCTGACATTATATTCCTATTTTAATTTCCCTGTGGTTTTAAATGGGTTAAATGGCATTTAAAGCACTTTTTGATGGTTGAAAGCATAGTCATAACATATTTGGAGGTCGTCTCTGAATATTGATCATTTTGAACAAGACATGCAATGACAGCAAGACTCATCAATCTCACCAGAGAAAGCATCTGAGTGAGCGAAACAGTGCCCCTCTGTATGTGTAGCCCATGTATCTGATGCTGTCTGGACATGTCATATTAAGTTTGGCCAGACAGCATCAGATACATGGGCTACAAATACTAAGACAGAGGGGCGCTGTTTGCCTCGCTCGGATGCTTTCTTTGGTGAAATAGATTCAATTATGAAACATGGATACACATGAATGAGAAATTATTTTATAAGTTTGTTTATTTTGTTATTGTATATTCTTATGAATACATGCGACTTTGTAGGCTGAAGGTCATTACACTGATGGTGTTTGTAATAGATGTCCCTTTCCATTCAAATGGCGGGTGCACAGTGCACTGTTCGGATGCTGGACTTATTTTGGAGTAGACGAACTTAACCTACGGTTTGAAGTGATTTCTTTGACAGTCAGATGAAAACATCATGCCTGGTTGTGTCCATGACACATTTAAAGGTACATTTTTACAGTTAAATTACATGTACTATAAAGCCCATAAAACATTTGTGCACACGCAAGCAGTTACCTAGCCAAAGCCATCTACTACAGCCATCTTTACCTCTGCACTGTTTTGAGAAAAACTTGTGCTGTTCCCTGCAGCTGCATCGAGCTCTCCATAAAGCCAGCCATACAAATAGCCTTCCCTCCCACTCCCAGTTGTCCCCATTGTCTTAAAGTCAGCCCTTTAATTCTGCTAAACTGCATTTGCCTTTTAATTACGGATTGGAATCATTTTAGTAGCCTAGCGGTTAAGCATGTTGGGCCAGTAACCGAAAGGACACTGGTTCGTATCCCCGAGCCGTCTAGGTGAAAAATCTGTCAATGTGCCCTTGAGCAAGGCACTTAACCCTAATTGCTCCTGTAAGTCGCTCTGGATAAGAGCGTCTGCTAAATGACTAAAATGTATTTTAAATTGTTGGTGTTAAGCTAGGGTATGGCGACTGCCATACCCTGCCATATCCAATTGACGCCCCTGATGCAAACATTGTAACAAGACTTTTGGAATTGATTTATGATTTATTGAACAGGGAAATATGCCAAACCTAAGCTGAAGCATTTAATGCGTTGAACCATCATAATTCTATTGAAAAATCCACCTTGCATCGATTAAGGTTCAAAATGTTATGGTCCCCCTAAACTGGCTCTGTGCCCCACCTTAACCCCCCCCCCATTCAAAATGTTCTGGACACTCCACTGGTGGTGTGCCCAGTGGGAGATCTCTCTTTCCATTCATCCAATGGCGGGTGCACAGTGCACTGTTTGGATGCTGGAATTACAGTATATTAGAGCACAGTAGAAGGGCTTTCTGGCTGTATTTTTACTTCTGATACTGAGATGCGCTTTCTTTAGTGGATTTATATTGAAAATGTTGGTGCAGCTTTGAATGGTTTTATGTGTGGTATGATTGCTAGTTAGCCTATTGCAGATCTGGACAACTGATCCACCTACCACTATTGTCACTATGCATGGTGAATAGAGGGCAGGATAGACAGTAAGACTGGTAGACTATATTGACTTGTGGTATAGTTAGTGTGCTGAAAAAGCGGAGTGCATAAGGGAAGTACCAAAACACCTTGATTGGGGAGGCACATGGAAGCAGATTAGGAAATGTGACTAGGCTGGAAGAAATTAGGCCTACATAGGAAAACCCACAAAACACCTAATGTAAACCATGAGAAAAACGCACTACCCTCCCCTGTGTCCAATACAAAAGACATACAACCCTCCCCAAAGCAACAAAAAAAAGGTTACACCGCCTCCCCTATTTTGGACCCACCCCTCAAGTAATTTTCGAACAGTCCCTTAGATTACTTTATTATTTGTGACAGGCCAGAATGCTGGGTTTTTGGCAACTGTTGTCACCACCCAAAAAATAAACATGGTATCACTGTTCACATGATTGGATCATGCTTCAATTCCCAGAGGCTGACCATCATTGATTACTAGTGGGTGGATTTCTTTTCCCCAGTATGTCAACAGCTCAGTGTTTCCTCTGTTGCCTCCCCTGCAGTTTATGATGGAAGATTCCATGCAGTGTCAACTACAGCCAGCTGAGGGGTGTGGTTCCCAGGAGAGATCAGGGCTGTGTGTCAATACTCTGAGGTGGCACCTCTTCACCTCGATCCTCTCCTTCATAATGGCTGAAAGAAAGGAAGCCATTGGAGACTATTGAGATGCAGTCCCAGGTCTCAGTGCTGAGTGATCTATGCTCATCTAAGCCCTGCTGACAGCGCCCACGCACCACAGCCCAGCCTGGCTTTTACCCATACCTTCAGGGGCTGTGTCAGCCAGGGAATCCAGAGTAACACCTAAATCCCTAGCATCCTAACCGAGCAGACCTGTTTCAGCTTGTTCTCTATGGAGTCTGCTGGCAACCTACTTTTTCAAACACCACTTAGCTTAGCTCTACTACCCCTTTTCTTCCACCATTGCTCTACTGTCTACTCCCAGTCATTGTGCCATGGGTGGGCTGTGGGCTGAGCTTTGCGATCCTTGGCACGGCTGCCTTGGCTGGTTGTTGTGTTATGCCGTTGTGGCCGAGCACCATGCCCTGAACCATGCCCTAAATTAAAGAGCAATTAGCTGTAGTGCGTGCTGGGGCAAGTCTCTGCTGTTTGCCTGACTTGAGTGATGAGAGACAGAATGGGACTATGGGAGAGAGGGGCCGAGTTGAAAAGAACTACCGTAGCGTATGTCTGGATGATTTATATTAATATGTGATTGAGTATAAAGTTAAGGAGTTTTAGGATTAAATGTAATACAGGAGTGGGTTTCCCTAACTTCTTTCACATGTCTGTGCTCACATTGAAATGTACGTTTGTCATCAGGTAGACTGACATATATTTTGATGCATCAAATAGACTATGTTTTGGAAATTAAAATGTCTCAATTGAATAAAAGTAGGATAGTCTGTTTATAAAGTAATTAAACGTTATTATAATTTAGGCCTACCCTCCATAGAACTTCATGGGATAAGGGAAGACTTTGCGCACATTAATTCTTTCAAATACCTTAGCGAGGGTAGACTATTAAACACAAACAGATCTTTAACCTCAGCTTTTGAATAACTTTATTGAAACAACTTTTCCTAACACCTTAGAGTCATTCAGAGGTTAAGTACTGGTGGTTACCAGAATCCCTCTCCTCTCTCTGTCACTATGCTAAAACACAGTCCAGTCCAGCCTCCCTCTCACACAGTCCCCTTCGCCACTGAAAACACAACTGTGTTGGCCGGTCGACCTGTTCATTAATTTCTCATTAGTCAAAAGTTTTTCCTGCAGCTCCTTGGGGAAATAGACTAACCCCACTATTAGCACCAACTGCAGACCCTTGTGACACCCCTTACACACACACACGCACACACACACACACACATAACCCCTACACATACACCCTCTCTTACCCCCAACCACCCAGCTCCATTACCCCCCAGTCTGTTTCCCCTAGCAATGACCCTCTCACATACACACACACACATAGCCCCCTTTTATTCCACTCAGAGGGGTGGTTTAAGCCCCCTGAGTGCAGTAGGCCATGGGTCCCTGGTTTACAACCCTGGCCCCTCTCTCTGGAGTCCTTCAAAGTGTTTGACTTTAGCCTGCAGTCACTTCAGACTTAATTAACAGGCACATTCCCCACTGGGACAGACCAAGGCCTTTTCACTGTTAATAACAACAAACAAGCAGGTGACTCGACTGGAATACTACATTTCGATTTTCCCCTTTTCTATAGGCCTATCTATGTGTGTGTGGTGTTGGGGTGGGAACAGAAAATTCCAAGCTGACTATTTGTCATCATCGTGTTGGTCTAGATTAGATGGAGAACATGCATGAAATAGATTTACATGTACATATTGAGAGTTTTGTTGTTTTGTTATTAAATTTTTACAGAGCCATGCCCTGTTGGGCAATGAAATCAATACTGTTTGAGAACTTATTAAAATGTACTCGGTTTGATTCCTTAGTTTGATTCTTGTTGTTGTCAGTGAGATTGGGAAACTGATAGAATGACATAGAAATATAATATGATTCTGATGTCAAAATGATTCCTAGGAGAATTGTATTTTGGTATTTTGGATGGATTATCTTTGTAGGGATGCCAGTTAACAGCCTGCCTGTTGTTTAAAGAATCACTTCCCAGCTGACAGGCAAGACAGAGCGCTAGGCCAGAAGCCCAGAACACAGATTACAAATGGATAGGCTAGATAAGAGATGTGTGGGGGAAGTCTCTCTCTCTCTCTCTCTCTCTCTCTCTCTCTCTCTCTCTCTCTCTCTCTCTCTCTCTCTCTCTCTCTCTCTCTCTCTCTCTCTCTCTCTCTCTCTCTCTCTCTCTCTCTCTCTCTCTCTCTCTCTCTCTCTCTCTCTCTCTCTCTCTCTCTCTCTAGCAGATACACAGGAAGTTCATGGTCATGAGGTCACAGGAACACGCCATATTTCAGGGATACACAGCACACTGCACACGACTGGTTTCAACCGGAATTCTTACAGAGTCTTCAGAAGTTTATTTTTGTTTCATTGTTGCTGTCTGTCTTGTTTTTACTGTGTCAACTTGATCAGTTGGTGACTATTTCCTTGTTTGCATATTCAAAAGCAGTTACTTTTTACATGGAGTTAATAGAAATTAGGAATACACTTAAAGTAAACACTAAACGTGAAATATTGTTTCATCAACATCTCCATGAGTCATAATGGCAGTCAGTGTGGCACCTGTGCAGACAAACAGTTGTATGTAAACAGGCGTCCTTCTTTGTCATACAACCTACAGTAGGCCTGTGTTCCTATTCTAAAGGTATCAGTGAGGTGGCCGGTCACAATTGCTGACAACAAGGACTTTGCTCATCAAACACTGACTACAGTGAAAACACAGACATACTGTCAATGTGAAGAGGAAATTGTATCGCAGGGCCTGAGGCATCTCTCTTTCTCTCTCCCCAAAAGGAAGAAAACCCAGATGTGAAGATGGAGGAGGGATACGAACTTGACCTGACTTATGTGACGGAGCGGATCATCGCTGTATCCTTCCCCCGGGCATGCTCAGAGGAGATCTACCTCCACATCCTGAAGGATGTCACACGGATGCTCAAGTCCAAGCACGCCGATAACTACCTGGTCAGTTAGGCGCTAGTCCATGTGTCTCACAACATCCTTCATCTCACTGATACCTAGTCCTTTCAAGCTTAAAAACCTAGTCCTCTATTACTGGGTTGTAGGCTTTACTGCGGTGTGTCTGACATCTTGTTGTCAGATCTACAGTGCATTCGGAAAGTATTCAGATCCCTTGACTTTTTCCACATTTTCACATTTTGTTACGTTACAGCCTTATTCTAAAATGGATTAAATAAAAAATGTACACACAATCAATCTACACACAATATCCCATAATTAAAAATACAGAAATACCTTATTTACATAAGTATTCAGACCCTTTGCTATGAGACTCGACATTGAGCTCAGTTGCATCCTGTTTCCATTGATCATCCTTGATATGTTTCTACAACTTGATTGGAGTCCACCTGTGGTAAATTCAATTGAATGGACATGATATGGAAAGGCACACACCTGTCTATATAAGGTCCCTCAGTTGACAGTACATGTCAGAGCAAAAACCAGCCATGAGGTCGAAGAAATTGTCCGTAGAGCTTCGAGACAGGATTGTGTCGAGGCACAGATCTGGGGAAGGGTACCAAAACATTACTGCAGCATTGAAGGTCCCAAGAACACAGTGGCCTCCATCACTCTTAAATGGAAGAAGTTTGGAATCACCAAGACTCTTCCTAGAGCTGGCCGCCCGGCCAAACTGATCATTCGGGGTAGAAGGGCCTTGGTCAGGGAGGTGACCAAGAACCCAATGGTCACTCTGACAGAGCTCCAGAGTTCCTCTGTGGAGATGGGAGAAACTTCCAGAAGGACAACCATCTCTGCAGCACTCCACCAATCAGGCCTTTATGGTAGGGTGGCCAGACAGAAGCCACTCCTCAGTAAAAGGCACATGACAGCCCGCAGGAGTGGCTTCGGGACAAGTCACTGAATGTCCTTGAGTGGCCCAGCCAGAGCCCGGACTTGAACCCGATCGAACATCTCTGGAGAGACCTGAAAATACCTGTGCAGCGACGCTCCACATCCAACCTGACAGAGCTTGAGAGGATCTGCAAAGAAGAATGGGACAAACTCCCCAAATACAGGTGTGCCGAGCTTGTTGCGTCATACCCAAGAAGACTTGAGGCTGTAATCGCTGCCAAAGGTGCTTCAGCAAAGTACTGAGTAAAGGGTTTGAATATTTATGTAAATGCTTTATTTCAGTTTTTTAATTTTTCATAAATTTGCTAAAATTCATAAAAACCTGTTTTTGCTGTGTCATTATGGGGTATTGTGTTTAGATTGATGAGGGGGGGAAAACAATTTAATCAATTTTAGAATAAGGCTGTAACGTAACAAAATGTGGAAAAGGTCAAGGTTTCTGAATACTTTACGAATGCATTGTATATTAGAGTGAGATCATTAAAGTTTATCTAAAGTTTGTTTTCTTGATTTGAAGTTTAAATTGTGACTGTTATTGACCAAGTGACCCTGTGTCATTGGCACATTTTGGGGGGTTTTAGAGAAGTGATGATAACAGGAAAATAGCATATTTTAACCTCAGCACAACCATCTTTTAAGTGTGAAGTACAGAATAGTAGTGTGAAGTACAGAATCTTTTTTTAGTTAATATTGGAAAGAATGAAAACGTTTGAAATAGATACATTTTAAAAAGAGTAATATAAAAGGCATAGAATTAAATAGCAAAATAAATGAATTTATTCATGCATACATACCTGAATCTTTTTTCTTTCTAGATTATCAACCTGTCGGAGAAGAGACATGATCTCTCTAAAATGAACCCTAAGGTAAAGCAACCATGCTGTATTTTTCAGAATGTGCAACATAAACAAAACATAGGGCAGGACACGAAGACATACAGGTATCAACAAGCCGCAGATCGACTAAGCTGTATTTGCCAGAAATCAATGAATATCAATGACACCATGGATCTCAACCATATCTGGGTTGTTCCACCGATTCGTTGCCTTTTGAGATGTGTAACGGATTGATTTCACCTCATTTTGACATTCTGTCATAAAGAGCATGTTTAACTTAATAAAAAACATGTTTTTCCATCTCAAAAGGTTAAATAAAAAAATGACTATAGTAAGTCCCTATTAAGTGCCAAATAAAGTAACAGGGTTGACGAATTCATCTTATGTCAGCCATAAATTCCCTTTGACAGGGGAAATGGAAGCTTGTTGTATGCAACAGGGAGTGGCAATTGAATGCAAGCAACAAAAAAAAAAGGTAACAGGTTTGATGTGTTATGCTCCACCCGCTCAGTTTTCCACCACAAAATCTTCCGGGAAGTCACAGAGGCACATGTTAAAATGCAGAATTTTGCCACTTTAGCAGTCTATTCATATTCAAAATCAGATGTATTATATTCTCAATGTGATGTACAGTACCATGCAAAAATATGGACACACCTACTCATTCCAGGGTTTTTCTTTCTTTTTACTATTTTCTACATTGTAGAATTAGTGAAGACATCAAAACTATGAAATAACACATATGGAATCATGTAGTAACCAATAAAGTGTTAAACAAATCAAAATAATATTTTATTTTTGAGATTCTTCAAAGTAAGCACCCTTTGCCTTGATGACAGCTTTGCACACTCTTGGACACAGCCCTTAGCCGTGGTATATTGGCCATATATCACAAACCCCCAAGGTGCATTATTGCTATTCTAAACTGGTTACCAACGTAATTAGAGCAGTAAAAATAAATGTTTTGTCATACCCATGGTATATGGTCTGATATACCACAGCTGTCAGCCAATCAGCATTCAGGGCTTGACCCACCAGTTTATAATAAAGGGCATTTAATTGAATAACAGGCTTTTAAAATGTAATATTGGTGCACAATTTATACCCACAATATCAAAGGGACGCAAAAGGCTCTCATTTCGTGGATGACCCATCCGTTTGAACAAATGTATCACTAGATAACCCTTTGATTCAGAAAGGCTGTCTCAAGGATTTCTGGAGACTCTGCACATGCTAATTAGGTAGTATACAGTGCATTTGGAAAGTATTCCGACCCCTTGACTTTTTCCACATTTTGTTACGTTACAGCCTTATTCTAAAATGGATTAAATAAATAAAAATTCCTCATCAATCTACACAAAATACAACATAATGACAAAGCAAAAATAGGTTTTTAGAAATGTTTGCTAATTTATTAAAAATAAAAAACTGAAACACCTTATTTACATAAGTATTCAGACCCTTTGATATGAGACTCAAAATTGAGCTCAAGTGCATCCTGTTTCCATTGATCATCCTTGCGATGTTTCTACAACTTGATAGGAGTCCACCTGTGGTAAATTCGATTGATTGGACATGATTTGGAAAGGCACACACCTGTCTATATAAGGTCCCTCCGTTGACAGTGCATGTCAGAGCAAAAACCAAGCCATGAGGTCGAAGGAATTGTCCGTAGAGCTCTGAGAAAGGATTGTGTCGAGGCACAGATCTGAGGAAGGGTACCAAAACATTTCTGCAGCATTGAAGGTCCCCAAGAACACAGTGGCCTCCATCATTTTTAAATGGAAGAAGTTTGGATCCACCAAGACTCTTCCTAGAGCTGGCTGCCTGGCCAAACTGAGCAATTGGGGGAGAAGGGCCTTGGTCAGGGAGGTGACCAAGAACCCAATGGTCACACTGATAGAGCTCCAGAGTTCCTCTGTGGAGATGGGAGAACCTTCCAGAAGGACAACCATCTCTGCAGCACTCCACCAATCAGGCCTTTATGGTAGGGTGGCCAGACGGAAGCCACTCCTCAGTAAAAGGCACATGACAGCCCTCTTGGAGTTTGCCAAAAGGCACCTAAAGGACTCTCAGATCATGAGAAACAAGATTCTCTGGTCTGATGAAACCAAGATTGAACTCTTTGGCCTGAATGCCAAGAGTCACATCTGGAGGAAACCTGGCACCATCCCTACAGGGAAGCATGGTGGTAGCAGCATCATGCTGTGGGGATATTTTTCAGAGGCAGGGACTGGGAGACTAGTCAGGATCGAGGGAAAGATGAACGGAGCAAAGTACAGAGAAATCCTTGATGAAAACCTGCTCCAGAGTGCTCAGGACCTCAGACTGGGGCGAAGGTTCACCTTCCAACAGGACAATGACCCTAAGCACTCAGTCAAGACAACGCAGGAGTGGCTTCCAGAAGGACAACCATCTCTGCAGCACTCCACCAATCAGGCCTTTATGGTAGGGTGGCCAGACAGAAGCCACTCCTCAGTAAAAGGCACATGACAGCCCGCAGGAGTGGCTTCGGGACAAGTCTCTGAATGTCCTTGAGTGGCCCAGCCAGAGCCCGGACTTGAAACCGATCTAACATCTCTGGAGAGCCCTGAAAGTACATGTGCAGAGACGCTCCCCATCCAACCTGACAGAGCTGCAGAGAAGAATGGGACAAACTCCCCAAATACAGGTGTGCCAAGCTTGTAGCGTCATACCCAAGAAGACTTGAGGCTGTATTCGCTGCCAAAGGTGCTTCAACAAATTCCTTAGTAAAGGGTCTGAATACTTATGTAAATGTGATATTTCAGTTTTTTAGATTGATGAAGAAAATAAAACAATTTAATCAATTTTAGAATAAGGCTGTAATGTAACAAAATGTGGAAAAAGTCAAGGGGCCTGAATACTTTTCGAATGCACTGTAGGTGTTACAGAGTGCGTATGTGTATGTGTGACTTACCTTGTGTGTGTTTACAGACTCTGGACACGGGCTGGCCTGACCTGCATGCCCCTCCTCTGGATAAGATCTGTACCATCTGTAAGGCCATGGAAAACTGGCTCAATGCTGACCCTCTACACGTGGTGGTCATACACTGCAGGGTGAGCACCATCATCATCACTCTGTCATCATCACCCTTTCATTATCTCTCAGTATTCTTCTGGCCTCACTTGTTTCACTTTACATTGACTTACCTATTCAAAGCTGATTTTCAAGACAGAGCAGGAGGGAGCACTGTGGCGAAGATGATCGCGTGGGGTTAGCTGGCTAGCAGCAAAGATGGTCGCCTCTTCCTTTCTGCTAGCAGCTAGCCGGGAAGTAACCCAATGACTGTATATATAAATGGACAAAGCCATCGATCACGTGACAATATTCATTCCTATGTGAAGACTCAATAGCATATTGAAGCCAAATGAAGTCGATTAATATGTTTCTCATGGACACATAACATGTGCAGTTTGAGCTACTCCAGAAAGTGACGTTGCAGGCTAGCTCAGTGCTGCCCCCTCTCATTGAGTAACTGAAGTTGAAGGCTCACCGGGGTACTGCAGGCTGCCATTAGTAACTCAATTATCCTTATAACTTCTTCTGTGTGCGATTTTAAAATAATCGGTTCAAGGACATACATCTGGTGTTTTAAAAGCAATTATTGGTACCATGATTGTCTTTGATGTATTTAATTTTTTACAAGACGATTCACCACGAAGGTTGGCATTTTTCTGTTCACTATAATGGGGGATCCTGTTTTCTGCTAACAATGCCTGCAGTACTGCGGTCGGCCTTGAACTTCTGTGACTTCAATGAGAGGGGTCAGTCATTCTTCCCTGAAGAAACCTCGTCCCCAGGCTATTGCGCACAGCGCATTTGGGCGGAAGTGTCTGGGAACGAGATTAAAAGGCTAATTGATCATTAGAAAACCCTTTTGCAATTATGCTAGCACAGCTGAAAACTGTTGTGCTGATTAAAGTTAAATTAAATAGTACCCGCAAAACACCAGTCTCAACGTCAACAGTGAAGAGGCGACTCCGGGATGCTGACCTTCTAGGCAGAGTTGCAAAGAAAAAGCCATATCTCAGACTGGCCAATAAAAATAAAAGATTAAGATGGGCGGTCGGACCATCATATAATTGGCATATACATTATTCTTACTGAATTTCCATGTGGGCGAGGATATTGGAAATTTAATCAAAGCCTATTGGATGATAACTTGTTTTTAACTAGGACAGAGGAATTCATAACTGATTTTGTCCGACATAACATAGGTACAGCAAATCCCCTTATTGTATGGGACACCTTTAAATGTGCCTTTAGAGGCCATGCAATTCAGTACTCATCTCAAAAACAAAAGCAATTTAGGTCAAAAGAGTCCATACTAACAAAGGAAATAGAAGGTCTAACAGAACAGATAGATAGCAATAGAAACTGTAACATAGAGGCTCAGAATAAATTAGAGGAAAAACTAAAAGAAATGGAGAAACTTATTCAAGAAAGATCAAGTGTAATATATTATAAAAAATAGCAAACTGGATGGAATATGGGGAAAAATGCACCAACTTATTTTTAAATCTTCAGCATAGGAATGCCATGAGTCACCCATGATTCACCAAATGATATTTTTAAGGAGGAAACAAAGTACTTTAAGCATATGTTTTCGTTTCAGTCACCTCCATCTCTTCTAACTGAAGCTATTTGTAGAGATTTTTTTTCTATTGATATTGTAAAATTAACAGCCATACAGAAAGACTGATGTGAAGGTGAAATTACAGAGGAGGAACTTCTGGATGCAATTAAAGACTTTAAGTCCGGGAAAACTCCAGGGTTGGATGGTATACCAGTCGATGTATGCCAAATCTTTTTTGATATGCTCAGAGGACCGTTATTAGCATGTTTTAACCACTCCTATGTAAATAGTAGATTATCAGACACTCAAGAAGAAGGTCTGATTTCATTATTACTGAAACAGGATACAAGTGGAAAATACAAAGATCCAGTATGTAAATAGTAGATTATCAGACACTGAAGAAGAAGGTCTGATTTCATTATTACTGAAACAGGATACATGTGGAAAATACAAAGATCCAGTCCATTAAAAAAATTGGAGGCCCCTTACACTTCAGTGTTGTGATGCAAAATTTCTAGCAAAATGTATAGCTCATAGAATTAAAAAGGTATTGTCGGACATTATTCATTCTAATCAGACAGGTTTTTTACATGGAAGATACATTGGAGATAATATAAGGCAAGTACTGGAAACAATAGAACACTATGAAAAATCTGGGAATCCAGGCCTGCTATTCATAGCAGACTTCGAAAAAGCATTTGATAAAGTACGACTGGGGTTTATATATAAATGCCTGGAGCATTTCAATTTTGGAGAATCTCTTATAAAATGGGTTAAAATCATGTATAAAAGGCGGCAGGTAGCTTAGTGGGTAAGAGCGTTGTGCCAGTAACCGAAAGGTCGCTGGTTCTAATCCCCGAGCCGACTAGGTGAAAAATCTGTCGATGTGCCCTTAAGCAAGGCACTTAACCCTAATTGCTCCTGTAAGTCGCTCTGGATAAGAGCGTCTGCAAAATGTAAAATGTAAATGTATAGTAACCCTAGGTGTAAAATAGTAAATAATGGCTTTTTCTCAGAATGTTTTAAACTGTCAAGAGGAGTGAAACAAGGTTGTCCACTATCGGCATATCTATTTATTATGGCCATCGAGATGTTAGCTATTCAAATCAGATCCAACAATAACATCAAAGGATTAGAAATCCAGGGCTTAAAATCCAGGGTGTCATTGTACGCTGATGATTCATGTTTTCTTTTAAATCCACAACTTGAACCCTCCACAGCCTCATAGAGGATCTAGATACATTTTGTAACCTCTCTGAATTACAACCAAACTATGATAAATGTACTATATTACGTATTGGATCACTAAAAAACAAAAAATGTACATTACCATGTAGTTTACCAATACAATGGTCTGATGGTGATGTGGATATATTCAGAATACATATCCCAAATAAAATACAGTGGGGGAAAAAAGTATTTAGTCAGCCACCAATTGTGCAAGTTCTCCCACTTAAAAAGATGAGAGAGGCCTGTAATTTTCATCATAGGTACACGTCAACTATGACAGACAAAATGAGGAAAAAAAATCCAGAAAATCACATTGTAGGATTTTTTATGAATTTATTTGCAAATTATGGTGGAAAATGAGTATTTGGTCACCTACAAACAAGCAAGATATCTGGCTCTCACAGACCTGTAACTTCAACTTTAAGAGGCTCCTCTATCCTCCACTCGTTACCTGTATTAATGGCACTTGTTTGAACTTGTTATCAGTATAAAAGACACCTGTCCACAACCTCAAACAGTCACACTCCAAACTCCACTATGGCCAAGACCAAAGAGCTGTCAAAGGACACCAGAAACAAAATTGTAGACCTGCACCAGGCTGGGAAGACTGAATCTGCAATAGGTAAGCAGCTTGGTTTGAAGAAATCAACTGTGGGAGCAATTATTAGGAAATGGAAGACATACAAGACCACTGATAATCTCCCTCGATCAGGGGCTCCACGCAAGATCTCACCCCGTGGGGTCAAAATGATCACAAGAACGGTGAGCAAAAATCCCAGAACCACACGGGGGGACCTAGTGAATGACCTGCAGAGAGCTGGGACCAAAGTAACAAAGCCTACCATCAGTAACACACTACGCCGCCAGGGACTCAAATCCTTAGGTGCCAGACGTGTCCCCCTGCTTAAGCCAGTACATGTCCAGGCCCGTCTGAAGTTTGCTAGAGTGCATTTGGATGATCCAGAAGAGGATTGGGAGAATGTCATATGGTCAGATGAAACCAAAATAGAACTTTTTGGTAAAAACTCAACTTGTCGTGTTTGGAGGACAAAGAATGCTGAGTTGCATCCAAAGAACACCATACCTACTGTGAAGCATGGGGGTGGAAACATCATGCTTTGGGGCTGTTTTTCTGCAAAGGGACCAGGACGACTGATCCGTGTAAAGGAAAGAATGAATGGGGCCATGTTTCGTGAGATTTTGAGTTAAAACCTCCTTCCATCAGCAAGGGCATTGAAGATGAAACGTGGCTGGGTCTTTCAGCATGACAATGATTCCAAACACACCGCCCGGGCAACGAAGGAGTGGCTTCGTAAGAAGCATTTCAATGTCCTGGAGTGGCCTAGCCAGTCTCCAGATCTCAACCCCATAGAAAATCTTTGGAGGGAGTTGAAAGTCCGTGTTGCCCAGCGACAGCCCCAAAACATCACTGCTCTAGAGGAGATCTGCATGGAGGAATGGGCCAAAATACCAGCAACAGTGTGTGAAAACCTTGTGTAGACTTACAGAAAACTTTTGACCTTTGTCATTGCCAACAAAGGGTATATAACAAAGTATTGAGAAACTTTTGTTATTGACCAAATACTTATTTTCCACCATAATTTGCAAATAAATTCATTAAAAATCCTACAATGTGATTTTCTGGATTTCTTTTCCTCATTGTGTCTGTCATAGTTGACGTGTACCTATGATGAAAATTACAGGCCTCTCTCATCTTTTTAAGTGGGAGAACTTGCACAATTGGTGGCTGACTAAATACTTTTTTTCCCCACTGTAAATGATCTCACTCCAATACATTTTAATAGAAAGTTAGCAAAAATAGATAAGATCTTGCTACCATGGAAAGGTAAATTCCTGTCAATTTGTGGAAAAATCATCTTGATTAATTCTTTAGTATTATCCCAGTTTACCTATTTGCTTATGGTCTTGCCTACGCCTAGTGAACAGTTTTTTAAATTTTATGAGAAAAAAATATTCAATTTTATTTGGAACGGCAAGCCAGACAAAATTAAATGGGCCTATTTATATAATGAATATGAATTCGGAGGAC